>NW_026596430.1:1867209-1875891 GCF_907164565.1 Psammomys obesus | reverse complement strand
AGATAGATAGATAGATAGATAGATAGATAGATAGATAGATAGATAGACAGACATTACCTCAGAGTAAAAAGGTGAAAAACGATTTTCCAACAAATGGACTGAAAATACAAGCTGGTGTAGCAGTTCTAATATTTATCAAACAAGACTTCAAACCAAAGTTAATTTGAAAAAAAAATCAGAAAAAAAAATCAACCAAAATGATTCTTAACATCTATGCCCCAAACATAAGGGTAGCTACGTTTGTAAAGGAAATACTACTAAACCTTAAATCACACATCAACTCTCACACAATGATAGTGGAAGATTTCCATACCTCACTCTTACCAATGGACAGTTCATCCAGACAAAAACTAAACACAGAAATACAGGAGTTAACAAATGTTATGAACAAAATGGAACTAACAGATACATATTGAACACTTCACCCAAACACTAAAAGATCATAACGTCTTCTCAGTACCTCACATAAATGTCTCCAAAATTGACCACATACTCAGTCACAAAGCAAATCTCAAAAGAAATCCCAGATGTCCCTCAACCAAAGAATGGATAAAGAAACTGTGGTACATCTATACAATGGGAATACTATTCAGCTATTAAAATCATAAAATTTGCAGACAAATAGATAGATCTGGAAAAGATCATCCTGAGTGAGGTAACCCAGACCAAAAAAGACATGCATGGTATATACTCACTTATAAGTGGATATTAACCACATAGTAAAGGATAACCATAATATAATCCACAGACATAAATAAACTAACTAATAAGGCACCCAGCAGTGAAACTAAAAGATCAAAGCAGCCACAAAATCTTTGACCTAAAATATGTCCTGCCTGCAAGATGTGCTAGGGTAATGGTGGCCCAGAACTTGTGGGAGTGGTCAACCAATAACTAGTCCAACTTGAGAACCACAAGAGCGAGCCCATGCCTGACACTGTGTGAATGACCAGGAACCAGAGGCGTGGCAGCCCAGAAACCCAGTGTGGACCCAAATACAATGACAAAAAAATAAAAATAAATCCAATGAAATTATTTGTAATGATACTTTGCTACACCCATAGATCAGTGCTTAACCCAATTGCCATCAGAGAGGCATCATCCAGCAACTGATGGGAACAATGCAGAGATCCATAGCCAAACTTTGTGGCAAATCCAGGGGAACCCCACAGAGGAGTGAGAAAAAAATCCTAAGAGTATAAACATACATGAGTATATATAAGAGTTCTTCTCAACCCTTCTTTTTTTTCTTTTCTTTTTTTTAATTTTATTTTTTTCTTATCAGTTATTAACTCTGTATCCCAGCCGTGTCCTGATCCCTCATTCCCTCCCAGTCCCTCCCTCCCTCCCTCATCTCCACTGTGCCCCTTGCCAAGTCCACTGATAGGGGGGGCCTCCTCCCCATTCATCTGATCCTGTTTTATCAGGTATCTTCAGGACTGGCTGCAAAGCTCTCCTCTGTGGCCTAACAGGACTGCTCCTCCCTTGGGGGGTGGGGAGGTCAAAGAGCCAGTCATTGAGTTCCTATTAGAAATAGTCCTTGTTCCCCTCACTATGGGAAACCAATTGGTTCCTGAGCTACCACAGGCTACATCTGAGCAGAGGTTCTAGGTTATATTTCATACATGGTCCTTTGGCAGAGTACAGGGAATCATAAGAAAGAAGGGGAGTTAGTCTGATGGGGAAAGGATAGGAGCTTCTCAACCCTTCTTAAGCATTTGACCTAACCCTAGTTTGATCCCCAGAACACACAGGGTAAAAAGAAAGAATTGATTCCTACAAGCTCTCCCCTGACCTCTACACATGAGCTATGGGAGGCATAGTAACAAAAATAATATGGTGCTGGCAAACACACATGCACACACATATGCATGGTAAATTTAAAATATCAGTGTTCGTGATAAAAGCACATCACACACAAGGAGAGCAACAGAACCAGAAAATTTGAACACAGGGGTCTTCCCAGAGACTCATACTCCAACCAAGTTCTAGGTTATCATGGAGATAACCTAGAACCTCTGCAAGGATGTAGCCCATGGCAGTTCATTGTCCAAGTGGATTACATATTAATGGGAAGAGGGACCGCCTCTGACATAATCTAATTGGCCTGTTCTTTGATCACCTCCCCCTGAGTGGGGTGCCAGGCCACAGAAGATGACAATGCAGCCATTCCTGATGAGATCTGATAGACTAAGATCAGAAGGAAGGAGAGGAGGACCTCCCTTATCAGTGGACTTGGGGAGGGGCATGCATGAAGAAGGGGGATGGAGGATGGGACTTGGAGGGAGGGGCTTATGGGGGGATACAAAGTGAATAAAGTGAAATTAATAAAATTAAATTAAATTTTAAAAAAGCGCATCACATTAAGTCTAATAGTGAGAAGTCCCACAAATGTAATCAACCAACATCCTCAATGCTTCATCAAGAAGAACAGAAAAAGTTTGACAGACCTCAGAGCCAAGAAGAAACAAAGGGAACATAAAACTAATCTAGACCAAATCCTAGAAGAAAAGCTCTAAGAAAACATGAATACATTATGGACTTGCTATTAATAATTTATAGATACTGGTTCATTAAGTACAGTGCTTTTGTTATTCTAGCGTTGGAGGTTAGCCATAGTGGAGCCTGGATGCAAGATACATCAGAATTCCCAGTGGTACTTTTTACTTTTTTCTGTAAATCTCAAACTCATTTTAAAAATATAGCCTACTGTAAAAGTAACATGTAACCAGATTCTACAGGAAGGTAAAATGTTAAGCACCCAAAACATTTTAATATAGAAAGAGGATTGTTGTAATTTCTAGTGCAGGTTTAAAAATACTCCTCTGAAACAACATTGTAGAAATTAAATAGAACACATTTTACTAATGTTTTCACAACTTAGGGTGTTCTGGAAAAGAAGACAGGAACAACTGTAGGATAAATGTTGAGTCCAGAACATTAAAAAAGAAAGACGCAAAAGCTATCAAGAATGATGGACAAAGTCTGGTTTTTGCATTCTGAACAATCCATTTTTAAGAAGTTCTGTACACCAATGCAATCCATAAGCACACAAGACTTAGAGGTAAACTAAATAAATCTCGGGGCTGGAGACATGGCTTAGCAATTAAGAGTACTTCTTCCAGAGGATACAGGTCCAATTTCCAGTACCCACACAACAGCTCATAGCTGTCTATAACTCCAGTTTCTGTTGCCTGTAGGCAACAAGCATACAGACAAAACACTCAGACATAAACACAATATTTTGCATGCAGGAAACATACCCAAACATAAAATTAAATAATAAAATAATTTAAACGAGCAGCCCTTGTGACCTGATCATATCCCAAAGCAGATTACAACCACTACCAATGAAAAAGGGGGATATTCCCAAGTTAAATCAACCTGCAAATCTAATCTTCAAGAAATCTGTAATGTTGTCTCAAAATGAAATAATGAAGTCAAACAGTTGCCTCCCTTAATCACAATATATTAAGCAAGTCATAGGGTAACCAGGAGCTATATTTTGAGTTTTCACTGTGATAATGTCACATGTAATGGAACAAATCAGCCACTAAAAACAAAGACTTCTCTCAGCATTTCTATTAGCAGCCTGAAATTTTAAATGTTACAGATATTAGAATGTCCAAAGATATCATGATAAGTCATGAAACATCCCACCCACAGTTGGGAGAATGGGAAATTGCTGGTTAATGGTCAGGGAGTTCCAGTGTGAGAAAATGAAATATTCTGCTGGTGGATATTCATGGAATAATGTTATGAGTGTCCTTAATATTATAAAATGGCATAAATAAATTCGCATGTTTTATTAGACATGTGACATACACACATGTACATACAATGAGAGGAAGCCACAGCACTCACATACACACACCTTTCTACCCATAATGCACATAGACACAATCAGATGATAATAAATAGCACACACACTTTTCCATAATGCACATGGACACACACAGATGATGATGATGATACAAACATAGATACATAGATACATAGACAGACAGACATAGATATGTGTGATACAAAATATAAATGATTTGTTAAGTACAAAAAAAATTTCAAGTTCCTTTGAAATGAACCTCCTAACATATCTCTAAATTTGATATTTTATACTTTAGAATAAATAAAATTTTATTGTATATTGTGAACAGTTTTGTTTTAACATTAAGTACACCATTTTAAAGACAGCTGAAAACATACATGCAAACAAAATCAATGATACAGAGAGCTCTCATGTGTGCATTACCTAGCTCTTAAAAAAAGAAATCAGCCCTCCTGTATACAAAAGCAAAAGGACTGAGAAAGAAATTAAGGAAACAACACTCTTCACAATAGCCACAAAGGACATTAAGTATCTTGGTGTGACCCTAACGAAGCAAGTCAAAAACTTGTATGAAATAAATTTCCAGTCTCTGAAGAAAGAATTAGAAGAAGATATCAGAAGATGGAAAGAGCTCCCATGCTCATGACTTGGCAGGATTAACAAAGTAAAAATGCCCATCTTACCAAAAGCAATCTACAGATTCAATGCAATTCCCATCAAATTACCAACACAATTCTTTACAGAACTTGAAAGAAAAATTCTCAGTTTCATATGGAATAACAAGAAACCCAGAATTGCTAAAACAATCCTCTACAATAAAAGATCTTCTGGAGGTATCTCCATCACTGATCTCAAGCTGTACTATAGAGTAACAGTAATAAAAACTGCATGGCACTAGCATAGAAACTGACTGGTGGATCAATGGAACTGAACAGAAGACCCAGAAATAAAGCCACACCCTTATGGACACCTGATTTTTGGCAAAGATGCCAAAACCAGACAGTGGGGAAAAGGTAGCATCTTCAACAAATGGTGCTGATCTAACTGGATGTCTACATGTAGAAAAATGCAAGTATATCCATACTTATCACCCTGCATAAAACTAAAGTCCAAGTTAATCAAAGATCTCAATATAAATGAGACATGCTAAACCTGTAAGAAGAAAAAGTGGGGAAAAGTCTTGAACTCACTGGTACAGGAGACAACTTCCTGAACAGAACACCAACAGCACAAGCTCTAAGAGCAACAATCAATAAATGGAACCTCATGAAACTGAAAAGCTTCTGTAAAGCAAAGAACACTGTCATCAGAACAAAACGACTGCCTACAGATTGGGAAAGGATCTTTGCCAATCTTATATCTGACAGAGGGCTAATATCCAGAATATATAAAGAACTCAAGAAGTTAAAAAGTAACAAATAAAGTAACCCAATTAAAAAATGGGGTACAGAGATAAACAGAGAATTGTCAATAGAGGAACATCGAATGGTAGAGAAACACTTAAAGAAATGTTCAACATCCTTAGTCATCAGGGAAGTGCAAATCAAAACGACCCTGAGATTTCATCTTACACCCATCAGAATGGCTAAGATCAAAAACTCAAGAGACAACACATGCTGGAGAGGTTGTGGAGAAAGGGGAACACTTCTCCACAGCTGGTGGGAATGTAAACTTGTACAACCACTTTGGAAATCAATCTGGCGCTTTCTCAGACAACTAGGAATAGCGCTTCCTCAAGATCCAGCTATACCACTCCTAGTCATCTATCCAAAAGACGCTCAAGTATACAACAAGGATAATTGCTCAACCATGTTTGTAGCAGCCTTATTTGTAATGGGCAGAAGCTGGAAACAACCCAGATGCCCCTCAGATGAGGAATGGATACAGAAATTGTGGTACATCTACACAATGGAATATTACTCAGCAATAAAAAAAAAAAAAACAAAAAACAAGGAAATCATGAAATTTGAAGGCAAATGGCTGGAACTGGAGAAGATCATCCCAAGTGAGGTATCACAAAAGTAGAAAGACACACAGCATATATACTCACTCATAAGTGGATATTAGACATATAATATAGGATAAGACTCTGGCTAAGATGTTCAATCTTCACTCAAACAGGCAAAGAGGATGGACATCAGAGGAGGAAGAAAACAGGGATCAGGACAGGAGCCTACCACAGAGGGCTTCTAAAAGGCTCAACCCTCCAGGATATCGAGGCAGATGCTGAAACTCATAGGGAAATTTTGAGCAGAGTGTAGGGAATCTTATCAAAGAAGTGAGTGATAGTAAGACCTGGAAAGGACAGGAGCTCCACAAGGAGAGAAATAGAACCAAAAAATCTGGACACAGGGGTCTTCTCTGAGACTGATACTCCAGTCAAGGACCACTCATGGAGATGGCCTGAAACCCCTGCACAGAGGTAGCCCATGGCAGTTCAGTGTCCAAGTGGGTTCCGTAGTAATGGGGAAAGAGACTGTCTCTGACAGGACCTGATTGGCCTGCTATTTGATCACCTCCCCCTGAGGGGGGAGCAGCCTTACCAGCCACACAGGAAGACAATGTGGCCAGTCCTGATGAGACCTGATAGACTAGGATCAGAGGGAAGGGGAGGAGGACCTCTCTTATCAGTGGACTTGGGGAGGGGCACAGGTGGGGAGAAAAGGAGGTCGGATTGGGAGGGGAGGAGAGAGGGAGCTACAGGGGGGATACAAAATTTTACTCAGTTTGAGCTGGAATATTTTATTTGCTGAGAGAGCTTCTCTCTAATATGAAATAATCTATCCATGGATCTATAATCATGTTAAACATAATGAGGTTGTCTTTGTCTTGTACTTACTCTTCTTTCACAAAATAAGTAAATATTTTACCTTACACTATTTGTATCATCTACGAAATGTAAGTTTTCTCTCTCTCTATATATATATATAGTATATATAGTATATATATATATATATATATATATATACAAATATATATATATTTGTACTTTTCCTAATGTTGTCCTTTAAAAAAAAAAGTCTATTACCCTTATCTGCAGATGACATGATTCAATACTTAAAAGACACTAAAAATTCTACCAAAAAAATTAGATCTCATAAACAATTTCAACAAGCAGCAAGATAGAGAATGAACATTTAAAAACTCCATAGCTAACTTCCCTTCTTTCATATGGAAGTTAGTATGATATGGAAAGGATAGGAGCTCTACAAGGACCAAATACATCCGGGCACAGGGTCTTTTCTGAGACTGACACTCAACCAAGGACCATCTATGGATATAACCTAGAACTTCTGCTCGGATGTGGCCCGTGGTAGCTCAGTAACCAAGTAGTTTTCCAAAGTAAGGGGAACACGGACTATTTCTAACAGGATCTCAAGGGCAGGCTGTTTGACCCCCCACCCCCAAGGGAGGATCAGTCTGTTAGGCCACAGAGGAGGACTTTGCAGCCAGCCCTGAAGATACCTGATAAAACAGGGTCAAATGAAAGGGGAGGAGGTCCTCCCCTATCAGTGGACTTGGAAAGGGGCAGGGAGGAGACCAGGGAGGGAGTGTGGGGTTGGGGAGGGAATGAGGGAGCAGGATACAGCTGGGACACAGAGTTAACAAAATGTAACTAAAAAGAAAAATAAAATTAAAAAAAAAACTCTATAGCTTTTTAAAGCAACAATAATGAACTTTCTATGAAGTAAAAAAAAAAAAATCATTTTCAAGAGTTTCAAAAACCAAAGTATATCTTAGAAAAAAATCCTAAAGAAGTGAGGAACTTAAAAAAACATAATACTAACATTAAAAGGACACTAGGAAAGAAAGACCTCTCTGATCATGGATTAGCCAAATTACTATTATGGTATCTCTGTATTTACAAAAAGCAATCTACAAATTGAATGTAATACCTATCGAAATTCCAATATAATCCTTTACAGAAGTAAAACAAAAGATCCAAAATTTATATAGAAGTGCAAAAGCTTTGAGTGAGCAAAACAAAGGTGAGAAAAAATTTTGAAGGAATCACAACACCTGATTTCAAATTACATTACACTCAGACTGACAAAAATGGTGGCATGATACAGGCACATGAACACACACACGTAGACCAAAGAAATAGAGTAGAGAAACAAACACACATATATCAGTAATCATCTTATATTTTACAAGTATACATTGGAGAAAAGATGTTTTTAACCAGTGGTACAGGGTAAACTGGAAGGCCCACATGAGAAACATGAAAAATTACTTTATATTCCTGTCAATTCAAAATGGATCAAAGACCTTTGCATAAGACCTAAGACCGTGGAACTATTAGAGGACTATCTAGATAAAACACTCAGGATATAGATATAAGCAAGGACTTTCTGAAAGGAATTTCAATAGTTCAGAAAATAATAGCAAGAATTACACATGAGACTGTACCAAATTTAAAAGGCTTCTATAAGCAAAGGAAGGAATCAGAGTAGAGACAACCTGAAAAACAAAAGAAAGTCTTGCCACCTATACATCTGAAAAGAAATTAATGTTTAAAATCTATAAGAACTCCAAAAATTAAACACCAAAATAGTATCCAATCAATAAGTGGTACTACGGTCTGAGTGGAACAAGACTCATGGTCTAATTCTTTAGTCATCGAGGAAATGCAAATCAAAACTTGTGTGAGATCCCAACTCATCATAATCAGAGAAGCAGTCACTAAGAAAACAACGAAAGCTGGCAAATATGTAGGGAAATGGTAACCCTTATACACTATGGGTGGGAACCTAAAGTAGGTTAGCCGCCACAGATACCTGTAAGGTGGTTACTCAAAGAACTGAGATACATACATACATACATACATACATACATACATACATACATACATA
>NW_026596430.1:1860620-1867199 GCF_907164565.1 Psammomys obesus | reverse complement strand
ATACATACATACATACATACATACATACATACATACATACATACATACACATAGATACATACATATACATACATACATACATATACATACATACATACATATACATACATACATATACATACATACATATACATACATACATACATACTTAAAAAGATAGATAAATCTACCATGTGATTGAGTTATACTGCTACTGAAAATATTCCCCCAAAGAATTTAAATCAACATAGATATCTGTATGCTGTGGTTACTACAGCACTTTTCACAATGCTGAAACCAAGCATAGGTGTCCATCTTTAAGTGAAAGGATAATGATCATTACATTCACGATGGGATTTCATTCAGCAGTACAGAATTAAATTATGTCTTTTGTTAGAAAAATTGATGAAACTGGAGATCAGAATATTATGCAAATTTAGTCATAACTGGACAAATACCATGTCTTCTC
Source organism: Psammomys obesus (assembly GCF_907164565.1). Taxonomy (NCBI): domain Eukaryota; kingdom Metazoa; phylum Chordata; class Mammalia; order Rodentia; family Muridae; genus Psammomys; species Psammomys obesus. The sequence continues at coordinate 1,866,751 of NW_026596430.1, read as the reverse complement.
TAATTAGTGGAATGCAGTTTTAAATATATGTATATGTGTAGGACATGAAAGTAGAACAAAACACTTTAGAATATAATTGGGGAAATATGCATCATTAGTGTGAAAAGAGCTCTGTTATATTTTATTTGAACGTTCCTAAATCTGGAGTATTTCAGAGTGATGATGGAAAAAGGAAACAAATCCTGATTCAGGAATCTTGGGGACATCTCAAACCTGGGGATGAGCATTTTTCTCTTGCTTCCAACTCTCGGAATTTGAAAGAACCTACAAGTGAATGTGCTACCCTCGCTTCAGAGCTATGGCTAAGATGGAAGTGGGGCAGGAGCTGAAGTGGTTCCAGCTGCCATGAGCTGTCAGGAAGGCTCATCCTTAACACCTTTACACACATGGCTTGGGACAAGACTATTTTCTAGCATTAAGCAACAAGGCTTTTCTTAGATTTTCTCCAGACCTTAAGAAGAGGGAACATGAAATGCTGTAAGGTGCTCTCATACCCAGAGGAAGGCCAGTTTAACCACTCACTCTGGTGACCCGTTGCTCTCGACCAGCGCTCACTTTGTGTTACCATGAGAGCATTCTGACTGACTTCGTGTTTTCATTGTTCTGCAGAACTTATCTCAAATGTGAAAGTACTTCAAAAACGACAAAGCACCTTCCAAATAAAACCCATGACCAGAAATAGTTATTTTCACTGACCCCATTTTCTCCATGGAAAAGTTGATCTTGAAGTGCCTGCAGACTTATTCCCTTTCTATGAAAATGGCACTCATTGCAAGGGAGGCCTACGGTGATGTGTCCTGCCTGAGGAAAACTGGTTGGCTTAAAACACTTACAGAAGCCTGAGATTTGACAAAGCACCAAAAAACTTGGGTTATACTCGTAGCAACACTGGGCAAGAGGAAATCATCCTGAAGATTCTGCTCCAGCTGCTTCTAGGCTTCCCTGGTCCCTCTTCACTGCTCTTCTTTATATCCCTCTCTGCTCCAGTTAAGCTCAAGCCACACTTTCTTGAATTTTCTTCAGCCAAACAGAGCTGACTTGTATTGACTACTACCAACAAATAGGAAAACAAAATGAATCTAATCTTTCTGTTTGGAGGACAAGAAATTCCTCAGGGGTGAATTTACTAGGGTATTAAATGAAGAAGAAAAAAAAAAGATGAAAAACAAATTTTACCCACTTCCCAGTTTTGATGAGGTCTGACAATACTCAGCCTCTGGAATAATCGCTGAGATTTATGACAGAAAAAAAGAAGATGCAAATGTTTCCAACTATGTAGTTCTGCAGTTGCCCAAGAAACCCAATCCTTCAGTTTACCTCCTTCACAGTTTGCCATTAGTTATATCTTTCTTGTTTTCCTAATAAAGGAAATGCGTAGACATATTTTCAGTAGAGTGAGTACATTTCATTTGTAAATTCATAAGCAATTGTTGGAAACTATTATCAAGCAGTACTTTGAGTATAGAGTGGTTTTGGATATATTGTTATAGTCAATCCCAATGTATTACTTAAGAAGTATTTCTTTTATTATTTTTTTTTACATTTTTGGAGGAAGATAGCATATGCTCCAGGGTGCATATGGAGGGAGGTCTGAAAACAACTTGAAGGTGTCAGTTCATTTCTTCTACTACACGGGACCCAGGAATAGAACTCAGGTCATCAGACTTACTGGCAATCATGTCTACCCACTGAGCCATCTCACTTGAAGTAAGTAATTTTAGCAGAAATTAGATAGCAATGAATATTTGCTCATTAATTTGATCAGTTCACAATTAGTTTACACAAATAAATTTTTGGTTTTTTTTTTTATTTTTGCCAAAACCATAAGCTTCTAGAAAATTTGTGTTGTTGTTTTGCTCTGTTTCTCCCAGACAGAGTCTTACTGTACAGTCCTGGCTATTCTGTAACTTACAATGTAGACCAGGCTGGACTCAAATTCATGGATGCACAAGAACTCACACCTGCCTTTGCCCCCTGAGTGCTGGAATTAAAGGCATGTGCTACTATGACCTACTGTCTTCAAACAATTTTAAAGATGTGGATAGCAAAGTATCTAATATCATCTGTACAATCCACGTGGGAAAAAAAAAATCCAAGTATCGTATAGCCAAAAAGAAGATAAAGTTTAAAAAAATAAAGTAGTGAAATTGGCCCTAAAAACTTTTTTCTTTGCTTCCAACTCTGTTTCCATTGAAATTATAAATGCACAAATAGGGACTAGTGAAAGTGAATATGAAAACCAGCAGTCTGTAAAGCAGTTTTTCACCAAACCATGAATAGTACCAAATTTAAGAACAGTATGTTAAGCTAAAAAAGTATTAAGAGAAATGATTAATTGAAAATCAAATAATTCCTTTTAATATACCCCTGTTCCCAAACAGTCCATATAAGAAAAGTCATAAGCTCAGGAAAGAAAGAGCTGAGTGCAGCCTTTTAGAATCTCTCCCATCCTCCATGGTTATCTCAGTGTTCATAGAGCCAATGGCCTAACAGACAACTCTTGGTTTTCCTAACAATGTTACTAATTCAAGGACAGTAAACTTTATTTGAGAAAACAAAACCATCTTAATTTAGAAAACAGTAGCCAGAGGCCTTGCTACACCTGTGTCTTTAAATTTCACTGTGGGCGAATTAGTACTCTTTGCTGCTATTTGATACACAAATGAAGGCTATTCTCCTCCTTGTTATCTTTGTGTGTGTGTGTGTGTGTGTGTGTGTGTGTGTGTGTGTGTGTGTGCAATTTGCATGTGAATATGTATATAAATGTGGGCTCATTCTTGTGTGTGAATGCAAGAGCAAGTGTAAGCATACTATAATGAATGTACAGACATCAGAGATCATCCTTGGTGTAAATTGTTGTCTTCTAACATGTTTGAGGCAAGGTCTCCTCTTGTTTTGGTTGGTTGGTTGGTTGGTTAGTTGGTTGGTTGGTTGTTGGTTTAATGATTGGTTGGTTGATAGTTTGGCTGGTTGATTTTTGGTTTTTGTTGCTGTGTATTACCGGCTAGCTGGCCATCATGCCTCCTGGGATTCTCCCATCCTACTCCTTTTAAGAATGCTAGGGTTACAGAAGGGCATATAACCATTGTGTGCACTCTGAGAACTCAAACTCAAGTCCCCACTCTTTTGCAGCACGGACATTACCCACTTTGCCAGCAATAGCTCACCCCAGCAATAACTCTCTTTTTAAATATGAACATACACAGTGTTTATAGTTATGGTTTTATTTTATCCAGAATCTCAGGTCCAAATAAATTATATCCAGCAATGACCACTGGAGTAGTATAAATGCTTTGGTTCACATGAGTTCTCATTAGTGTCCTCCAGTTATTTACTCAGTTATATCTACAATGTAATTGGCTGAAAAAAAGAACTGTGGCTGAAGATCTATTAGTTAAGTCAGTTTAGCTCAAAAGCACACTGATGAAATATTCAACAAATGTTTGTTTACTTGCTTTTTCTGTAAGAGATTTTCCAGGCAATATACTTCATTCTGAGTATAATAGATGAACTTTAGAACTGATTAGATAAGAGAGAAACAAATGACACAGCCATGAAAGCATGATCTTAGAAAACAAAGCATAGCCTACAGTGAAAAAAGAGTACCTACTTAGGAAAAACAGGTATGACAGTCCAGATGGATGGTGCTTACATCAAAAGATTCCCTGTATACAAGTGATAGAGGCTCCTCTCTGTGTGCCCAGAGAAAAGGGTATTGATATGTGACTGGTGTGCTAGGTTCTAGAACTCACAGTCACACAGGGAACTAAAAAAATGGCTATTGCAATATAGGATGCAGAGAAATGGTTTTTCTGTTTTTAACATATACTTTGTAGACACAAAGAAAGGAATCACACAGAGCCTGGAAGACATCGGCTGCTATCAGAGAAAACTGTCACTATAATACTTAACTCATTCTAAGAATCCTCCCTGAACTAGGCAAACTGTGCCCTTAAACTGCTTTCTTGGGATGCAGCCAAGGTCAGGACTCACTCAGCTGTATGCTTTATGCTTAAACTAAGATGCGTTTAGTCGGCCTTTCGTGGAAACAAGCAACACAGACACCCCAGAGTGGCCTGTTCTCTTGGCCAGCTGGAGGACTCAGAATACCATATAAGGATCCATCACTGCCCACCTTCATCAAAGATTAGAGTTTTCACAGGAGTGCGATTATCACAGGCATGCTTTTATCTGCAGAGCCCCCTACTGTTCAGAAGCTTGAGTTTTTACTTCCATATCTTTTCAGTTATGAGCCAGAGAGCCAGATGTGTATCCCATGGTGTTATATAAAGGGTCTTAATGGCCGGATAAACTGAGCCCTAACAAAGGACTGTGTTTGAAGGCTGTCTTAATCCTAATCCACTTTCCTGTTGATTTTCATGGCATAAAGCTATAAATGAACTAAGAATAACTCTTGTTGAAGAAAGCCAGCTTTCTGTACTAAATATAACACATCTTTTATATATAAACACTTTTTAAAAAAAATCTTATAACTTCAATACTTACAGAGCCAGTTCTGTATTGGGTTCTGCATTAACTTATGGATAGCTGAGTGGGGACCTTAAATACCTAGATGACAATCAGCCTTCTTTCATGTAAGGTTAGGTATGAGAAATGTATGTTTCTGCTACTGTACCAGGCTGAGAATTTAGACTTACTTGCAGCCATTTGTTTTAAAAGATGTTAACTGAACTTCAGGAAGCATGGAAAAGAACAAACAAACATCACTTGGAATGCCAGAGGGCATTTCTGTCTGCAAATGGTGTCCAGGTAAACAGCAGTTTTTTTTCTCCAGAATGCATGGCTGTGTCTGTCCCTCTGTCTTCTTTGTACTTATGGTAGGAAGACTGGACACAGTAACCATTTAAATAAAATGAGTACTGTGAAGCTTGAGTGATTAGTGTAAGTTTTCCTTAACTATTTCTCTAAACTTTATGGTTGAAGGAAGTAGAAAGAGCATATAATTTGAGCTTAGAACCACGGCTCACTCTGTCTGTCAATTCTTAGTCTATCAATACCTGAGTAGCCTTGAGCGATTATGAGGTTTTATCACTAGTTTAATAAATTGACTCCCTGGAGTGTAGGGAAGTCAGTATGCTGTGAACCAATCGCTTTCCCTGCTATGTGCAATTATAAGCCTCAGGAGCACTAAATAGAAAAAGAAGCAAGGCTGTGACTGCTCCTTAAAAAAGTGAACCTCAGGAGACCCTAACACCCTAGAAGCACACAAAGGCACAGACATCTCACACGGAACAAAAGAAGATGACCTCACCTTGCTTTCTGACCCCTAGTCTCATTCCAGGAGCTCCCTCACATTATCTCTCCTTTTCTAAGTTGACAAGTGTCCATGGGGAAGGAATGTGAGAGTTTTCAAAAGTCAAACTAGAAGTGCTTAAGTCAGTTTGAATGAAAATTAACAAATGAAGTCAGGAAATTACGGAGAAAGAGTTCTTAGCCATAACAACTTGGTAATAATATTTGGAAAACTTGTTACCATAACCACAAGCTGCACAGAGTTCGCTGCACACTCACACAAGAATTTCTGTAGGGAGATTTGGCCAATACTAATCTAGTTAGTGTTGTGATTATTGATCTTTGTCACCAAAGATCATTGTTTCGAAATATCTCACCTACCTCTGCCTCATTTTGAATTTTAACAGTTCGCCGTGTTCCCACATCTTTTAACACAACTGTCCTTTAGTAGCACGTTATACAGCACCTCCAGAAGCCCCTTTCCTTCAGCTAAAAGAGTGAGCACTCTGTCGTGACTGAGTGAACAGTGTTAGACAGACACATTACAAAGACCTCTGCCAGTTGTCCCATTATGAGAAAAACTAGCCTTCTCTCAGTGAGGCCACCCAAATCCTTTCTTAATTATTCTTCTGGGAGCTTCAGATTCTAAATCCAAACCCTATCTAATTTATATGGACATAATACCCTGAAATCATAGACAGGAATGAAGATAAGTAATTCTCTACTCTGACAATAAATATTTGAAATACTTGCTTGACATACAGTCTGAACATGTGAATTAGTCTGATAAGTGACAGAAAAAGTAAGTAAGTAAGTAAGTAAGTAAGTAAGTAGATAGATAGATAGATAGATAGATAGATAGATAGATAGATAGATAG
>NW_026596430.1:1817737-1860610 GCF_907164565.1 Psammomys obesus | reverse complement strand
TAGATAGATAGATAGATAGATAGATAGATAGATAGATAGATAGATAGATAGATAAAACAAATAGCCATGCCCACAGAACACTTGGAAAGATATATGCAAGTAATACTTGCATCCTGGGCTAAACTTAAACACTGGGTTTGAAAAAAACACTGAAAATTCTAACTTCACTTATGCATACAGTCCTGTCAGGTCTAGCAGGATGTTTAGTATTTTGCTGGGGACAGCTTAACATTCTGAGAGTCAGAAGGTGGTGGCAAACAACTGATCCAGAACATTCAACAACTGACCTGGACTGAGCTTCACAGCCATGTAATGTGGTTCTTCACAATCCTATTGAAAAGCTTGGGAACATTTTCATCTATACTAATTTCATTGTTTTTCCTTATATGGTCTTATGTCCTTGTTACAAGTGCTCTAGGATCCCTCATAGGATCCCTCATTGTCTGTAAACTTGAAAGTGTTGATAATCATTCCCCAATCAATGGTAACATCAAACCTAAGAAAGAAAAGAAAAGAAAAGAAAGAAAGGAAAAGAAAAGAAGGGTACCTTGAAGGATATCCTTCAAGAGACTACAACGAATTCACTTATTTCTGTCTGAAATGTTTGGGAAATATATATGGAAGTAGATTCTAAAAGTGCCAGCCCAAAGGAACAGATAACCATCTTAACTTTTTAGTTAATGTGTTTAAAATATACTTGGGAGAATTTCTGGATTTACTGTGTTAGCACAAACAGTAGTGAGCAGATATTATCAGTTGATTAGTTGACTAACTGAAGCATGGATTCAACAAAGGCCCATACTAAATTAAATTAATGTGTCAAAATTTTTTAATTATCTTTTATTTAAATTTTTGTTGATACAATCCATTTGATCATATTCTCTCCCAACTCTTTCAAGATACTCCCCCACCTCCCTACTCACACAAATTTGTAACTCCCTCAGAAAAAAAAACAAAAAACAAAACTCTATTTAAAAAAAAAATCAAAACTCAAGGAAAACAAAAACTGTGAGAAGTATTCCATTGTATAAATGTACCACAATTTCTGTATCTATTCCTCAGTTGAGGGACATCTGGGTTGTTTCCAGATTCTGGTTGTTACAAATAAAGCTACTCTGAACATGGTAGAGCAAATGTCCTTATTGTTTGACATATTGTAGATATATGCCTAGGAGTGGTATAAATGGATCTTGAGGCAGCACTATTCCTAATTGTCTGAGAAAGCACCAGATTGCTTTCCCAAGTAGTTGTACAAGTTTACATTTCCACCAGCAAGGGAAGAGGGTTCCCCTTTCTCCACATCCTCTCCATCATGTTTTGTCACTTGAATTTTTTATTTTAGCCATTCTGATGGGTGTAAAGTGAAATCTCAGGATCATTATGAATTGCATTTCCCTGATGACTAAGGACACTGAGCACTTCTTTAAGTACATTTACACAATGGAAAACTACTCAGCAACTAAATACAAGGAAATCATGAAATTTGCAGGCAAATGGTAGGAATTAGAAAAGATGATCATGAATGAGGTTTCCCAGAAACAAAAAGACACACATGGTATATACTCACTTATAAGTGAATATTTGACATACAATATAGGATAAACATATTAAAATCTGTACACCTAAAGAAGCTAAGCAAGAAAGAGGACCCTGGGTAAAATGATCAATCTGCACTCAGAAAGGCAAATGGAATGCATATCAGAAGAGGGAGAAAACTGGCAACAAGACAGGAGCCTACCCCAGAGTGCTTCTGGAAGACTCTACTCAGCAAGGTATCAAAGCAGATGTTCAGAATCATAGCCAACCTTTGGGAAGAGTGCAGGGACTCTTATTAAAGAAGGAGGAGATAGGAAGAACTGGAGAGGACAGGAGTTCCACAAGGAGAGCAACAGATCAAAAATCTCTGGGCACAGGGGTCTCTTCTGAGACTGATAGTCCAATCAAGAACCATGCATGGAGGTAACCTAGAACCCTTGCACAGATGTAGCCCATGGCAGTTCAGTCTCCAAGTGGGTACCCTAGTAAGGTGAACAGGGACAGTCTCTGACATGAACTCAGTGACTGGCTCTTTGATTACCTCCCCTCATTAGGGAGCAGCCTTACCAGGCCACAGAAGAAGACAATGAAGCCACTCCTGATGAGACCTGATAGGCTAGTGTTAGAGGGAAGGGGAAGGGGACATCCCCTACCCTACCAGGACTTTGGGAGGAGCATGGGAGAAGAAGAAAGAGGGCACGCGGCTTTGGGGATACATCTGGAATACAAAGTGAATAAACTGCAATAAATGTAAATTTTTTCTTTTAAATCCTGAAAAAACAGTAAGAAAATTACCCAAACAAGAAAAACACAATAAAAAAAAACAAATAAACAAACATGAAATACATTTTTTTAACTCTTTCTGAACACGCATCTACCCCAGAGTGTAGCTCTGAAACCCAATGACACTCCACTAAAAAAAAATGGTTTTGTGCTTTTCCAAAAGCTATTAATTGCAAAGAGCTTCTTTTTTAGGGATGAGATTTTGTGTCTTCTAGGTGCTGATATTTTTAGCTCTTTTGAACTTGTGGCTAATATGCATATTGTCACAGTCTCTGTGACTTTATTTGTGTATCCATCTTGTTGTGTCCGAAACCTGCTGCTCTCTGGACAACATCCACTACCTCTGATTCCTGTCCTGATCCTTCTGTTCTCCTACTTCCAATGTCTATTCTGTTTGCCTTTCTGAATGAGGATTAAGCATCCTCCCTAGGGTCCTCCTTGTTGTTTAGCTTCTTTAGGGCTATAAATTTTAGTATGTTTATCCTATATTATATAGCTAATATCCACTTATAAGTGAATATGTTATATGTGTTTTCGCTTCTGGGTTACCTCACTCAGGATAATCTTTTCTAGTTCTCACCATTTACCTGCAAATTTCGTGATTTCTTTCTTTTTTTTTTAATTGCTGAGTAATATTCCATTTTGTAAATGTACCACACTTTCTGTATCCATTCCTCCTCCATTGAGGGACATCTAGGTTGATTTCAGATTCTGGGTTTTATAAATAAATCTGCTACAAACATGGTTAAGCAAATGCCCTTATTGAATGGCAGGGCGTCTTTTAGGTATATGCCTATGAGTGGTATAGCTGGATCTGGAGATAGCACAATTCCTAATTTTCTGAGGAAGCACCAGATTAATTTCTAAAGTGGCTGTACAAGGTTACATTCCCACCAACGATGGAGGAGTGTTCTCCTTTCTCCACAACCTCTCCAGCATGTATCATTCCTTAAGTTTTTAATCTTAGCCATTCTGATGGGAGTGAGGTGAAAACTCACAGTCGTTTTGATTGGCATTTTCTGAATGACTAAAGATGTTGAACATTTCTTTAAGTTCTTCTCTGCCAGAATAGCTAAAACAATCCTGTACAATAAAAGATCTTCTGGAGGTATTTCCATCCCAGATCTCAAGCTGCACTATAGAGCAACAGTAATAAAAACAGCATGTTACTGGCATAGAAACAGACTGGTGGATCAATGGCATCGAGTTGAAGACCCAGAAATAAATCTAATTTTTTTTTACAAGGAAGCCAAAACCATACAGTGGAAAAAAGATAGCATCTTCTACAAATGGTGGTAGCCTAACTGGATGTCTACATGTAGAAAAATGCAAATAGACCCATATTTATCACCCTTCACAAAGTCAAATAATTCTGTAATTACAGTGAAAATAACAAAATCATGAAAAGCTAAGGCCAGTGCCTATGAGAATCAGGAAAGAATCATAAATGAAGTACTATGAAATAATCACTGTGGGGAAGCAACTAAGAAGAACCTGGGCAACCCTGCTGAGTCCCTCTTCTAAGTAGAACAAAAAACAAAGAAACAAAAGACAAAACAAAACAAAAACAAAAAAACACAAAGCAAACAAAAAGCATTATGACCAGAGAACAACAGGAAAAGTAATAATCTCTTCTTAATATCCTAAGCTGAGTTGGTTCAGAGATGCCAGGACTTAGTGAACAAAATGGAAACTGGATAACCTTTAGAAAGGATTGTTAACAACAACAGCAGCAGCAAAATCTTTGTGCTTACTGCAAAGCTCTCGTGAAGAACCCGCAGCCATCTCCCAGAATGGCAGAGCAGAGGGAAAAGAGAAAAATCCAGCTTTCTCAGACTGAGATCCCAGGTCCTGGGCTAACACCTGTTCATTGAGCTCCTTAATACCATTCTATCCTACCACTGAGGGTAAAGACCTATTTTTATTTTCACCCATCATTCAATATATTTGCTATATTAGAGAACCAGTAAGAACCTGTGTATATTTGAAATCCAGAGCAATAAAACTGGTAATTTTCAACACCTAATAAAGACCTCATATCAACGTTTTTATGCAAAGAATGAAGACCTAGCTTCTGACTATAATATCCAAAGCAATATCCCCAAGGAAGAGAAGAACTTTTTTTGTTTTTTTTTTTTATTTTTTAACTTTTATTAATTACACTTTATTCACTTTGTATCCCTTCATAGGCCCCTCCCTCTTCCCCTCCCTATCCCACCCTCCCTCCTCGTTCTTCACGCATGCCCCTCCCCAAGTCCACTGATAGGGGAGGTCCCCCTCTCTTTCCTTCTGATCTTAGTCTATCAGATCTCATCAGGAGTGGCTGCATTGTCATCTTCTGTGGCCTGGTAAGGCTGCTCCCCTCTCAGGGGGAGGAGATCAAAGAGCAGGCCAATCAGATTATGTCAGAGGCAGTCCCTCTTCCCATTACTATGCAACCCACTTGGACACTAAACTGCCATGGACTACATTTGTGCAGGGGTTCTTGGTTAACACCATGCCTGGTACTTGGTTGGAGTATGAGTCTCTGGGAAGTTCCCTGTGTTCAAATTTTCTGGTTCTGTTGCTCTCCTTGTGGTGTTCCTGTCCTCTCCAGATCTTACTATTTCCTTCTTCTTACATAAGATTTCATGCACTCTGCCCAACAGTTGGCCCTAAGTCTCAGCATCTGCTTTGATAGTCTTAAGGGCAGAGCCTTTCAGAGGCCCTTTGTGGCAGGTTCCTAAGTTGTTTCCTGTTTTCTTCTTCTGATGTCCATCCTCTTTGCCTTCCGGGATGGAGATTGAGCATTTTAGTCAGGGTCCTTCCTGACTGATTAGTTTCTTTATATGTACATATTTTAGTAGGTTTATCCTATATTATATGTCTATATGAGTGAGTATATACTATGTGTGTCTTTCTGCTTCTGAGACAGCTCACTCAGGATGATCCTATCCAGTTCCCACCATTTACCTGCAAATTTCATGATTTTCTTTTTATCTCCATCTAAAAATTGAGAGATCCAGGGTCCTTATCACATTGTAATATTTATACATGTCACCTGGTTGAAAAATAACTACACAATAGCAGAAGTGTGGCTAACTTACCAAGGCTGTAGTGTTCCCTGAATGAAGACCTATCAAAACACAATTTCCAGAGCAAAGAACAAAGTATGCACTCACAAACATACATGCATGTGTAGCACTTTCTGCAATAAGGAAATGGTGATCTGTTTTCATTCCTGGGCAAAGATACACACATTTGAGTGAGCTGCTATGACGAGGTTACTAGACAAAGAGAATGTTGGCTCACAACAGAATTTAGAGCAAAACGGGCTTTCATGTGCTCAAGATTTCACACAAGCCACATAACCTAGTGCCATGGTTCTACGTACTAAATGGTATCTCAGTATACCTATTTGGGGGTTAAATAATAGAAGTATTTCTTGAAAGTACATTTGTTCCTTTGATGCTGTTGTATGCCATTGGACCCCATGACATGACTCGACACAAGACTTTTGTAGGACATAAGTCAGACATACTAAGTTGAATTGTTCATCTCTATCCAAAGAGTGAGTACTGCCCTAACTGATAAAAATAATTCTCTTCACCAGTAACCTAACTAGTGAATGGAGAAACTGGCATGAAATTAAAAGTAGGCTGTCTTACTCATGACTTATTCTCCACTCATGTTGTTTTTTTTTCTGTGTGTGTGTGTCTGTGTGTGTGTGTGTGTGTGTGTGTGTGTGTGTGTGTGTGCATGTGCATGTAAGTTCTATGCCTTGATTAGACATTCTACTACTCCAAAGAGGACATCTTCCTCTAGGAAAACACAAAGTTATTTGCATTAAATTAGAATTTGAAAATGATATATAGCCAATTTCTGACTGCTCAGGGTACTGATAACATTGAAAAAGAAAATGTTTAAATCTTCAGTAAGGATAATAAATAGTAGCCATTTGTGAATGAGAGGATGTATAAGCATGCATGAAATCTATAATAGCAAGTTTTCTTCTCATCTACCTGAAGGAAGGATTTGATTTTGATTATGGTTTGAGGCTATAGCCCATTCTGCTGAGGATGTCATGGCAACAGAAAAGTAAGCATGGTATTTGACTTCTTCCATTCCAATTTGTATCCCCTTGATCTCCTTCAATTGTATTGTTGCTCTAACTAGGACTTCAAGAACAATGTTGAAGAGATATGGAGAGAGTGGACAGCCTTGCTTTGTCCCTGATTTCAGTGGGAATGATTTAAGTTTCTCTCCATTGAGTTTGATGTTGGCTATAAGCTTGCTGTATATCGCATTTACTATGTTCAGGTATGTGCCTTGTATCCCTGATCTCTCCAATACTTTAAACATGAATGGATGTTGGATTTTATCAGATGCCTTTTCAGCATCTAAGGAGATTATTATGGGTTTTTCTCCTTCAGTTTGTTTACGTGGTGGATCACATTGATGGATTTATGTATACTGAAGCCCCCCTGCATGCCTGTGATAAAGCATACTTGGTCGTAGTGGATGATATCTTTGATGTGTTCTTGGATTCGGTTTGCCAGTATTTTATTGAGTATTTTTGCATCAATGTTCATAAGGGAGACTGGCCTGAAGTTCTCTATCTTTGTTGGGTCTTTGTGAGGTTTAGGTACCAAGGTGACTGTGGCTTCATAGAATAAGTTTGGTAGTGTTCCTTCTGTTTCTATTTTGTGGAATAGTTTGAAGAGTATTGATGTTAGCTCTTCTTTAAAGGTCTGGTAGAATTCTGTGCTGAAACCATCTGGCCCTGGGCTTTTTTTTTACAAGGTAGACTTTTGATGACAGCTTCTATTTCCTTAGGGGATATAGGACTATTTAATTGGTTTACTTGGTCTTGATTCAGCTTTGGCATATAGAATCAGGTGAGAAAACTGTCCATTTCATTTAGATTTTCAAATGTTGTGGCATATAGACTTTGGAAGTAACACCTAATTATTGGTTGGATTTTTTCAGTGTCTGTGGTTATGTCCCCCTTTTAATTTTTGATTTTGTTGATTTGGATAGTTTCTCTCGGCCTTTTAGTTAGTTTGGCTAAGGGTTTGTCTATCTTGTTGATTTTGGATATATCTAAAAGGTTCTCCAGTACACAATAAGGACATTTGTTCAACCATTATGGAAATACTTTCATAGCATTCCCTGGGGTATGCTCACATAGTGATTCTGGTTCCAGTCAAGTTCAACCATATTTGTAGCAGCCTTATTTTTAATAGCCAGAAGTTGGAAACAGCCCAGATGCCACTCAACTGAAGAATGGGTGCAGAAATTGTGGTATATCCAGTCAAGTCGCCAAGATGAAGGATCTCTTTGTGAGGATGAGCACAACCATACTACCGCGTCCTTAGTAAAATTTAAATATAAAATTGCTGTGACCAAATTTACTAGGGGCTGGTGAGAACCAGATACCTCAAGAATCCAGATTTTAGGCAAAATTTTTTGTTTGACCAGGTGAAACACTAAATTAAAAAGAAAAATAGAAAGGACTCATAAATAAATAAATAAATAGATAAATAAAGAAATGAGGAGGACTCATAAGCACAATAAATGAAGACTTTAATGACTTTTCTCCCTACTTCATCTTCTGTGGTTTAAAGAATTCACCCTTTCCTTCATTGGCACAAGAGACAACTTCCTGAACAGAATACCAACAGCAAAGGCTCTAAGTGCAACAATCAATAAATAGGACCTCATGAAACTGAAAAGCTTCTATAAAGCAAAGTAAACTGTCCTCAGAAGAAAACGACTGCCTACAGATTGGGAAAGGAATTTCACCAACCCTATATCTAACAGAGGGCTATTATCCAGAATATATAAAGAACTCAAGAACTTAAACAGCAACAAATCAAGTAATCCGGTTAAAAAATGGGGAATGGAGCTAAACAGAAAATTCTCGATAGAGGAACATTGAATGGCAGAGAAACACTTAAAGAAATGCTCATAGTCATTAGTCGTCAGGGAAATGCAAATCAAAATGATCCTGAGATTTCATCTTATACCCATCAGAATGGCTAAGATCAAAAGTGACAACATATGCTGGAGAGGATATGGAGAAAGGGGAACCCTTCTCCACTGCTGGTGGGAATGTAAACTGGTACAACCACTCTGGAAATCAATCTGGCAGTTCCTCAGGAAATTAGGAATACTACTTCCTCAAGATTCAGCTATACCATTCCTAGGCATATATTCAAATGATGCTCAAGTACACAACAAGGACATTTGCTCAACCATTTTTGTAGCAACTTTATTTGTAAAAGCCAGAAGCTGGAAACAACCAAGATGCCCCTCAGATGAGGAATAGATACAGAAATTGTGGTACATCTACACAATGGAATAGTACTCAGCAATGAAAAACAAGAATATCATAAAATTTGCAGTTAAATGCTAGGAACTGGAAAAGACCATCCTGAGTGAGGTATCCCAGAAGCAGAAAGACACACAGGGTATATACTCACTCATAAGTGGATATTAGGCATATAATATAGGATAAGCCTACTAAAATCTGTACTAAAAAACTAATCAAGAAGGAGGAGTCTGGCTAAAATGCTCAATCACCATTCAGAAAGGCAAAGAGGATGGACATCAGAGGAGGGAGAAAACAAGGAGCAGGACAGGAGCCTGCCACAGAGGGCCTCTGAAAGGCTCTGCCCTGGAGGGTATCAAAGCAGATACTGAGAATTATGGCCAGAGTGCAGGGAATCTTATGAAAGAAGTGGGAAATAGTAAGATCTGGAGAGGACCGGAGCTCCACAAGGAGAGCAACAAAACCAAAAGTTCTGGGCACAGGGGTCTTTTCTGAGACTGATATTCCAACCAAGGACCATTCATATAGATAACCTAGAAACCCTGCACAGATGTAGCCCATGGCAGTTCAGTGTCCAAGTGGGTTCCATAGTAATGGGAACAGGGACTGTCTCTGACATGAACTGATTGGCCTGCTCTTTGATTACCTCCCCCTGAGGGTCAAGCAGCCTTACCAGGCCACAGAGAAGGACAATGCAGCCAGTCCTGATGAGACCTGTTACACTAGGATCAGAGAAAGTGGGAGGAAGACCTCCCCTATCAGTGTACTGAGGAAGGGGCATGGATGGAGAAGGGGGAGGGAGAGTGGAATTGGGAGGGGAGGAGTGAAGGAGCTACAGGGAGGGAGGATGCAAAGTGAATAAATTGTAATTAATAAAAATTTAAATTTAAAAAAAAGAATTCCCCATTCTGTAGTCATACATATCTGTAAAACTCACAAAGACAGGAGAATCACAATTTCAAGGCCAACCTAGGACACATGCTAAAACTCTCTCTCTCACAAAGACAAAAATAATCCTCTCAGTTTCACTACTAACAACCTCTTATTGCACATAAAGTAGTAACTAGTAGTCGTTAACTTTGCAGTTTAGTTTTGAGGTTGTATCTGTCCATATGAGAATATGCACAAGTAGAAGAGAAATGGGTAACAGGTTATGATGTCAACAGTAATAACTGAGGAATATGTGGCGTTCCCTGCTCTAAGGGTGACGTAAATCTCCATTCCCTTAAGTAACTTTACATTAGCTAGTAAATACATATGAGGGTGGTGTGATGAAAATGTGGGAATAAATTAAAATTTCTCTAGATTGATAACTATGATTGCATACAAACACAGACAGAGTTTGGCCAGAGATAGAGTCCAGTTCAATAAGAATACGCCTGGCCTATTCCTATTGGGGCATGCGCTCTACACAGATTCTTTCACCTTAGACTTGAAATAAAAACCAAAAACATGAAGACACAGGAGTATATATCTTTCTGGAGCCGTTAAGGATTTAAAGTTCAGTAAAACCTAGTAGTCTTTCTCAGATGACTTTTCTTCTTCTTCATTTTGCTTCAACAGTGTTGTGTTTTTTGCCCTCTCTGCAGAGGCTTCTGTCCCCACCACCACCACACTATGCAAGCTTGTTTCCATCTGAGGATGTCATATAGAGTGTTGGCTCAGACTAGCACACTTCATCACAGGTATTTATGCAGAATCTTGACTGGCTAACAAAAGTTCTTTCTCCTTTGTCTGTCTTTACTGAAGAAGCTAGAAAACCATCACTCTCCCAGTATGTCTTGCATCAAAAAGGTGTTTTAAAAGACATAATGGCAAAACATTACGTATACATACGTATACGTGAAAACATGTTTATTCTCTTGATTAAAAGTGACAAATTGGCATAGGAGACAACTTCCTGAACAGAACACCAAACACAAGCTCTAAGAGCAACAATCAATAAATGGAACCTCATGAAACTGAAAAGCTTCTGTAAAGCAAAAGACACTGTCATCAAAACAAAACGACTGCCTACAGATTGGGAAAGAATCTTCGCCAACCCTTTATCTGACAGAGGGCTAATATTCAGTATATATAAAGAACTCAAGAAGCAGAAAAGCAACAAACCAAGTAATCCAATTAAAAAAAATAGGGAATGGAGCTAAACAGAGAATTTTCAATAGAGGAACATCAAATGGCAGAGAAACACTGAAAGAAATGCTCAATGTCACTAGCCATTAGGGAAATGCAAATCAAAACAACCCTGAGATTTCAACTTACACCCATCAGAATGGCTAAGATCAAAAACTCAAGTGACAACACATGCTGGAGAGGTTGTGGAGAAAGGGGAACCGTCCTCCATTGCTGGTGTGCATGTAAACTGGTACAACCACTTTGGAAGTCTATCTGGCGCTTTCTCAGACAAGTAGGAGTAGTGCTACCTCAAGACCCAGCTATACCACTCCTAGGTATATACCCAAAATTTGCTCAAGTACACAACAAGGACACTTGTTCAACCATGTTTGTAGCAGCTTTATTTGTAATAGCCAGAACCTGGAAACAACCCAGATGTCCATCAATGGAGGAATGGATACAGAAATTGTGGTATTTTTACACAATGAAATACTACTCAGCAATCAAAAAGGAGGAAATCATGAAATTTGCAGGCAAATGGTGGGATCTAGAAAAGATCATTCTGAGTGAAGTACCCCAGAAAGAGAAAGACAAACAGGGTATATACTCACTTATATAGAGCTACAAGATATGATAAACATAAACATAATGAAATCTACACACCTAAAGAAGATAATCAAGAAAGCAGACACGGGCGAAGATGATCAATCCTCATTTAGAAAGACAAATGGGATGTGCATTGAACGTATGACAGGAGTCTACCCCAGAAGGCATCTGAAAGACTCTACTTAGCAGTGTTTCAAAGCAGACACTAAGATTCATAACCAAACCCTCGGCAGAATGCAGGGAATCATATGAAAGAAGGGGAGTTAGTATGATATGGAAAGAATAGGAGCTCTACAAGGACCAAATATATCCGGGCACGGGGTCTTTTCTGAGACTGACACTCAACCAAGGACCATCTATGGATATAACCTAGAACTTCTGCTCGGATGTGGCCCGTGGTAGCTCAGTAACCAAGTAGTTTTCCAAAGTAAGGGGAACACGGACTATTTCTAACAGGATCTCAAGGGCAGGCTGTTTGACCCCCCACCCCCAAGGGAGGATCAGTCTGTTAGGCCACAGAGGAGGACTTTGCAGCCAGCCCTGAAGATACCTGATAAAACAGGGTCAAATGAAAGAGGAGGAGGTCCTCCCCTCTCAATGGACTTGGAAAGGGGCAGGGAGGAGACCAGGGAGGGAATGTGGGGTTGGGGAGGGAATGAGGGAGCGGGATACAGCTGGGACATAGAGTTAACAAAATTTGACTAATAAGAAAAATAAAATAAAAAAAAAGTGACAAATATTCCAGACACTTAGGATGACTTACAGGCTACAAATGGTATAGTCAAAGAGGCCTGTGCTCTTAGGGTCTTTCTCTCATACTGCCCGCCTTGGTTCAATATTCTTTTGTTGTAGTTTCAAAACTTTTAGTACATTTATTTTTCATATGTCTTGTAAGCAAAATCTAAGGGGAAGGTAAAGCTTGGAGATATGCAGGCTTTTCTCCCACTGATTGTGCCATTCAGCAGATAAAGGACACAGTGCAGACATCAGGCACCTGTCCTGATGACCTTTAGTTACATGTACCTTTAGTTGGCAGAGGTACCACAAGACACACAGATAGAGCTGGACCACAACAGCAGCAAGAGAGAGGAACTTGGCTAAAGGACAGTTCCTGGAGCATGATGGGGTGCCAGCTTGCCATTCTGTCCCTGAATCCCTTTTTTGCCTCCTCTACTTAAGTTTTAGCTCACTCCTATCTGCAGGACAGATACACCAGTTCTCAGGCAGTAAATTTTTCCAGTAAATTCTAACAAAATAAAATCATATCATTTGATAGTGCAAAGTAAGACAGTCACACGAACTCTTCAAAGAGTTTTTTAATCTCCCATTTTGAGAAAAACCATGACATTTCAAAGCAAATATAAATTGAAGATTTTTAAAACCCACAGAAAAGAAAAATATTCTTCAATGACTTAAGATGAATTATTATTAATGAAAAAGAAAAATTCTAAGGTATTTTCCTCTTAATTGAAAATACCATGAAAGACAAAATAGTCATCTTTAATTATATACAGATAATCAACTCACTTTCAATTTCTCATTTAATCTCAATATATACAGAAAATGTCAGAGGAGACGCGGAAATGTCATCACACAAATTCAGATTTAAAATGAAATTCAGACATTTACAAAATTAAACTTTTACAAAAACTGCTCCATTGTAAGTGCTTCTAGTGGTCCTTAAATTTATGTTGTGATTGGTCAGAAATAGCCCTGATGTAGCCACAATCTATAAAATACTATTACCAGTTCCAGTAATTATTGCAACCTCAGAACCATCCTTATCCAAGTAAACCATAATCAAAACCCAACTGCAATCTGGTATTTGCCAAGAATGAATGGTACTGCTTTTTGTTCCGTTGACTGAGGAAGAATCTACTTTTTAGTATAAATGTTGATGAACTAAAAATTGAAAGGCCTGAAAAGAAAACAAAAAAAAGCATTTGAATTGTTATTTATTATCTTATGTCAATTCATGAGCTTAAATATCTGTTTTTTATAACTTCTAACTTTATGATGCTACCATGTACCAATTACTCTTATCACACACAAAAAAAACTGTTTTTAAAAGGTTTATATGTTTGTAATATTTTTAATGTCACTCTTTCCTGGGCTTTCATATAGAAAGCCTAAACTTTCAAGTCCAATGTGGCAGTTACAGAAGTATACATATAGATTTGTTTAGCAAATTCTCAACCTGTGGGCTATGACTCCTCTATGGGTTGAACAACCCTTTCACAGGGGTCATCAGAAAACACAGATATTTACATTATGATTCATAGCAGTAGCAAAATTAATAGTTATGAAGTAGTAACAAAATAATTAGATGGTTGAGGTTCACCACAACAGGAGAAATTGTATTAAAGGTTTGCAGCGTTGAGAAGATTGAGAACACTTGGCTTACAGAAAAATTACTCACTCAAAAACAGCTGCATCAATGAAAAGCCCTCCCCAACCTGGGTGATAATTCATGAAAATCTCATCTCTGGCACTTTCTGAAAGACTTGCAGGCAGTTCCGTTGGTCAGACAGTTTCCCCTCCCAGCAGCGGCTTATTCCTTATAAAATCTTGAGGAGAGGGTCTTGTGACCATCAATCTTTGGAGACTTCCTGAGATTTTTAAGTTGTGTTTCTTCCCTGAGTCTCAACAAAGTACCCTCCTTGGGTTGGTTTAAATTGGAGTAACTCCCATGAGCTCACATATTTGAATGCTTAGTCACCAGAGAGTGGCACTGCTTGCGAAGCAGCTTCACTTAACAGGAAATACCTCCAACCAAAGCCCATGTCTCCTTCCCAAATTACGAGAGTAAGTTCAAGAACAACAACATGACCAATGACTCTCCATCACTGTTCCACTTTTCTCCTTTAAACGCTTGATCCGGCACAAGCCAAGGAATTGACAAATCCCTTTGGCCACATGAAAGCCCTGTGTAAGTCATAAAACCACACCAAGGTTTTTCAGTGTCCCAAATTAACAGTAAGAAATAATAACATCAGGTGAAATCACAAGTCTTAAAAATTTTTGTTTGAAGAAAAGTATTCTTGCCAAATATATAAAACATCATAAACATACAGAAAATATTGGCAAGCCAGGTGTTATGTTGGCAAACACCTATAATCCCACTTCAGGAAAGCAAAAAGAAAATTACCAATGAGGATTACAATAGCCAAAAGGTAAACAAATGTTCCGAATTTCACACATTTGATATTTACAGAAAAACAAGAGTTTTTTTAAGGAACAAATTGTCCCTTTTTCTTAACTGTGGGTATTTAATAAATGTAGTCATTAACAGACATAAAGTGGCATATGGCAGTGCAGGTACCTCTTGTGCAGTGAGATGCACATAAATAATTCTTACTTTCATGATTCCCAATCCTCTTTCCTGTTCATTTCATCCTTGAAATTTTCTTGCACAGGGAGTCAATTATTATCAACCCAGCTGTACAAGTGACAAAACTGAAATGAGAAATGAGTTTAAATGACTTGCCCAAGTTTCTTTATGTCTCTGTTACAATGAGATGCCTTTCTCAGATGCCAGTCCTCTAGAATATGAGAAACTTGAATTTCATTACTACAGACTTCCCTGGATATGCAAAGTATTTTTAATATATAATAAAACATGCTTCCATCCTGGTAGGGTCATTGGGGATTGGAGCACAGAAGACAAAGACTAACTGTAAGAACATGCATTCGCTGGCTCTCATTTCTCAGGTATTCGAAATGGAGAAAAAAGCCCCTGTTGACCCCATACATTGACAAGCAATACTCTTGTTCAGTGGATTTGGTGCAGATAATTTGTGGGTCTAAAGCACTGAAATAGGAATGTTGTGACAAATGCAAACTTAGAAATCTAATCACATACTTCATCTACTCTCCAAAGCAGATGTCACCAGCTGGGTTGAAGTTGTTTACAGTCCTGTTCAGGAAAGCCAAGTCTGAAACTCTGTAAATGTCCTAAAGCATCAGTGTCTGTGTTTGAAGAGGATTGGTTGAGAGAAGACATTTTAAAGCTTTATTGACCTGAAATAGTTGAAAACATTGATGTGGATTAAAATGAAGATGCAAAGATTGCCAAGATTAGGTGGTTAAATGACCCACTCTTCAATTAACTGACAGGTGTCTTCCGATACTGAGTTCTGCTCAGATTCAGAAAGACAATTAATAAATCTAGGTAAATGTGGTTTGTAAATAAGAATACTGGGCTCGGGAAAAACCAGAGGTCCATATGCCATCATCGGTGGCACTTCTGAGCTTGCAAACTCCTGCTTAGCCGTGTGAAGGTTAACCCCCACCTCTGCCTCTGGCCAAGGAGAGGGGGGTCTTCTCTAGTCCATTCTTTCCTAAACTCTCTCAGCAGAGCTTCCATGATGCCTTGATCATAATTCTGCCAACCCATATCACTATTAAATGGCATCTGTATGCCTTTATCATCCTCAAACTCAACACATATTAACAGCAAGAATTATGCTCATATGTGTTTCTAGCATGGATGAGTCAGGGCCTGCACATGTGGTACAGGTTCGGCCCACATTACCTGAATAATGACTAAAGAACTTAATGTGTTCATTTTGTCAAGTAAGAAAAATGCTCAAAATCTGCTTTATTTATTAATTACCATGCAGATTGGATTAAATCATCAAGCCTGATTGAACATTTTAGTCTACAAAAATATAAACACTTTTGGATTCATTAATTTTTTCTCTAGAAATGAAAATATTAATTATTTGTAGAGGGAGGCACCAAATTCTGTTGTCTAGTTTTCCTTCTAACATATTTTTTAATGATATTAGTGAAGACAATCCCCAAAGATCCAAGGTACTTATCCAAAGTTCATCAATGCAAAATGCATGTAACAAAGATTAATTAGATCCTCCTGCTGCTTCCACTTAGAATCCATCCAGACTGAGACAACATTCAGCCCATGAAATGTGTGGCCCCAGCTCAGCTTTTTTTTTTTTTTTTTTTTTTGCTCTGTCTGGAGTTGTTTTTTTTTTTTTTAATTTTATTTTTTTCTTATCAGTTACATTTTATTAACTCTGTATCCCAGCCGTGTCCCGATCCCTCATTCCCTCCCAGTCCCTCCCTCCCTCCCTCATCTCCACCGTGCCCCTTGCCAAGTCCACAGATAGGGGGGACCTCCTCCCCTTCATCTGATCCTGTTTTATCAGGTATCTTCAGGACTGGCTGCAAAGCTCTCCTCTGTGGCCTAACAGGACTGCTCCTCCCTTGGGGGATGGGGAGGCCAAAGAGCCAGTCATTGAGTTCCTGTTAGAAATAGTCCTTGTTCCCCTCACTATGGGAAGCCAATTGGTTACTGAGCTACCACAGGCTACATATAAGCAGAGGTTCTAGGTTACATTCATACATGGTCCTTGGTTGCATGTCAGTCTCAGAAAAGACCCTGTGCCCAGATATATTTGGTCCTTGTGGAGCTCCTATCCTTTCCTCTTCAGACTAACTCCCCTTCTTTCTTATGATTCCCTGTACTCTGCCAAAGGTTTGGTCATGAGTCTTTGCTTTGAAGACACTGCTAGTTAGGGTCTTTCAAATGTGCTCAGTAGACTCCTGTCAATGTTCAATGCGCATCCCCTATGTCTTTCAAAACGAGGATTGATAATCTTACCCCATGTCCGCTCTCTTGATTATCTTTTTTAGGTGTATAGATTTCATTATGTTTATCATATCTTATAGGTCTATATAAGTGAGTATATACCGTGTTTGTCTTTCTCCTTCTGGGATATTTCACTCAGGATGCTCTTTTCTAGATCCCACCATTTGCCTGCAAATTTCATGATTTCCTCCTTTTTGATTGCTGAATAGTATTCCATTATGTAAAAATACCACAATTTCTGTACCCATTGCTCCATTGATGGACATCTGGGTTGTTTCCAGGTTCTGGCTATTACAAATAAAGCTGCTATAAACATGGTTGAGCAAGTATCCATTTTGTGTACGTGAGCAAACTTTGGGTATATACCTAGCAGTGGTATAGCTGGGTCTTGAGGAAGCACTATTCCTAATTGTCTTAGAAAGCGCCAGATAGATTTCCAGAGTGGTTGTATCAGTTTACATTTCCACCAGCAGTGCAGGAGGGTTCCCCTTTCTCCACAACCTCTCCAGCATGTGTTGTCCCTTGAGTTTTTCATCTTGGCCATTCTGATGGGTGTAAGGTGATATCTCAGGGTCATTTTGATTTGCATTTCCCTGATGGCTAATGAGGATGAGCATTTCTTTGTTTCTCTGCCATTCAATATTCCTCTACAGAGAATTCTCTGTTTAGCTCTGTTCCCCATTTTTTAATTGGATTACTTGGTTTGCTGCTTTTCAGCTTCTTTAGTTCTTTGTATATACTCAATATTAGACCCCTGTCAGATAAAGGATTAGTGAAGATTCTTTCCCAATCTGTAGGCAGGCGTTTTGTTTTGATGACAGTGTCCTTTGCTTTACAGAAGCTTTTCAGTTTCATGAGGTCCCATTTATTGATTGTTGCTCTTAGAGCCTGTGCTGTTGGTGTTCTGTTCAGGAAGTTGTCTCCTGTGCCAATGAGTTCTAGGCTGTTTCCAACTTTTTCTTCTAACAGATTTAGAGTATCTGGTTTTATGTTGTGGTCTTTGATACACTTGGACTTTAGTTTTGTGCAGGGTGATAAATATATATCTATTTTCATTTTTCTGCATGTGGACATCCAGTTGGACCGGCACCATTTGTTGAAGATGCTGTCTTTTTTCCATTGAATGGTTTTGGCTTCTTTGTCAAAAATCGAGTATTCATAGGTGTGTGGGTTTATTTCTGGGTCTTCTATGTGGTTCCATTGATCCTCCTTTCTGTTTTTATGCCAATACCATGCAGTTTTTATTACTATTGCTCTGTAGTACAACTTGAGATCAGGGATAGAGATACCTCCAGATGATCTGTTGTTGTACAGGATTGTTTTGGAGATTCTGGGTTTTTTGTTTCTCCATATGAAGCTGAGAATCTTTTTTTCAAGGTCTGTAAAGAATTGAGTTGGTATTTTGATGGGAATTGCATTGAATCTGTAGATTGCTTTTGGCAGGATGGCCATTTTCACAATGTTAATCCTACCAATCCATGAGCACGGGAGATCTTTCCATCTTCTGAGATCTTCTTCAATTTCTTTCTTCAGAGACTTGAAGTTTTTCTCAAACAGGTCTTTCACTTGCTTGGTTAGTGTCACCCCAAGATACTTTATGTTATTAGTGGCTATTGTGAAGGGTGTTGTTTCCCTAATTTCTTTCTCGGCCCTTTTGTCTTTGGTATACAGGAGGGCTTCTGATTTTTTTGAGTTGATTTTGTATCCTGCCAATTTGCTGAAGGTGTTTATCAGCTGGAGGAGTTCTCTGGTAGAATTTTTGGGGTTGCTCATATATACTATCATATCATCTGCGAATAGTGACACTTTGACCTCTTCCTTTCCGATTTGTATCCCCTTGATCTCCTTTAGTTGTCTTATTGCTCTGGCTAGGACTTCAAGTACTATGTTGAAGAGGTATGGAGAGAGTGGGCAGCCTTGTCTTGTCCCTGATTTCAGTGGGATTGATTTAAGTTTCTCGCCATTGAGTTTGATGTTGGCTATAGGCTTGCTGTATATTGCCTTTACTATGTTTAGATATGTGCCTTGTATTCCTGATCTTTCCAAGACTTTAAACATGAATGGGTGTTGGACTTTGTCAAATGCTTTTTCAGCATCTAAGGAGATGATCATGTGGTTTTTCTCCTTCAGTTTGTTTATGGGGTGGATTACATTGATGGTTTCCGTATGTTGAACCACCCTTGCATGCCTGGGATGAAGCCTACTTGGTCATGGTGGATGATGTCTTTGATGTGTTCTTGGATTCGGTTTGCAAGTATTTTATTGAGTATTTTTGCGTCAATGTTCATAAGAGAGATAGGTCTGAAGTTCTCTTTTTTTGTTGGGTTTTTGTGTGGTTTAGGTATCAGGGTGACTGTTGCTTCATAGAATGAGTTTGGTAATGTACCTTCTGTTTCTATTTTGTGGAATAGTTTGAGGAGAATTGGTGTGAGCACTTCTTTGAAGGTCTGGTAGAATTCCGCGCTGAAACCATCTGGCCCAGGGCTTTTTTTGGAGGGGAGACTGTGAATGACTGCTTCAATTTCCTTGGGGGATATTGGGCTGTTCAGTCTTTCTACCTTATCTTGACTTAATGTTGGAAGATGGAATTTATCAAGAAAATTGTCCATTTCATTTAGATTTTCAAATTTTGTGACATATAGGCTTTTGTAGTCTGACCTAATGATTGTTTGAATTTCCTCTGTGTTTGTGGTTATGTCACCCTTTTCATCTCTGATTTTGTGATTTGGATAGATTCTCTCTGCTTTTTAGTTAGTTTGGCTAAGGGTTTGTCTATCTTGTTGATTTTCTCAAAGAACCAGCTTTTTGTTTCATTGATTCTTTGAATAGTTTTATTTGTTTCTAATTGATTGATTTCAGCCCTGAGTTTGATTATTTCCTGCCTTCTGCTCTTCTTGGGTGTATCTGCTTCTTTTTTTTCTAGGGTTTTCAGTTGGGCCATTCAGTTGTTTGTATGTGATGTTACGAGTTTCTTCTTGCAGGCACTTAGTGCTATAAATTTTCCCCTGATCACTGCTTTCAATGTGTCCCATAAATTTGTGTATGTTGTGCCTTCATTTTCATTGAATTCTAGGAAGTCTTTAATTTCTTTCTTTATTTCTTCCTTAACTGAGCTGTCGTTCAGTAACAGGTTGTTCAGTTTCCATGTGCGTATAGGCTGTTTGTTATTTCTGTTGTTGTTGATGTCCAGCTTAAGTCCATGGTGGTCAGATAGGATACAAGGGATTATTTCAATCTTTTTGTATCTGTTGAGGCTTTCTTTATGACCAAATATATGGTCTATTTTGGAGAAGGTTCCATGCGGTGCTGTTCCATGCTTACCTCTTTTGAGTTTGGATGAAAAGATCTGTAGACGTCTATTAGGTCCATTTGATTTAGGGACTCTGTAAGTGTTTTTATTTCCCTATTTGTTTTCTGTCTAGTTGATCTGTCCCTTGGTGACAGTGGAGTGTTGAAGCCTCCCACTATTAGGGTTTTAGGATCAATGTGTGATTTAAGCTTTAATATTGTTTCATTTACGAATGTAGGTGCTCTTGTATTTGGGGCATAGATATGCAAAATTGTGATGTCCTCTTAGTGGATTTTTCCTTTGATGAGAATATAGTGGCCCTCCTTATCTTTTTTGATTAACTTGGGTTGAAAGTCTTATTTTTTAGATATTAGCATGGCTACTCCCGCTTGTTTTCTGGAACCATTTGCTTGAAAGACATTTTTCCAGCCCTTTACTCTGAGGTAGTGTTCATCTTTGTTGCATAGGTGTGTTTCTTGGATGCAACAGAATGATGGATCATGTTTCCGCAACCATTCTGTTAGTCTGTGTCTTTTAATTGGGGAGTTGAGTCCGTTGATGTTGATAGGAACTAGTGATCAACAATTGTTACTTACTTTAGATGTGGTGTTGGTGGTGTCACTGAGTTTCATTGCTTGTCTTCTTTTGGTTTTTTGTTGTTGTTGTGTAGTTATCTATTTCCTCTGTTTCCTTCGATGTAGTTGTTTTCTTTGGTTTGGAGTTTCCCTTCTAGTAACTTCTGTAGAGCTGGGTTACTATGTAGATATTGTTTAAATTTGGTTTTGTCTTGGAATATCTTGAATTCTCCATCTATGTTGATTGAAAGTTTTGCTGGGTATAGTAGTCTGGGTTGGAATCTGGGGTCCCTTAAGGACTGTATGATTTCTGTCCAGGCCCTTCTGGCTTTCATAGTTTCTGTTGAGAAATCTGGTGTGATTCTGATAGGTCTACCTTCATATGTTACTTGGCCTTTTTCCCTTGCTGCTTTTAGAATTTTTTCTTTGTTTTGTAGGTTCAGTGTTTTGACTATGATGTGACATGAAGAATTTCTTTTCTGGTATAGTCTACTTGGTGTTCTGTAGGCCTCTTGTATGTTTATGGCCATCTCCTTCTTTAAGTTGGGAAAGTTTTCTTCTATAATTTTCTTGAAAATATTTCCCGGACCTTTGAGCCTGATGTCTTCTTTTTCTTCTACTCCTATTATTCTTAGGTTTTGTCTTTTCATGGTATCCTTGATTTCTTGGATGTTTTGTGTTTGGGACTTTTCTGATTTTATTTTTTCTTTGAGAGACGTGTCAATTTCCGCAAGTGTATCTTTGGCTCCTGAGATTCTTTCTTCCATTTCTTGTATTCTGTTGGTGATGCTTACCTTTGTAGTGCCTGATCTTTTCTCTATGTTCTCCAGCTCCTGGTTTTTCTCTATTTGTGTTTTCTTTATTGATTCTAATTCTGTTTTCATGTCTTGCACCATTTCCTTCATCTGTTTGATTGTGGACTCCTGCTTTTCAATGATAGCTTCTATTTTTTTGTCCATTTCCTCTCTATGTATCACTAATTGTGCCTCTACTTCTTTGGGTATAATTGCCTGTATTTCTATGAGAGCTTTGTTTATTTCTTCTTTATTTGCCTTCATTTGTGTGGACATTTCTTTGAGAGCTTTGTGCATTTCTTCTCTGTTTGCCTCAATTTTCATGGTCATTTCTCTGAGAGCACGATTTGTTTCCTCTTGGTTAGTCTCGATTTCTTTGCTTATTTCTCTGAGGGCTTTGTTCATTTCATCTCTATGGGCCTCTAATAGCTGGAGAAACATAGTTTTGAGGTCGCTTTCTTGTATATCTAGTGAATTGAAGTGTCCATTGTTTTGTGGGGTTGCTGGCGAGGTCATTATGTCCTGATTTTTGTTGGGAGTGTTCTTACATCTGCCTCTAGCCATCTGGTTATTTATAATCCTCACTGTTTGTTCCTCGAGAGTGTAGTTTGGGCTATGATCCTCTCTTTCTGTTTTCTGGACTGTTTTTTCCGGAAGATGAGAGAGGTTCGCTGCTTTGGGAGTGTGCACTGTGTTTTCAGTTTTGCCTAAGTAAAGAATGTGACACTGGCACTATTCGCGTGTGGTTTTAGCGAGCACAGTGTGCATGCGCGGATTCTCTGACTATTGCAGTGGCCTGCAAGCCACTATTGCGCAGTTCTGACTGAGATCCAGGGATTGTTTGCCTGGATTACCCTGGTGGACCCGCAAGGCAGAGGCTTCAATGTTGGCATCGCTATCCCAAGAATCCCTATGATGCCCACACTAGGGGTGTGGGTGGCAGGGATCTCGTCTGGTTGCTTCTGTGGAGAGGCCCTAGGTCTGGGGCAATCTCTCCCTAGAAGGCTCACTCACTCTCTTGCAGGACCAGTTGGAATGCACAGGGGTTCCCCTTGCTTACTACTCTCTGTTTTGGTCCTGCTGCAGAAGTACATGGGTAGGCTAACAGTCAGCTCTGCGACACTGTGGCCACAGGACTCGGTGTCCACCTTTCCTGTGTGCTGCCTCTTTGTCCTTTCCCTCTGCCAGGAGGGGTTATGTTGACTGGTCCCTGGATGGCACGGGAAAGAGTTAGGGTGAGTGTACTCAATCCCAGATCCCGGGCCCAGATCTCTCTGCCAGAAGCAGCCTAGCGGTGGAATCTATGTTTGCTGATCCCAAGACAGTACCAGGTAGGGTTGAGTGTCCTCAGATCCAGAGCTTGGGTTTCTCTGCTAGGGGCCGCTGGGTGAGCTGGAGAGAGGGTGCTGTGTCCTTAGCAGGCTGCCTCTCTGTCCTTCCCCTCTGACCTTCTCCTCTGCTTGGGCAAGCTTATGGAGGTGCTCTCAGGGGAGTGCCAGCAGGGGTTGGGGCTTCTCAGTCAGATCCTGAGCCCTGAGCCGGTGTTTCTCTGCCAGGGGTCGGGGGTGGGGGGGACGCCGGTGATAGAACTTGCTGCTAGACCTTATTGCGCTGGACCCAGGATAATCTCAGGCCGTGTAGAATGAACACAGTCCCAGATCCCGAGCTGTAGTTTGTTTGCTAGGAGCGGCCGGCATCACTGGAGTTCTGGCACTGTGAAGCCGCTGTGCTCCTCTTTATCCTTCTGCTCTGCTGCGGCAGGGTTATGGCGGCGTTTGGGGGAGTGCCCGAAAGGATTGGGTTTTCTCAGCCCTGATCTTGGGTTGGGGTACAGACAATGTGGTCTGTGGCAGATACTGCTGAGTGCCTCCTGCCTCCTCCGAAGAGGGAGTAGGGATTTTGAGCTGGGCGCGCAGCTGCGCAACTGTATCCCTGAGCGGTGGGAGCTCAGTTGTGATGGTGGCAGATACCTGAGGTCCGAGAGACCTTCCAGGGAAAGACTGGGTGACCCGTGACCAGTCTGGCAACTTTGCTTCCCCGTGGGGTTTTTTTTTTTGCAACTGGGACTCTCAGCCTCAGGCACCCTTGTGCCCACCAATCAGCCTGGGAAAGTGATAGGCACAAGCAGGCTTGCGGCACCAGCCGGGAGACCCAAAGCCCGTGTTAGTCGGGTTCTCTTCGGGGTTCTGGCTGGGCAGCCGAGAGTGGACCCGACTGCTTCCCAAGCCGTGGGAGCCTCCCCTCACCTGGGAAACAGGATGGATCTCTGTTGTTTTAGGGTCCAGAGTTCAGTCTGCTGGTCGCTGCACGAAGTGTGTTGTCCCGCTTCTCAGACATGGTGTTCTCCCAGTGCCGCCATCTTGGCCCCTCCCCCCAGCTCAGCTTTATCCAGATATTCACAGATTTTGTGTAAGGGGTGGGAAAGAGAAGTCAGTCTGAAGCCCAGTGTGGTAGCTCATGCCTTTAATCCCAACACTCAGGAGACAGAGGCAGTAAATCTCCAAGGTAGAGTTTAGCCTGAAAAACAGAGAGAGTTTTAAGACAACCAGTAATACACAGAGAAACCTGTCTTGAAAAGCCATAATAATTATTATTAAACAATAAACATTTATTAATAAATAATTAATAATAAAGTAATATATTATTATTATTTACAGTGTACTCTGAATCTAGTAAATGGCACTTGTCTTGGCAGGACATTATTATGTTTTTCTCTAATTGAATGGCTTTTACTAGATTCATAATACTAGATTCATAATGACTTGCTTCATGGCATTTTTATACATGGCTCACTTTGCTGCTCCTATGAGCAAATGCCATGTTTCATTTTTCTTACTTGTTAGGGATTTATCTATTTTTGTTTTACGTGTGAGCAGCTACCTGCATAACTGTGTGTGCACCTGCTGTTTGCAGTGCCCAGAGTTAAAATTTTGGGGAGCCTTTATGTGGGTGCTAGCAACAAGGTACGTAGTAAGAGCAGCAAATGCTCTGTACCCCTGAACCATCATGTTCATTTTTCTTATGCCTGAAAGACGTTCCATTTTCTTTATACATGTAGCAGTTGATGAACATCTAAGACAATCCCATTTCTTAGCTACTGTGACCTATTGTGGCAATAAGCATGGATGTGCAATCATCTCTGTGGAAGAGCCCTTTGAGTATATTCTCAGGAAAAATATAACTGAATCATAATGTATTTTTATTGTTTGGGGTGGGTTTTGTTTTAGGGTAATCTTTATTTTCTATATTTATATATAGAAATATTATTTCTATATATAAAACACATATATTTCTCTATATAAAAACTTATAGACCAATATTTCTATATTGGTCATACTTACTTACAGTCCCACTAGCAAAGAACACATATTTCTTTGTCTCACATCCTTGCCTATGTTTGTTAGTGAAAACTTTCCTGGAAAGGCATTAGGGCTGCTGTAAGATGGAATCTCAAAGTACTTTTAGTTTTAGTTTTCCTGACGCCTAAAGATATTGAACAGCTTTTAAATTGTTTATGAGCTACTCATTTTTCTTCTGAGAATTCTGTCTAGTTCATTAGCCTATTTGTTTGCTAGAATATTTATAGGGGTTTCAGAGGTTAATTTTATAGTTCTTTAAAAATTTAGATATTAATTACCTGCCTGAATTACAGCTGGAAAAGATTTTCTCCCTGTATCTAGGCCATTTGACACTCTGCTGATAGCTTCCCTTGACCAAGCATTTTACTTTCACCAAATTCCTTTTACCAATCCTGGAGTTATTTCCTGTATATTAGACCTCTTTTCAGAAACTTTATGTCCATGCTAATATCTTGAAATAGTTTTCCTGTTTCTTCTAGCTATATCATCATTTCAACTCTCTATTCAGATCTTTGATCCACACTAAATTGATATCTTTTGTGCAGAGTGAGAATTAACAACCTAATTTCAATATTCAGCATTTGGATACCTAATTTTCCCAGCACCATTTATTGAAAACTGAATTTTTTTCCAAAGTAGGGTTTTTACACTTTTAGCAAAAATTAAGGGGCTATAGCTATGTGGGTTTGTTTCTGAGTTCTCTCTTCTATTCCCTTTATCTACATATCTC
Organism: Psammomys obesus; assembly: GCF_907164565.1. NCBI lineage: Eukaryota > Metazoa > Chordata > Mammalia > Rodentia > Muridae > Psammomys > Psammomys obesus. The sequence goes on along the minus strand of NW_026596430.1, from coordinate 1,834,899 downwards.
TTTTCAAGACAGTACCATGTTGCCTTTGTGACTATGGCACTGTGGTATAACCTGAAAGGAGGTTCTACAAGAACCCCAGCACCATTCTTACTGTTTTTTGTTTGTTTGTTTGTTTCTTAGAAAATTGCTTTAGCCACTCAAGGTCTTTTGAACTTCCATAGAATAGTAACATTTATATGTATAGTTATGTGATAAATGTTATTGGATATTAGGAGATTGTGATGAATCTGTAGATAATTCTAGGTAATATGGCCATCTTCACATTATTAAAACAAGCAATCTACAAGCATGGAATGCCTTTCTACTTTCTAATGTCTTCAATTTTTCTCAACAATATCTTTTTTTAATTCCTTATTAATTACACTTTATTCACTTTGTATCTCCCGTCCCAATCCCTACCCTCCTCCACCCTCTGCATGCATGCCCCTCTCCAAGTCCACAGATAGGGGAGGTCTTTTTTTCCTTCCTTCTGACCCTAGTCAATTAGGTCTAATTAGGAGTGGCTGCATTGTCTTCTTCTGTGCTCTGGTAATGCTGCTTCCCCCTCAGGGGGAGGTAATTAAAGAGCAAGCCAATCAGTTCATGTCAGAGACAGTCCCTATTCCTATCACAATGGAACCCACTTGAATACTGAACTGCCGTGGGCTTCATCTGTGTAAGCATCTTAGGGTATCTCCATGCATAGTCCTTGGTTGGAGTATCAGTCTCAGGAAAGACCGCTGTGCTCAGATTTTTTGGTTCTGTTGCTCTCCTTGTAGAGTTCCTGTCCTCTCCAGATCTTACTGTTTCCCACTTCTTTCCTAAGATTCCCTGCACTCTGTCCAAAGGTTGCCCATAAGTCTCAGCATCTCCACTGATAGTCTGCAGGGCAGAGCCTTTCAGAGGTCCTCTTGTCAGGCTTCTGACTTGTTCCCTCTTTTCTCTTTCTTCTGATGTCCAGCCTCTTTGCCTTTCTGGATAGGAATTGAGCATTTTAGCAAGAGTCCTCCCTCTTGATTAGTTTCTTTAGGTGTACAGATTTTAGTAGGTTTATCCTATATTATATGTCTATATGAGTGAGTATATACCATGTGCATCATTCTGCTTCTGGGATAGCTCACTCAGGATGATATTTTCCAGATCCCACCATTTACCTGAAAATTTCATGATTTCCTTGTTTTTTATTGCTCAGTAATATCACATTGTGCAGATGTAGCACAATTTCTGCATCCATTCCCCCACTGAGGGGCATCTGGGCTGTTTCCAGCTTCTGGCTATTACAAATAAGGCTGCTACAAAAATGGTTGAGCAAATGTCCTTATTGTGTACTTGAGACTCTTTTGGGTACATGCCTAGGAGTGGTGTAACTGGATTTTGAGGAAGTGCTATTCCTAGTTGTCTGAGAAAGCGCCAGATTGATTTCCAGAGTGGTTGTAAAAGTTTACATTCCCACCAGCAGTGGAGAAGTGTTCCCCTTTCTCCACAACCTCTCCAGCATGTGTTGTCTCTTAAGTTTTTTATTTTAGCCATTCGGATGGGTATAAGATGAAATCTTAGGGTCGTTTTGATTTACATTTCCCTGATGGCTAATAAGGTTGAATATTTTTTAAGTGTTTCTCTGCCATTCAATATTCCTCTATTGAGAATTCTCTGTTTAGCTCTGTACTCCATTTTTTAATTGGACTACTTGATTTGATTTTTTGCTGTTTAACTTCTTTAGTTCTTTATATATATATACGGGATATTAGTCCTCTGTCAGATATAGGTTTGGTGAAGATCCTTTCCCAATTGTAGGCTGTTGTTTTGTTCTGACGACAGTGTCCTTTGCTTTACAGAAGCTTTTCAATTTCATGAGGTTCCATTTATTGATTGTTGCTCTCAGAGTCTGTGCTGTTGGTGTTCTATTCAGGAAGTTGTGTCCTGTGCCAATGAGTTCAAGGCTCTTCCCCACTTTTCCTTCTAAGCGGTTTAATGTGTCTGTTTTTATGTTGAGGTCTTTGATCCACTTGGACTTTAGTTTTGTGCAGGGTGATAAGTATGGATCTATTTTCATTTTTCTACATGTAGACATCCACTTAGACCAGCACTATTTGTTGAAGATGCTGTCTTCCATCGAATGGTTTTGCATCTTTGTCAAAAATCAGTATCTTAAAATTCTCTTTGTAGAAGTCTTTTTACCTCCTTTAGTTTACTCCTTGGTATCTTTATGGCTATAAAGAATAGACTATTTTCTCTAATTACTTTCTTAGCATATCATTATTGGTGTATAGAAAAACTAGTGCTTTTATCATTATAGTTTTATTTATGTAAGGAAGAGGACATATACCACGGCATATGTGTGGAGGTCAGAGTACAATCTCTCAGTTCTCTTTCACCTATATAAGTCCTGAGAATACAAATTGGTCATTAGAGTTGGGGAGAGGCAATGGTGCCTACTGAGCCATCTTATCAACCTAAGCTGCTAACTTGTGTATGTCGATTTTTATATCTGGAAAGTTTAGCAAAATAATCTATCATGTTTAAATGTTTTCTTGTAAATTCAATATGACATTTTACATATTGAACCATGTGATCTGCAAAGAAAGACAATTGTATTTATTATTTTTTATTTTTATAATCTTAATAAATACAAAAATGGAAACAATTTTTATATCTTCTCCACCTGTAGTGGAGAATATTTTTATTTTTATCTATAATTTCATGAGTTTGGGTCTCTGTGTCTCTCTCTATGTCTCTCCTTCTGTTTCTCTCTCTCCTGGTTACTATAATAAGTTTGTCAATATTTTTTATCTTTTCAAAGAACTTACTTTTTGCTCCCTTGATTTTTTTTTATTGATTCTCAGTCTCTATTTATTAATTCCTGCCTGAATCTTTATTATTTCTTGTCATACACTGCATTTGGATTTGGGTTTGGATTCTTGGTTTTATGTTTGTTTGTTTGTTTTCCTTGAACTTTTACTTATTTAAGACTTCTCTACCTTTTTAATGTAAGCACTCATCAGCTGCCTTAAATGTACTGGAGACATTCTGCCAAGCTGTGTTATTATTTTCATTTTATACTATATATTTAATTATTTTCTCCTTGCTGGGGTGATCTTTTTGTTGCCTTCATATTATTCAAATGCTGATTTCTGTGCTTAGAGAGTTGAGTAGAGGCCAGACTTTGGTATTATAATTTTTAAAAAGAATAAGATGCCTTAGTATTGGGTAAACATTCTTCTCCAATATCTTCTGATTGGTTAAATAAAGAGCTGAATGGCCAATAGCTGAGGCAAGAGTTAATAGGAAGGACTCTATCAGAGACAGAATCTGAGACTATCCAGATATGGAGGAAGTCAGACGTACGAAACTAAAGAGAGGTAACAGGCAACATGGCAGAAGATAGATTAATATAAATGAGACAATTTGAGTTTTAAGAGATAGTTGGGAACAAGCTAGAGCATCAACATGTCATTATTCATGAGCTGATAGCCCAAAGAAAGTCCTGTTATATCTTCTTGATTTTTTTTAATTCTCCACTGTTCATTCAAATTCAAAATTGCACTATTCAGTCTCACAGTATTTGTGTAATATTACACGGTTTGTCTAGGTATTAGTGTCTAGTTTTATTCCACTACAGGTGGATAAGAGGCAAGTAATTGTTTCCATTTTTTGTATTTGTCAATATTTGTTTTGTGGTATTAATAGAATCAATTTTAGAGAAAGGTCCATAGGCCATTAAAAAGATAATTTTTTTTCATCTGTTGTATGAGATATTCTTTACAAGTCTTTTAAATACAGTTGTTCTATATGAAGTTCTTCCTTCTTCATTTAAGGGATGAGCTCTTATACATCATGAAACACAAATTTGCCTGGTATGGACTGAAAGAGCAGAAGACAGAGCTCTGAAGGAAATCCAGAGAACAATTTGCCTATTTGCCCAGCATGGAAACCTTTGCCTAGCTCAGGAGAAGGTAAGCATTATGCCACAGGTTTCTTCACAGGAAACAGTAGTTAACAAGTAAAATGGCCCATGCCTGGACTTTCACATCATCATTGTCAGAGGGGGCCTTGTGCCAATATCATGTCCAAGGTGCCCATAAGTTGTGTGCATGGTTGCAGCACAACTTATCGGATCTTTCACAATCTTTGAAGTATGTTTCATTCAACTGTGAGCCTGAACCTCAGTAAGACTGACATTGTATGTCTTCCTCATGAATTATTACCTTTATTAATAAGTAGTGGACTTCTTTGTTGCTTATGACTAGCTTCGGTTTGAAGTCTAATTTATCAGGTAACAGAATAGTTATGCCTCCTTGTTTATGTGCTTCCTCTGTTTGGCAAGCTTGTTTATCTTTGACTGACAGGGTTTACGTGTTTTTGCAAGTGAAGTACATTTTTTTTGAGACAACAATAGTTGGTTGTCATCAGTCTAAATCTTCTAACAGTGAGTTTAGATTAAGTATCTTTTTTCAAAAAACTGTTTTCTACTTCTTGTGAGCTTTTGTTTTGGTTTTGTAGTTAGATTTATTTGTTGTTCTTTACTTCCTTCCATTAACTTCAGTTGTTTATTGTATTGGAGGTCTTTTAAGTTATCCTTCATTAATCTACTCCTCTCGTGATTTGCATTTTTTTTCTTGTGCATTTGGTGAGACTGTTTCTTCTTTCTTTGTGTATTATAGAATTATTTTCTATGGTGCCAGTTGAATGGTATAAATACTCTGAATTTTTGATTATTTGGTATGTTCCTGTTTTTTCATTACTTTTAAGAAATAACAATGGTGAGTATAGCTATATTGGTCGACAGTTATTACTTTCAACGATTTAGATAAACCACTCTTTATTTTCCTGATGTAAAGGTTGTTGAAAAGAGATCTGATTCTATATTTATATTTTTGTATTTTCATGTGAGTTGTTTTTCTTACAGTTTCAAGATTGTTTCTTTGCTTTGTATTTTCAATGTCTCAATTATTATAGACATGCAGAACTTCAATAATGTCAATTTGGGGTTTTAAATGCCCTCAATTATTATAGACATGCAGAACTTCAATAATGTCAATTTGGGGTTTTAAATGCCTTTTGTATTTAAATGATTTTTTTTGTGGGTTAGGAAATTTTCTGGTATGATGTATTTAAATAAATTGCCTGGACATAGGCTTTACCTTAGTAACACCTCACACCCCACAATTTATCCTGGGGTTTGGTCTTTAAAACATATCTCAGAGTTTCTTCATAATGTGATTATGTTGGTTTGTTTTTATTTACATTTCACTGAATGTCTTACTGCCGTTATTTCATCCCCCAATCCTGAAATTTATCCTTCTACTATGTCTTATACATTGATGATGCTTTTTGCTGTGTTTTAAAATTTGTTTCATTGATTTTTTTTTTTTTTTACATTTCCAGAATTTCTGTTGGGTGCTTTTTCAGAGCCTCAATTTTAGTGCTAAACCTTTTCTTTTTTTAATATTTTATTATTATTATTAATTACACTTTATTCATTTTGTACCCCCCTTAAGCCCCTCCCTCCTCACCTCCCGATCCCACCCTTCCTCCCCTTCCTGCATGCATGCCCCTCTCCAAGTCCACTGATAGGGGAGGTCTTCCTCTCCTTCTTTCTGATCTTAGACTATCAATTCTCATCAGACGTGGCTGCATTGTCATCTTCTATGGTCTGGTAAGGCTGCTCCCCCCTTAGGGGGAGGTGATCAAAGAGCAGGCCAATCAGATTATGTCAGAGGCAGTCCCTCTTCCCATTACTATGTAACCCACTTTGAAACTGAACTGCCATGGGCTAAATCTGTGCAGGGGTTCTAGGTTATCTCCATGAATAGTCTTTGGTCGGAGTATGAGTCTCTGGGAAGTTCCCTGTGTTCAAATTTTCTTGTTCTGTTGCTCTCCTTGTGGAGTTCCTGTCCTCTCCAACTCTTGCTATTTCCCCTTTTTATATAAAATTCCATTCACTCTGCCCGACAATTGGCCATCAGGCTCAGCATCTGCTTCGATAGCCTGTAGGGCAAAGGCTATCAGAGGCCCTCTGTGGCAGGTTCCTAGGTTGTTTCCTGTTTTCTTTTTCTGGCTTTCAGAGGCCCTCTGTAGCAGGTTCCTAGGTTGTTTCCTCTTTTCTTCTTCTGATGTCCATACTCTTTGCCTTTCAGGATGGGGATTGAACATTTTACTTAGGATCCTCTCTTTTGCTTAGTTTGTTTAGATGTACAGATTTTAGTGGGTTTATCCTATGTTGTATGTTTATATGAGTGAGTATATACCGTGTGTGTATTTTTGCTTCTGTGACAACTCACTCAGGATGATCTTTTCCAGGTCCCACCATTTCCAGAAAATTTCATGATTTCTTTATTTTTCATTGCTGAGTAATACTCCATTGTGTAGCTGTACCACAATTTCTGCATCCATTCTTCAGTTGAGGGGCATCTGGGCTGTTTCCAGCTTCTGGCTATTACAAATAAAGCTGCTACAAACATGGTTGAGCAAATGTCCTTTTTGTGTACTTGAGCCTGTTTTGGGTATATGCCTAGGAGTGGTATGGCTGGATCTGGAGGAAGCCCTATTCCTAGTTGTCTGAGAAAGCGCCAGAATGATTTCCAGAGTGATTGTACAAGTTTACATTCCCACCAGCAGTGGAGAAGGGCTCCCCTTTCTCCACAACCTCTCCAGCATGTGTTGTCCCTTGAGTTTTTCATCTTGGCCATTCTGATGGGTGTAAGGTGAAATCTCAGGGTTGTTTTGATTTGCATTTCCCTAATGGCTAATGAGGTTGAGCATTTCTTTAAATGCTTCTCTGCCATTCGATATTCCTCTACAGAGAGTTCTCTGTTTAGCTCTGTTCCCCATTTTTTAATTGGATTACTTGGTTTGCTGCTTTTCAGCTTCTTTAGTTCTTTATATATACTGGATATGAGTCCTCTGTCAGATAAAGGGTTGAGGAAGATTCTTTCCCAATCTGTAGGCAGTTGCTTTGTTTTGATGACAGTGTCCTTTGCTTTACAGAAGATTTTCTGTTTCATGAGGTCCCATTTATTGATTGTTGCTCTTGGAGCCTGAGCTGTTGGTGTTCTGTTCAGGAAGTTTTCTCCTGTAACAATGAGTTCTAGGGTATCCCCCACTTTTTTTTCTAACCGATTTAATGTGTCTGGTTTTATGCTTAGTTCTTTGATCCACTTGGACTTCAGTTTTGTGCAGGGTGATAAGTATGGATCTATTTTCATTTTTCTACATGTACACATCCAGTTGAACCAGCACCATTTGTTAAAGATGCTATCTTTTTTCCATTGTATGTTTTTGGCATCTTTGTCAAAAATCAGGTGTCCGTAAGTGTGTGGGTTTATTTCTGGGTCTTCTGTTCGGTTCCATTAATCCACTATTCTGTTTCTATGCCAGTACCATGCAGTTTTTATAACTGTTGCTCTATAGTACAGCTTGAGATCAGGGATGGAGATACCTCCAGAAGATATTTTATTTTAGAGGGTTATTTTAGCAATTCTGAGTTTCTTGTTATTCCATACGAACTTGAGAATTTTTTTTCCAGGTCTGTAAAGAATTGTGTTGGCAATTTGATGAGAATTGCATTAAATCTGTAGATTGCTTTTGGTAAGATGGACATTTTTACTATGTTAATCCTGCCCAACTATGACCATGGGAGATCTTTCCATCTTCTGATATCTTCTTCTAATTCTTTCTTCAGAGACTTGAAATTTTTTTCATACAAGTCTTTGACTTGCTTGGTTAGGGTTACACCAAGGTACTTTATGTCATTTGTGGCTATTGTGAATGGTGTTGTTTCCCTAATTTCTTTCTCAGCCCTTTTGTCTTTTGTATACAGGAGGGCTACTGATTTTTTTTGAGTTAATTTTGTATCTGGCCACTTTGCTGAAGGTGTTTATCAGCTGTAGGAGTTCCCTGGTAGAGTTTTTGGGGTCACTCATATATACTATCATATCATCTGCAAATAGTGATAATTTGACTTCTTCCTTTCCCATCTGTATCCCCTTGATCTCCTTCAACTGTCTTATTGCTCTAGCAAGGACTTCCAGCACTATGTTGAAGAGATATGGAGAGAGTGGGCAGCCTTGTCTTGTCCCTGATTTCAGTGGGATTGCTTTAAGTTTCTCTCCGTTCAGTTTGATGTTGGCTATAGGCTTGCTGTAAATCACCTTTACTATGTTTAGATATGGGCCTTGTATCCCTGATCTCTCCAGTACTTTAAACATGAATGGATGTTGGATTTTGAAAATATTTTCTGGGCCTTAGAGAAGGGAGTCTTCTTTTTCTTCTATACCTATTATTCTTAGGTTTTGTCTTTTCATATTGTCTTGGATTTCTTGGATGCTCTGTGTCAGGGATTTTTTGGATTTAACATTTTCTTTGACAGATACATCGATTTCTTCCATTGTATCTTCTACACCTGAGATTCTTTCTTCCATCTCTTGTAATCTGTTGTTTATGCTTACCTCTGTAGTTCCTGTTTTCTTCCCTACATTCTTCCTCTCCATTATTTACTCCATTTGTGTTGTCTTTAATTTTTCCAGTTCTATCTTCAGGTCTTGAGTTGTTTTGTTTACTTCCTTCACCTGTCTAATTGTACTTTCCTGTTTTTCTTTTAGTTCCTTCATCTCTGTTTCTTTTATTTCATTCAGTGCTTTAAGCATTTCCTTTCTAAAGGCCATAAACTGTTTGGCTGCAGCTTCCTCTATTTTTTTTACAGATGGCAATATTCTGTTTGATTTTATCTTCCTCTATGTCTTTACCTATCTTATTTGTTTCTTCTCTTATCATCCTCATGAGCATAGTTGTTAGGTCATCTTCTTGGATTTCAGTTATGCTGAGGTATCCAGGGCTACTTGCCCCTGGGTAACTGGGTTCTGGAGATGCCATATTGCTCTGTCTTTTGTTGCTTGAGCTTTTACGCTGGCCTCTACCCATTGTGCTATCTTAGGTGTTTGGGGTTATTTTCTGGTGGTTCCTGGGGATCCTGTGGTGGAGAGAATCCCCTTGGCAGAAAGCTGGTTTTTCCTGAAGGAAGTCATCTCAGCTTTTTGGGTATAGTCCCTGGATGGCTGGCGTTTTTTCAGAAGTTGCTGCTGCTCACCTCAGGGATAGAGACCTGAGTGGTAACTGTGGTCTTTGTTAGTCGAGAGGGTTCTCCTCTCACCCAGGGAAGTCCTGAGGACAGCTGCCCTGTTTCTGGGTTTCTTGCTATAAATTTAATGATCAGCTGCTGTGACCCAGTTGGACATCTGGCAAGCAGCAACTGTTTGTGCCTGTGTCTGGAGCACACCTGAGTGATGGCAGCTTGGCCCCGCAGGTCTGTGAGACTTTTTCCAGGGAAGGCTTGGGTGATTTAAGTCAGTACAGTTTCCTTCCTTCCTTGTGGATTCTCTGGAGACAGGGACTCCCAGTCTCTTTTTTGCCCTGGGGCGCACCACTCAGTCTCCCCCAGCTAGCTGGGGCACAGAAACTGCCTGTGTCTGCCTTTCCGGCCTTTGGGAGCCTGGGCGTCTGCCTAAACTGGATAATTTTCCCGAGACCTTTTCGGGGTGGGGATGTCGGCTGAGTGCTCTGAGATCAGACCAGCCGTTTCCCTCCCTGTGTGTTTGCACCGGACAGTGAAACTCAGTCTCTGGTGCCCTAGGGCCCACAGTTCTATCTGAGGCAGTGAATCAGGTGTGCAGGCAGGGCTTTGTGCTGGTGCCTGGGTCCTCATCTCTGGCTCTGGGCTGGCTCCTGGGGTGCCAGCGGAACCCGAGTCTTTTCCAGGGGATGTCTGGGTGACCTAAGGTCAGTCCCAATCATTTCCTGCACCGTGGGGTTATCTCTCGACTGAAAATTCCAGTCTCTGATGGTGTGGTGCGCATGGTTCAGTCTAGGACCGTGACCAGAGACACTGGGGTGTGGCTCTGGGCTGGGGCTGGTGACCAAGCATCTGGCGGAACCGGGACCGTGGTTTAGCCGGGTGAGTTAAAAGCTGATTGAATCCCCCACCGTGGGGTATCCTCTCACCTGGGAAACACAATCGCCTGTGTTTTATGGCCACGAGTTCTGATTGCTGGTCACTATGCCAATCCTGCTGTGCTGCTGGTCAGAATGAGAAATCTCCCGGCACCGCCATCTTGCCCCCCCCTCTGCTAAACCTTTTCTTTAAGTGTTTTTAATTTCTCTTCCAAATTACCGACCTTTATGTCCACTTTGGCAACTCTTTTATCATTAATTGATTCATTTTCCTCTTTCACCTGCCCCTTCTAATACTCTATATGGTTGTTGATGCTTATTAAAAAAGACTCTGAAATCTTCCATAGCTCTCTCAGCTACCTCGTGACCTTTGGCCTCCAGTATTTAGTAGTTATGGTTATGCTGGCGTTGCAGTGTTGCACTAGTCGGTTTGTTTTTTCTTGTTTGTTGTGCTTTGTGCATCTGTTGAAATGGAGGAATACTGTAGTTTTTATTTTATCCCACACTGTTCCACTTTTTTTTTTTTTTTTTTACAAAAGTCCTCCTGGTTAGTTGTCTTCACTTGTATTTAGGCTCCCTGCTGCTCTTTATAAGGGATGCCTGCTATAGTGGTAGATATAATGACATATAATGATCTGACACCAATCTCACGTGTTAACCTGCTGCAGAAGATGCTTCTCACTTCATTTAATCCTTTGATATGGTTCAAGAAAAAAAGGGTACTAGAGTTCTGGTTGGGGAAAATAAAGTTTATAGCATATCAGAGCTAAGGTTATTGTCTTAGTCAAGGTTTCTATTCTCATGAAGAAACACCATGACCAAAAAGCAAGTTGAGGAGGAAAGGGTTTATTTGGCTTACACTTCCACATCACTGTTCATCACAGAATGAACCAGGATTGGAACTCAAATAGGGTAGGAAACTGGAGCTTATACAGAGGCCATCGAGTGATGATTTTTTTCCTGGATTCTTCTTTGTGGCTTGATCAACCTCTTTTGTTTTGTTTTTTACTGAAACCCAGGACCACCAGCCCCAGGATGTCACTATCCAAAATGGGCTTGGACTTTCCTCATCAATCACTAATTAAGAAAATGCCCAACAGACAGATCTCATGGAGGCATTTCCTTAATTGATAGTCCCTCCTTTCAGAAATTGTAGCTTGTGTCAACAAAACTAGCCAATACAGGTATCAGTATTCAAGCAGTGAAATGAGGAGAGAATAGGAAAGAAGAAAAGAGAGGATGGAGTAATAATAAAAGAATATAAATTAGAGATATGAGAAGTACTACAGAAAATACTATAGAATAGGTACAGAGGAAACATGTAGTCAGAAAAACTTATTCTGCCAAGACTCACAATAAGCAAAGCCTAGTGTTTTCTTCCCCCACTATTTCCCAGTTTGAGGCTACTCACGTGAAAATTACAACTTTGTTTAAGGAGACCATGCTTCCTCATATGGCTTTACTTGGCTAAGGTTCTGACAGGGTATCTGTGTTTATCTTTGTTGAACCTGTCAGAGCATGCACGTCCTACAATCTCATGCAATTCATGCAGGGAATAGGGATAGGAAAACTGAAAATGGCTTAGCTTCCTCCTCTCACACCCAATTCTGCCTTTGTCCTCACAGCCAGCTGCTATGCTCTAGCCATCTCTCCATGCATCCTGTATCTGCAGTAGTGTTTGGGTTTCTGAAAGATCACCACCTCTTTCCAGCTCTCACAAACCAGAGCTAAAAATATACTTTCCTGCCACCTAGAGCTGAGACCAGTATTTCATGAGCAATAGCTTGATGGCTTCTTTCCAGAGACAACTCCACCAGCACTTATTTCTATTTTTTCTTTAGTTCTTTCTCTCAGAGGAATAGTGTCTATTGCATTTATCTTAATTTTTAAATCTAATCCCAGATACGGTGTCTAACCTTACATCTTACCCAGAACTCCTAACACTCTTTGCTAATTTAGCTTTAGCTTGTGGGAACAGTAGTTTAAAAAACTAAAAATAACCATCAAAGAATAGAAAGGCAAAAAAAAAAAGATAAAGAATTCCTCTTCTTAACTTCAAAACTCTATCCAAAGGCTAGAGCTATAAACGGAATAATATTTCTTGCACAGACATGTTCAATAAGTCATTTCCAAGTAGAATAAGCCAAAGAATATCTGAAGTGAGCAAGAATTGAATCATAATTCAGAAGAGCATAGTGCATGCAGAATATTTTCTTCATCTTTGAGACCCCTCTTCTTTCCTACTCACACCTTTTCTAACCAAGTAAAATTTTTATGGTCTTTCATAAATAAAAATGTAAATTGTCAAAATGAATATCCACCCCTTCTCATCAAACTAAATGCTCACTACATTTGTGGTCAGTCTTACCTTTCATCCCATTTGAAAGTAAGAAATATGTAAATAGCTTCCAATTTTTTTTCAAGTGACTTTCTATGACAAACTTCTAAACTGTTCTGTTCATTCTAGCTTCTACAAAACAAAAGCAAAGAAATTTTATCTTATCTCAAGTCATGTCTCTATTATTAATGTCCTAATTATTTTTCTTTCAAAATTAAGCTTTCAAAGGAGTAGATTGTAGTCTCTGTCTGTTCCATGACTCCTCATTCTCCTTCAACACACAGAAGGGTTACCCGTTATTGGAAATAATTTTAATAAGGGCAGCAATAATTTTATTGTGCCTATATCAAGTGAGTAACTTTCACTTCTCAGCTTCCTTGGATTTTCAGTCATTCTCTAGACAAGGGACTGAATTACAGCCCTCCATGTCTGAGCAAACTGCAAGTCACCCATGTCCATCCCTGCCTTACCCATGGCTGGTGTTATCCATTGGATAGCACAGGAGTTTCCCTTCTTTTTTTGCTTCTCTCACATAACTACCTTTGTATTCCTTCTTGTGTTGGTTTCTCTAGCATTTCCATTTTAGTCTCCTTTTCTACCTCCTTCTGTGCTAGGCTTTAGGTAAAAAGCTCCCCTTCTCAATCCTGGGTCTTCATCTCATTCCATACCTCTTCCAATGGGGAATTTGTGTTATTTCTTTAGCTTAAGTAGTACTTTTATACTGACAATTTACAAATACACAGCAGCACCTCAGACTTTCCCCCCATGATCTACATTTAGCAAACTAAACATACAGCATCTCCATATGGAGAGCTTACTAGTTTCTTAAGTTTAAAAGTCCATAAAAACTCTATACCATCCATCCTATCTGCACAGGCAGATACATACATGCATGAGCACACATACACACACATACAGAGAGACAGACAGACAGACAGAGACAGAGAGAGAGTTTCTCTCTGAGCTTTTAATCTAAAATAAAAAATAGGTTTATAATATTCTTAGGAAGCTGAACCATCCAGTTCTTCTTCCCAAGTGAAAAACTAGAGAAAATCAGAAACAAGGTTGGCAGGAAGTGCTGCATTTTTTTTTTATTTTTTAAAAAATCAATAATTTATTTATTTATTCACTTTACATCCCAATTGTAGCCGCTTCCTTTCTCTCCTCCTATTCCTATCCTCCCTCCTTCTTCCCCCTACTTCTCAAAAAAAGGGGCATCCTCCCAAGCAACAAATCCCAATACATAAAGTCACATCAGAATTGAGTGCATCCTCTTCCCCTGGCCTGGCAAGATAAGCCTTCCCTCGAACCCCAGAGGTAAGTGATAGAAAAACAGGCAAGAGGATCCAAGTCAGAGACAAATCTCTCTCCCCTTACTAGGGAACCCATATGAAGACCGAGCTGCCCAACAACTACATCTATGTAGGCAGCCTAGGTCCAGTCCATGCATGGTCTTTGGTTGGTACTTCAGTGTCCACAAGCCTCCCCGACAGGCGCTCATTAGTTGACTTTGTTGGTCTTCTTGTTGCAGTTCCTGTTCCCTCCACGTCCTTCTACCTCCTTCTCTCTCTCTCTCTCTCTCTCTCTCTCTCTCTCTCTCTCTCTCTCACACACACACACACACACACACACACACACACACAATTCTTCCACAAGACTCCCTGTGCTCCACCCAACATTTGGCTGTGAGTCTCAGCATTTGTTTCTATCCTTTGCTGGGTGTTGCCTCTCAGAGGACAACTATGATAGTCTGAGAGTATTGCTAATAGTATTGGCCGTTGGCTCTCTCTCATGGGGTGGGTCTCAGGTTGGGCCAGGCATTGGTTGGTAATTCCCTCAAAGTCTGCTCTGTTTTTATCCCTTCACATCTTATAGGCAGGGTAAATTTTGACCAAAGTTTTTATGAGTGGGTTGATACTCCCCTATTCCACTAAGAGTCCTGTCTAGTTAAAGGGTGGCCTCTTTAGTCTCCATATCCCCTACTACTAGAAGTCTCAGCTAAATTCACACCCATATCCTCCCAGGAGCCTACCCTGTTGTATGTCTTCAGCTTGTGACAGAGATGCCCACACCCACAGTTTCTCTTCTCTCTGCAAACCTTCTGTCCTCCCACCCCAACTCTCCCCGGGTCTGATTTCCACCTCATTTATCTCTGTGCTCCCTCTCTACCCTGGTTCTTCTCTTTAACTGCTTCCACTGCCTATTCTATTTTCCCTTCCAAGTAAGATTAAGCATCCGTGAGTCCTCCTTGTTACTTGTCTTCATTGGATCTCTGCCTTGCAGTGTTTTTCCTGTACTATATGGCTATAATTGCCTTATAAGTGGGTACACACAATGTTTGTCTTTCTGGGTTTGGATTGCCTCACTCAGGATGGTATTTTCTAGTTCCACTCATTTGCCTACAAATTTCATTATGTCCTTGTTTTTAATAGCTTAGTAGTTGTCCACTGTGTAAATATACAAGTTTCTTTATCCATTCTTCAGTTGAGGGACATCTGAGTTGTTTCCAGTTTCTGGATGTTATGAATAAATTTGCTACACTCTGACTCTATAGCAAATATATATACCCTCAAATGATCCATACTCTCATATTAATATATGCTAAGATATATGTACATTCTATACAGAGAAAGGTGGAAGGAGCAACATGGAGAGAGTGGTGGGAGAAAGGAAGAGTCAAGAAAGAGAGTGGGAGAGACACCAAGAAACAGAGATAGGAAAAGGGTCACAGAGACAGAGACAAAAATAGGAAAGAAGACAAATAGGAAAGAGATGCCCCAAGCATCTGGAATTACCCTGAAGCAATAAAAGTACATTCTGTTGGATCATAAGCTCAGTGATGTCTGACATCCACTAAAAAGCAGGAGAAAGGAAATATCTCCTTCTAGAAGAGATGCAATATTTCTCTCTGCTTTCTTTAGTTATGAGGATCACTCTGGGCAAACAGATTTTAAGCACATTATTACCTAATTTCAAGGTTAGAGAAAAATGTTCTAAGTCTCACATCACAATACAGAAGAGGTAAATTGTGTTCTTCATTTCCTTTCTCACATCCATTTTTAACTGCCTTGAGAAAGCTTCATGCATAATTTCAGTCAACCCACACCAGTGAAACAATTGGATTTGGGGTTGGCATGACCAGATTTATATGCAAGAGGTATACCAAGGGCCACAGTATGAAATAAAAGTTAAAGAGGAAATGTTTCAGGGTGAGCAATTAGTGGACAAAGAGAGATTGGTGTCTTGAACCAGATGGTCCTACTGCTCTGTGTGCACACATTAAGGATTTGTTCTAAATTTTTCTCAAGCTCTAAAACAACCTCTGTGCTCATTTACCAAATGGATGGAGCTATGTAAAGCTGTATAGCCAGTCCACAATAACACTCCTCATGCTGTTGTGGATGTTAATAGCATGCAATTACTGCCCACTTCAAACAGAAGTTCCTTTCTCATTGGCGTATGTTCACACAAACTAGATGTCTCCACTTTTCTAGGTCCAGTTAGGTATATATTACATGTATATTAGATGTACATTACATGTCTGTTAGAGAATTAGAAGGGATATGTAAGAACAATGATGGCGATTCTAACATGTCATATCTAATACGCCTAACAAATCACACGGCATTTTCAAATGAGTGATATCACTTATTTTCCAAAGCTCTCTTCTGTTGGCTTATCTGTCTCACTGGTTCTCCTGAAGGTTCTCTATTCGGCTTTTTGGATAGAGTCCTTATTATTCCCCCTTATACACTATCTAGATGTGCAAATGTGAATTCATCCAAGTCTGTTTCATCATTTTGAAATGTAGAAAAATCATTCTGTTAGTCTCACCTCTTCAGATTTCCCATAATAGTTCCACACAGAGACAAACATGTAATTACACCACATGTACAGAAAAGAGATGAGAGACAGAAAAAAAGATGAGAGCAGAAAAACAGAAAATGAACAACAGAGAATAAGAAAGCTTAGCACCTGAAAGAGCCTCTAAGGAATATGGATACATCCTCCAAGGCCATGGGTTCAATTAGTGACTGATATGAGTCCCCATCAGGAAGCAAGGCTTTGTGGGGGAGAAGATAAAACAGCATGGGAGATCCTGAGCATAAGTACCAACTAGTTAAGCAGGAATCTGAGTATTGTGACCTGAATAAAGGAAGAAAATACTCCAAGGAAACACCTACTCTCTATTAGGATAGACTAGCAGGGATCCTATTATGTAGATTTAGAGTTGGCTATCCAAATGACAAAGCTTATCACAGTGCTGGGTTTCAATTTTTGATATAGTGTAAGTATTTTTCTGAGAATACTCTTCATGGGCCATATTCTGGGAATGGAGCTTCTGGGTGAGGAACTATCTAGTGAACATCACCCTTTGCCAGGGGTCTCAAGCAAGCTACACCTACTCAACAAATCCTTTGCATTAGGAAAATGAAGAATTGTGCTCTCTACAATGCTGAATGTACTATCCAGCAGGCCTATGGGTGGCCTCTCTAAGAAGATAAAACTGGACAATGGTGGGCATGTTATCATCTGTTTGAACCAGAAAATGAGCTTTGACCCAGCTCAAAGCACCGTCTTCCTGCCATAAACCCCAACAGACACAGCAGCTCTGAAAAAAAAAAAAAAAAAAAAAAAAAAAAAACAGAGAAATCTCCCATCCATCCTTAGGAAAACTTAATTGCCTGCTTATTGCTATTACTGTGATTAATGAGGGTGAACCTACTTTCAGCAATGCCTCATAAAAATGAGTGGGCAGCCACTTTCTAGAACACAGGAGCCAGGAACTTTAACTCCCTTCTGCCTAAACATCAGCACATTACCCCACTATCAAAAACTATCACAAGCAGAGACAAACACACACACACACACACACACACACACACACACACACACACAC
>NW_026596430.1:1805306-1817727 GCF_907164565.1 Psammomys obesus | reverse complement strand
ACACACACACACACACACACACACACACACACACACACACACACTCATTGTTTCTCAGGGCCTGTGCATCAGTACCACTTGGACAAGGTGTATCTCTTTTTTCCCCAAGTTCCCAAATCAAACTAACTGCCTTTATATCAAGCTCTTGCAGGTCTATATCCACTCAGGCAGCTGCAGATGACAGAGGAGTCAGCCCATTTCAATAAAAGTGTGTTGGAGAAGCCGGGCTTGGATCCATTCAGATTCAATTTATCCTCTCCTTCCTTCAGATTTTATAGCGCTTTTACTTTCCTGGCCCTGGAAAAGGATTTTTGTCAAAATAGAAATCACAGTATTTGGGCTTGTACAGGGGCACTCTCCAGTGCCCTCCTCTGCAAGGGCATAAATTGAAAGAACCTATTTATCTGTTGGTGATTCATTCCTACTGAAAGGCAAAGAAGTTCTTCCTGCTTCCATTTGGAACCCTTCTCTTCCGGAGGGTCACAATTGGCTTAATGCTCTGAAACTCCGCTACGGAAATAGCTGGGGATGATTCCAGATGATAGCTTGAAGCTTCACTTTTTGGGATCATTGTCTATCTAAATGTTAAGGCCAGTCTGGAGAAAGTGGGAAAAACATCAAGTACATAACAAAGCTGGAGACTCAAATGATGATATTCTGCACAAGGTTCACAAGCTGAGAGCAAAGAAATGACAGAATGAGGGCCAGTTTCTGACCTGCCACTTCTATATCCCTGCAGAGTGGACATGGCTAGCTCTAAGCTGAGCCCAGATGTGCAAGACCAGTGCCTCCTTAAAAATGTGAGTGACTATAAGTGTGTGGGTTTATTTCTGGGTCTTCTATTTGATTCCATTGATCCACCAGTCTGTTTCTATGCCAGTACCATGCAGTTTTTATTACTGTTGCTCTATAGCACAGCTTGAGATCAGAGATGGAGATACCTTCAGAAAATCTTTTGTTGTAGGGTATTGTTTTAGCTATTCTGGGTTTCTTGTTATTCCTTATGAATCTGAGAATTTTTCTTTCAAGGTCTGTAAAGAATTGTGTTGGTAAATTGATGGGAATTGCATTGAATATATAGATTGCTTTTGGTAAGATGGCCATTTTTACTATGTTAATCCTACTCTTTGATCACCTCCTCCCCTCCTCTGAGGGGAAAGGGGCAGCCTTACCAGGCCACAAAGGAAGACAATAAAGACAGTCCTGATGCCACCTGATAGGCTAGGGTCAGATGGAAGAGGAGGAGGACCTCCCCTATCAGTGAATTGAGGGAGGGGCATGGGAGAAGAAGGAAGGAGTGATTGGGAGGGAGCAAGAGAGGGGGCTATATAGCTAGAATACAAAGTAAATAAATTTTAATGAATAAAAAATAAATAAATTTTCAAAAGAATGTGGGTGAATAAAAAGTAAAAATCTATGTTTCTCCGTAAGAAAGTCAAAGAGTATTCATTCTCAAAACAACGCTAAAATTATATCCTGGCTGAATCAAATTTTTTCAACCAATTTAATTGCAAAATTATGGTCAAATTAATGGAGCTTCCCAGAGACTCATACTCCAATCAAGGACTATTCATGGAGATAACCTAGAACCCCTGCACAGATGTAGCCCATGGCAGTTCAGTGTCCAAGTGGGTTACATAGTAATGGGAAGAGGGACTGCCTCTGACACAATCTGATTGGCCTGCTCCTTGATCACCTCCCCCTGAGGGGGGAGCAGCCTTACCAGACCATAGAAGATGACAATGCAGCCACATCTGATGAGAACTGATAGTCTAAGATCAGAAAGAAGGAGAGGAAGACCTCCCCTATCAGTGGACTTGGAGAGCGGCATGCATGCAGAAAGGGGAGGAAGGGTGGGATCGGGAGGGGAGGAGGGAGGGGCTTAGGGGGGTACAAAATGCATAAAGTGTAATTAATAATAATAATAATAATAATAATAATAATAATAATAATGTGAAAAAAATGGATATCCTTCCCAGGTATGGATAGAGTACCTCCTTTGCCCTGAGTATATCTGTTATCAGTCTCTGGACTGCCTAACATTAAAGTGAATCATGTACACAGTACTAGTCTTTACTACTCCTATGGAGATGACTGACAGGAGCTAGGAAGGCCAGCATAAGTATTACCCTGGAGGAGGGAGGTTCTTGAAGAGGGATGGCCTTAGTTCCAGGTGGGCAACTGATGTTCTGAGATGAAACAGGGTGATGTTAAGGGACCTCTGTAGCCCCAGTATATAAGAATGAGGCTAGACGATCAGTCAGAAGTGAGCAGTTTGGCTGAGACTAGAGCCAAACCAATAAACTGGGCATCCTCTGGGAGAGAAGACAGACTGAATGTCCTCAAGAAAATAAGATCTTCTGGATAAGTGAATGAAAAATGCCAAGTGTTTATCAGCAAACTAACAGGTAAAGAGAACAGGTATGTTCACGCAGTGGAATGTTAACCAGCATTAACATAGCTGGGGGTGGAGGACTTTGTGCTGAATGAAATAAGGCAGCCAAAGAAGGACATGTGCTGTATGTGATCATGAAATGGAACTAACAAAGTGAGCTCATTGCAATGGAAAATAATGGCCACAGGAGTATGAGATGAGAGCTTAGCAATCAAAGGACCCAAAGTTTAAGAGAGAAATGCTAGGTTCTGTGGTTCATTTTACAGACAGTTGGCTATGGATAATAATGATGTATTTCAAAATAACTGAACAAATTTTAGATACTTTATTATAAAAAGTTAGGTAAGTGAGGTAATATGTGTGTGACCACCTAAACTTAATTGCATCACACTGAAAACATCTTCAACATCTCTTTTCACCTCATACATGTATACAAAAATGATATTTCAATCAAAAAGAAATATTAATTATTTTTAAAATAAAATATAAAGACTAGCATAGAGGGTAGACATTTTTAGGGAGGCTCTGGAACTTGTGTTTGAAAGGCTGTCTTTGTCCAGTCATCCCAGCGATGAAATCTGAAGCAGAATCAGGATTGGTTGAGTCACTCAGGAACAGGCAATGTACTGAATAGTCACTAGGATGCAGGAGGAAGGAATTTGTGGAAAAGGTCTGTCCATCGCATACTGATGTTTTTGGCAAGTAAGGTGGTTGACACAGAGCAGTGAGATAATGGTTATCTAGACCTAACATCCTTCCTCTACTGCATGCCACCCAAATAACCACTATTGCAAAAAGCACAATAAAGCTTCAGATATGCTCAGCCTGTACTGATTACATCTATGAGATAATTTCTATCCCTTTCCTAAAAATGTTCCCCATTTTAAACATAGGATTTTGAGACAGATATTGAAAACATTAACCTTCCTTAAAGATCATACTACTAGGAAGCAACAGAGCTGATGTATTAAACCAGAAATACTGATCTCAAAGCCCAGCTCATATGCTATATTATTTTTCTCAATATTGTACTAAGAATAAAGAAAAGAGTGAGAATGTTTAGTGAGCAGCACAGGCCAAGGCTGAAAAGCATTCATTCTAAGGCTTTATGTAGTTGGTTCATTGATAGTACCTGCCCTGAGTTGTACATCCATGTTTTGATGAATTGGGAGTAAACTTGCTAATGTGAGGTTCACTATAAGACACCATAGAAAATAAGTTTTATTGCATTCTGAGCTTTATTGCACTCTCTGTGTTAGTTTAAAGACCTATTGTTTACTCTAAGCCAAAGACCGCGACTGGTGGTGGGAATGTCAAGCTTGTGCCGTTTGACAGATGGTATCATTATGGTTCATGTTCAGTCTGCAAACAGAAACTTGGGTAAAGGATCCAAGTGCAGGCAATAACCAAGCAGCACAAGCTACAGAGAGAGGCCCCACGACTGAAACCTAACAAGCTGAGATCCCTCCTGCATAACTAAGGGAAGGAGTGTGCCCACGAAATCCAGATTCCAGGTGGAAGAACTGCATGCCCTTCTTGAGGCATCATCATCTCCACTCATAAAATTAGGCATATAAAACTGGCAGACTATTGCTGTAAAGAGGAAAAGACACATGCCTTGGGGTCCTGGCCAGTACCATATTCTCTCTGCTCTAGTTTGCTTCTCTGTTGTTGTGGTAAAACTCTGAACAAAATCAACTTGGGCAGGCAAGAGTTTATTTCATATCATTGATTTCAGCCTACTATTGAGGGAAACATAGCCAAAAATATGTCAAGCAGGAACCTGGAGACAGGGCCTAAAACACAGACCATGGAAGAAAGCGGCTCACCAACTTTCTGCAGGACCACCATCAGCCTCTCTTCCTATGCAGTTCAGGCTAACCTACCCAGACGTGGGTGTTTCCACAGTGAACTATCCTCCCACATGAATTACTGATCAAGAAAATGTACCACAGACCAACTAAAGATCTATTTTCCCAGTGTCAAATTGACAACCATATTAGTTATCACCATGGCTTCTATAGGTATTCTAACCTAAATACACAGATCCTCAGATGTGAAGCTAAGATCCACTTACCAACAAGAGCATGTGGAGTTTATCTTTCTGGGTCTGAGTTACCTCGCCCAGTACAATGTTTTTCAGTTTATTCATCTACCTGCAAATTTCATTTTCCTTTATAGCTGAATAAAATTCTTTCATGCATAGTTGCCAAATTTTCATTATTCATTAACCATTGATAGAATTAAGGCTGTTTCCATGTCCTAACTATTGTGAAGAGAGGAGCAATGAACACGGATGAGCTGGACCTCTGTAGTAGTATGCAAAGTCCTTTGGGCATATGTCCAGAAGTTGAAAACAAAATTTTTGATGGCTGAATCCTGCCTATATCTGGTGTTTTGTTTGTTAACCTTCTGATAGTTATACAAAACTATCACTGAAAAAAAACACCATTTAATGCAATGAGTAAAAGGTTGAAGATATTATCTCCAACTGCACTCTGACATCAGTTTATTGAATGACATCACTTATGAAAACTTCAACAATAAAAGACTGAAATGACCTGAAATTAACTATTTAGTTGGTCCTGGATTAGTCAAGAAGAGAGGGGTTGAAACGCTATTCACCTTAAGGACTGAGCATCTGCTCTGTATAAACTCCTGTGTTCAAATACATTATAATCATAAGGGCATTGTCTACCTCTCCAGATAAATGTGAGTTCAATTTACAGTCCGGTGCAAGCTGTATCATTTTTCTAGGCATCGGGTCTTTTTCACCGTCACTCTGGGGAAACAGCACCTACTATAAAAACTGGTGAGCTGACTGAACTAACGTGTATAAACACCATGCTGGGTTAGCTCGTCATATGCTTTTTCTGTACGTGGTGTCTAGTTAAGCATTATTCTGCATGCTCCTTTGAGGGTGTTTTTCAATGAATCAGCATTTAATTGGGTAGAATCTGAGTAAAGATTGATTTCCCTCCACAGCTGGGGTGGGCTTTACCCAATCAGTTAAGACCCTGAACAAAGCGAAACATTGCTCCTACGAATAAGGAGCCCTCCAGCCTTTCAGCTTCGATGCAACATCAGCTTTTTCTGGGTCTCTAGCTTGCCAGACCAAATGCAGATTTTGGACTGACTGGCCAGATGCCATAATCATGTGAGCCAATTTCATACACATGTTATTGATTTCCATTCCATGGAGAATCCTAATTAAGGCAAATGCATCATGTAATGCCTGGCTAGACATTAGGAAATCTCTGCACTATATCCCCTTTAACGACCCACCTCAACAATTTAGGTATGATGACATTTATTATACAGGATAAAAAAAAAATCAAAGATCAGGGAGACAAATCATCTTGCCTTCACTGAGTAGAAAAATGAATGCCAGAGGCATGATTCACACTCAGCAGTACCTGCCTGCACTCTGTTTGGAAGGCAACTTATGCACAAAGTTAGAAGAACCACATTTTGTTAAAGAATATAGACAAAGTGTCAAAATGTATTTAAGTTCCATAGCTCTTTGTTTTTTCTTGGGCACATACAGATGCTCACTCGATGTATAATATGCTAATTCATGGGATTTCATTAGATTCTCAGTTCTTTGGGGTTGTTAAATTGAACTCCAGGAAGATGTCATCTATAAAGTAGAGGGTGCTCTCAACAGCGCTCTCCATTTTGGCCTTGTATGTTAATTCACTATGCCCCATTCGCATCCCATTGCACAGCTACTAACAATATTTGCCAAATTCTCTCTGATCAGTTCACCTCTTAAGTACATAGATTCACTGTGTGTTAGTCAAACCTCTACCTCTTCCCTTAGTGAATCTACATAAGTAAACATACATTTCTTGTTTTCAAAGAAGAACTGTTGATAAATGATTTAGGGATACAGTGTTTAGAATGTGTTGTTAACTTTGCTTTAGCACAAGCGAAAGCTTGGAAGGCTACAAACATCCTTGAGTGCACTTATTCCTTTTCAGTGAAAATGGGGGTGACAGAGAAGATTTTTCTCCCTCACATAAAGCAACTAAAACACAGAAACACTACCTAATACAATGAAACAGACACTGGCTGTCAAAAGAAGTAGAATATATACAGTCAGTGGTGGGGTGGGGGCAGGTAACCAAGGATTGTTTCATCATACATCTTCAGCTGTCTCTAAGTCATAATGCAGGGCAGGGTAGAGGAAACACAGATCCTCTCAGTGTTAAGGGTACTAAAACTGAGTCAAGGGATTCCAAAACAACTAGATTTTGCAGAACGAAATGTTGAAGAGAAGACAGCTGTGAAAAATGAAACCCTGGGAGTCCTCCAAGAGTTGCTATGGAGTATCTATCTCAGAAGTGATGAGGATGTACTTGTGAGAAACACACTTTAGGGTGGAAAAAATGACTCTGAATGATTGGAAATATTCAACTTCATGCAGAGCTGGAGAAGGTTCCTGCTCCTGTCTGCCAGACTAGAAAAGCTCATGACACCGAATATAGACACAAAAAAGCTTTGCAACACCAATGAGAAACAGTTAAACCTAGATAAAACATTGTTCTGCCTGACATGACAGAACTTACAACCAAGAACTCATTACAGTGAAATAGGAGGGCAAAGCTGTGGTATTCTACTGCACAGTAGTAACATGATTAGTAATAATATAGTTCATATTTGAAAAAAGCTGAGAGACTATTTTGAATGGTAAACCACAGAGAAATAATAAATGTTTAAAATAATGGATATTCTAATTAACCTAATTTGATTTTTGACCAATAATTATACTTCAAAACATCACATTGCATTTTTCCCACATAGTTATACAACAGATGTCACTCAAAGTTTTTAAAAGACCAAATATGATCAAGTCAAATAATCATATCCCTGAAAAAAACTCAATGTCTATAATATGAAAATAAAATACACAGCAACCAAACAGATAAAATTCTTAATGATCTGAGTCATAAACTCTAAAGCAAGCATCAAGTGGGAAATCATATCTAGGAAACCATCAATGGAAATAAAAGAGAATTGCAAAGAGATTCAAACCAAATGAAGGCAAAATGATGAATGAGAAAAAGAACATCTAAAATAGAAACAAATCTCTTTTCATGCATAAATAGTCTTTAATTGGGTTGTTTTAGTTTTTATATTGTTAGCATTGGTTTTAAGATTGTTCCATCTATTTTTTTTGTGCCATTTTTATTGTCTTTTTTCTTTCTCTTAACTACAATCCATAAACTTTCCCCTTAATTGCTCTCTTATTTAGGCTTTGTTTCATCCCTTCACCTTTTATAACTTCTTAACTGTAAGTTTCTATATCAAAAAATAATCTTTAAACTCCTTTATACTAAGAGTACCCTGCTGCTCCTTTCTATTTACTCTTCCCTCTTGACTTTTCTCTGTTGCTCTAACATCAGTCACATGTAGTAACGGCTAATCTCTATTGTCAAGTTGACACTTCTGAGAAGAGCAATCCTCAACTGAAGAATTGCCTTGATAAGATTGTCCCATGGCCATATCTACAGGTACTTTTTCTATTTAATTTTATTTATATATTTATTGATTACAACTTATTCACCTTGTATTGCTACTGCAGCCCCCTCCCTTGTCTCCTCCCATTCCCATCCACCCTCCATCTTCTCCCTCTATGCTCTTTCCCTAGTACCCTGATAGGGGAGGACCTCCTCCGCTACTATCTGACCCTAGCTTATCAGGCCTCATCAAGGCTGGCGGCATCATCATCCTCTGTGGCCTGACAAGGCTGCAACCCCTGGAAGGGGGAGGAGGTGATCAGATAGCCTGCCACTGGGTTCATGTCAGGCTGAAGAATGGATGCAGAAACTGTGGTACAATATTCACCAACCCTGACAGAGGGCTGATATCGAGAATATATAAAGAACTAAAGAAGTTAAAATGCAACAAATCAAGCAATCCGATTTAAAAATAGGGTACAGAGCTAAACAGAATTCTCAGTAGAGGAATACAGAATGGCAGAGAAACACTTAAAGAAATGCTCAACGTCCTTAGATATCAGAGAGATGCAAATCAAAACAACCCTGAGATTTCACTTTACACCCATCAGAATGGCTAAGATCAAAAACCCAAGTGACAACAAATGCTGGAGAGGTTGTGGAGAAAGGAGAACCCTTCTCCATTGCTGCTGATAAAGCAAACTTGTACAACCACTTTGGAAATCAATCTGGCACTTTCACAGACAATTAGGAATACTGCTTCCTCAAGATCCACCTATACCATTCCTAGGCATATATCCAAAAGATGCTCAAGTACACAAAAGGGCATTTGCTCAACTATGTTTGTAGCAGCTTTATTTGTAAAAACCAGAACCTGGAAACAACCCAGATGCCCCTCAACAGAGGAAAGGATACAGAAATTGGGGTACTTTTACACAATGGAATACTGCTCAGCAATTAAAAACAAGGAAATCATGAAATTTGCAGGCAAATGGTGGGACCTAGAAAAGATCATCCTGATTGAGGTATCCCAAAATCAGAAATACACACATGGTATATACTCACTTATATAGACCTATAAGATAGATTACTGAAATCAATACACCTAAAGAAGATAAACAAGAAAGAAGACCCTCGGTAAGATGATCAATACTCACTTAGAAAGACAAATGGTATTGACATTGGATGTAGAAGAAAACAAGTAACAGGGAAGGAGCCTACCACAGATGGCCTCTGAAAGAATCTACCTAGAGGTGTATCAAAGCAGATACTAAGAGTCATAACCAAACCCTTCAGCAGAGTGCAGGGAATCATAAGAAAGAAGGGGAAGTTAATATGACCTAGAGAGGACAGGAGCTCCATAAGGACCAAATATATCTGGGCACAGGGCTCTTTTATGAGACTGTTTCTCCAACCAAGGACCATGTATTAATATAACCTAGAACCTCTGCTCAGATGTGGCCCATGGTAGTTCAGTATCCAAGTGGGTACTCTAGTAAGGGGAACAGTGACTATTTCTAACATGAACTCAATGGCTGGCTCTTTGACCCACCCCCACTCCCCAAGGGAGGAGCAGTCCTGCTAAGCCACACAGGAGGATATTGCAGCCAGGCCTGAAGATACCTGATAAACCAGGATCAGATGAAAGGGGAGGAGGTCCTCCCCTATCAGCAGACTTAAAAAGAGGCAGGGAAGAGATGAGGGAGGGATAAGGGTGGGATTAGGAAGGAATGAGGGAGTAGGCTACAGGTGGGATATAAATTTAATAAACTGTAACTAACATAAAAAAATAAAAAATAGGAGATAAAAAAAGAAACTGTGGTACATTTACACAATTGAATACTATGCAGCAATTAAAAACAAGGAAATCATGAAATTTGCAGCAAATGGTGGAACCTAGAAAAGATCATCCAGAGTAAGGTAACCAGAAGCAGAAGGACACAAATGATATATACTCACTTATAAGTGGACATTAGCCATATAATATAGGATAAACGTAGTAAAATCTTTAGCCCTAAAGAATCTAAACAAGAAGGTAGACCTTAGCAGAGATGTTTAATCATCATTCAGAAGGGTAAAGAAGATAAACATCATCAGTAGAAGACAAGTAACACCACAGGAGCCTTCATGGAGGACCTCTGAAAGTCTCTACCCACCAGGGTATCGAAGGAGATATTGAGACTCATAGCCAAACTTTGGGAAGAGTTCCAGAATCCTTATAGAAGAAGAGGGAGATAGAAAGACATGAAGGGGAAAGGAACTCCACAAAGAAAACAACAGAGCCAAAAGACCTGGTTGGGGGGGGGGGGGCCTGCAGAGACCGATACTCCAACTAAGGACCATGAATGGAGAGGACCTAGACCCTTTTTCAAAGAAAGCTCATTGGCTACTCAGTTTCCAAGTGAGTTCCCTAGTAAGGGAGACAGGGGCTGTCTCTGACAGATATATATTTTTTTAATTTTTTATTAATTACACTTTATTCATTTTGTATCCCCCCATAAGCCCCTCCCCCCTCCCCTCCCGATCCCACCCTTCTTCCCCTTTCTGCATGCATGCCACTCCCCAAGTCCACTGATAGGGGAGGTTCTCCTCTCCTTTCTGATCTTAGTCTATCAGTTCTCATCAAAAGTGGCTGCATTGTCCTCTACTGTGGCCTGGTAGGCTGCTCCCCCCTCAGAGGGAGGTGATCAACGAGCAGGCCAATCAGATTATGTCAGAGGCAGTCCCTCTTCTCATTACTACGTAACCCACTTGGACACTGAACTGCCATGGGCTACATCTGTGCAGGGGTTCTAGGTTATCTCTATGAATAGTCCTTGGTTGGAGTATGAGTCTCTGGGAAGTTCCCTGTGTTCAAATTTTCTTGTTCTGTTGCTCTCCTTGTGGAGTTCCCGTCCCCTCCAGCTCTTACTATTTTCCACTTCTTACATAAAATTCCATTCACTCTGCCCATCAGTTGGCCATCAGGCTCAGCATCTGCTTTGACAGTCTATACTGCAGAGGCTTTCAGAGGCCCTCTGTGGCAGGTTCCAAGGTTGTTTCCTGTTTTCTTCTGGCTTTCAGAGGCCTTCTGTAGCAGGTTCCGAGGTTGTTTCTTATTTTCTTTTTCTTCTGATGTCCATCCTCTTTGCCTTTCAGGATGGGGATTGAACATTTTAGTTAGGGTCCTCTCTTTTGCTTAGTTTGTTTAGATGTACAGATTTTAGTGGGTTTATTCTATGTTGTATGTTTACATGAGTGAGTATATACCATGAGTGTCTTTTTGCTTCTGGGACAACTCACTCAGGATGATCCTTTCCAGGTCCCACCATTTACCTGCAAATTTCATGATTTCCTTATTTTTCATTGCTGAGTAATACTCCATTGTATAGATGTACCACAGTTTCTGCATCCATTCTTCAGTTGAGGGGCATCTGGGCTGTTTCCAGCTTCTGGCTATTACAAATAAAGCTGCTACAAACATGGTTGAGCAAATGTCCTTTTTGTGTACTTGAGCCTCTTCTGGGTATATGCCTAGGAGTGGTATGTCTGGATCTTGAGGAAGCGCTATTCCTAGTTGTCTGAGAAAGCGCCAGATTGATTTCCAGAGTGGTTGTACAAGTTTACAGATATTTTTTTAAGTTGCTAAATGATGCAGAAGGGTCCAACCCACTGTTGATGGGGCAAGCAAGCCTGGAATAGTATAAGAAAGGTAGCTGAGTGAGCCAGGGTAAGCATGCCAGTCGACAGCTTTCTTCTGAAATTTTTCCTTCATGTTCCTGCAGTGAGTTCCTGCTTTGGCTTCCCTCAGTGATGGGCTATACTGTAAGCCAAAATAAAATCTTTAATTCCCAACATGTTTTGGTCACTGTTTTATTACAACAACAAAACAAAATCAGATCAATAGTCTTATTCAAAGTACTTATTTCCACTCTTCCCATTAGTAACTAATATCTTAGTTTACCCATGCTCTTTGTTTCTATAAGTTATTGGAGTTGAGAGATTATTTTAATTGGCTATTATTTTATTTGTTTAGAAGGTGTTGAATTCAGTTGTGGCAGCTTCTGAAGTTAATATTCTACATCCAACATTTTTCTGGAGACTATCCTAGTGCTCCGAGCATATGCACCAAAGCTGTATCTACTGAGCTACATACTCAAGTCTACTGGTGACGAACAACCTCTCAACCATAGTACAATACGATGATTTCAGCTGAAAGAATATAATGATAAAAATTTCAAACTAACAAATTGAATCCCAAATTCTCAACTCTTAGTGCAGAAACAAAATAAACACAAATTAAAGTGGCATGATTACCCTGAAAATTACAAAGTCTACAGTAATGAATTCTTGTGAAATGGACTAATTAAAAACTCACATCTAGGGTCAGATGGAAGGGGAGGAGGACATCCCCTATCAGTGGACTTGGAGAGGGGCATGGTGGAGATGAGGGAGGGAGTGTGGGATTGGGAGGGAATGACGGAGGCGGCTACAGCTGGGCCACAAAGTGAATAAACTATAATATATAATATAAAAATATATAATATAATATAATATAATATAATATAATATAATATAATATAAT
>NW_026596430.1:1804868-1805296 GCF_907164565.1 Psammomys obesus | reverse complement strand
AACATAACATAACATAACATAACATAACATAACATAACATAACATAATATAATATAATATAATATAATATAATATAATATAATATAATATATGTTATAATATAATATAAAATTTTAAATTAAAATTTAATAAGAATGAAAAAAAATCTCACACCAATATTTCAAAAAATAATTGTAGGCATGTTTAATTAAATAAAACAGGGCACAAACTCCTGAATAAATTAAACAGGAACACAAATAAATAGTTAAATGAAATAAGGGAATCTCACTTCATTATTATTTCATTATTCCTTATAAAAGAAGAATCTAATAAGGATATAGAAATACTTAAAATAATCAAAGTGGAACTTTCCAGAAATGAGAAGCTCAGTAAGTCAACAAAAAAGAAAGAAAGAAAGAAAGAAAGAAAGAAAGAAAGAAAGAAAGAAA
>NW_026596430.1:1803682-1804858 GCF_907164565.1 Psammomys obesus | reverse complement strand
AAAGAAAGAAAGAAAGAAAGAAAGAAAGAAAGAAAGAAAGAAAGAAAGAAAAGAAGGAAGGAAAAGGAAAGAAAAAACCTCAGTGGAAAACCTCACCAATAAAAGAGATAAGTGAAAAATAATACTGTGGCTTAAAGATAACCTATATGAGTTAAAACATCCAGACAATAACAAAGATAAAATAAAAACAAAGTGCAAATAAAGTATATGAAATCTATGGGATACCATTAAAAGACTGAAAGAAAGATATTATATGTGTATTAAAATGACAAGAAAAACTAATTACACTGAGTGCTGTATGACAAATACAGCTCTCATACACTGCCACTGGGCGTATAAATAAAATGGCCACTTTAAAATGTGAAAAGAAACTATGACTACCATAGGACTTATCCTTTTTAACCCATGTGGATTTACCTAAAATATGTGAAAAGCACAGGTCATTGTAAACGGCAATTATTTTTCCCATAGCTAAAAACTCGAAGGAACTCAAATGATCCTACCATATGGAAAACTTCTCAGTGATTAATACTAACTATACAAGTCATGTCGTGGATTGTTTTAGTAATTATACAGAATGCAAGAATATAGGCAACAGCAAGAGTGGGGAATGTCCAGAACCACTGGTAAACAGTCTCAGACAGTAAAAGAGGGAAGCGATGTGTGCTGGCAGAAAGCGCATCCACAGGCAAGAAGAGTAGAGGGAAGAGATTACAGAGGAACATAAAAACCTGCAGAGTGGCTGCCTTCAGCATGAGTGTTGGGTGATTTTCTTGACTGGGATTGCGTCCTAAGTGTAGAAACCCCTGTGCTTTAAATACATGGAGTAACACCTTCATAAAACTGCTTTTAGAAGCACAGACACATGCAGTTAATTACACTGGCCATAAGATAATTACAGTTTTATTACAAAATGGATCCAGTGTTCTCCAGAGTCTTACGGTAGGACAAGCTTCATAAGCTTTATCTTCTATACTCATCACAGTATTTCTTTGTACATTGCTTTGTGCACACTTTGAAGATGTCAAAGTTTAAACAGGAGCTCTCTCATAAACATGAGGCTCCTGTCCACTTGAATTTACCAGCCAGCCTCAGCACCCCTCCCACACAGGAAGTTTGTGGTAGACACTGTGTGTGTGTGTGTGTGTGTGTGTGTGTGTGTGTGTGTGTGTGTGT
>NW_026596430.1:1745618-1803672 GCF_907164565.1 Psammomys obesus | reverse complement strand
TGTGTGTGTGTGTGTGTGTGTGTGTGTGTGTGTGTGTGTGTGTGTGTGTGTTGAAACCCATCTAGTTTCTTCGCCTTGAATTCTTTTGAAGGCTACTCTCTGAAGAGATGAACATTTACCAAATGTATTCTCCATCACAGATCTGTGAAATATCACAAAAGATTCTAGACTGACTTATGAGAAAAAAAAAAAAACAACAAAAATAGCAAATTGGATTAGAAAACACACACACAAATGAAGCCAGTGTATAAAGCCCAGAGCATCTGATGGACTTGTAGATACCTTTGACAGCTCGCTGGAGGAACGGATATTCTCCTGTCTGGTAAATGTTCACAGTAACAGAAGGGGATTCCATGCAGGAGGGATAGGGTACCAAAACAACCCAAAAGACTGTTTTGCAATGGGCAAAATGAAGAAGCCAGAACTGAGGTATATTAGTGATACATGCTTAGCTTCTATTTTCAAGGAGATGTTTGGAGTGCTACTCCGTATTTTTTCAACAATAAAATCTTACTTTCTTTTCTTCAGAAAACACATTTAAAATATGAAATGAAGAATCTATCAAGCATGTGTCTGTACCGTGGAGAATGAGCTGCTGGGGAGTGAACAGGCTGCCATATTGAGAAAGACAAGCAATTTCTGGTGTCCTGAAGCTTAATTTTTGCTACAGGCTGCCCTCTATTAAAAGATACTTGGAAAGAAGAAAATTAGCAAGAATTGGCTCTAACGTTCCAGAAAAAGACATTCTTCATAAGCCTCCAGCCTAATGGAAATCTAAATGTTTGTAGCTATCGCAGAATTTTTTTCCAAAGATTTTTAAAGCATTTAAAATATTTTTTTGTTCTGTCTCCTTTCATTATTTTAGTTTTTATCTTTCCTGGAGAGCAAATCCAGGATTTTGTGTGCACTAAGCAGTTCAGTCCTTTGTTATTTTGCTTTGTTTTGTGTGTGTATGGTGCCGGGAGGGAAGAGAATTTGTATGTGGTTTTGTGTGTGTGTGTGTTGGTGTTTGCACACATGCAGACACATACACACACACACACACACACACACACACACACACACACACAAGATAAGTTCTCACTATCTTCTTTGGGCTGATTTTAAACTTGCTATGCAGGCCAGGCTGGCCTCAAACTACTTAAACTGCCTGATTCTGTCTCCCAAATTCTGGGATCTTGGGCATGTTTAAAAATGTTTTGCTCAGTGTGTATCTTTTGACTGAACATGAAGATTTCTCCAAAGTGTTCCCTGTTTTCAAGACAAAAATCACAACCTGCTCAAGGCTCCCTTATCTCAGAACAAGGGTCCATTAGCAGAAAGGGTGCCTACTAAATAATTATGAGCTAAATTACTGACTGTTGTGTGAGATGATGGGAAGGAATCTTCCCTTGTGCCTCACTGTTTACTACTCTGCTTCCTAACCAACTCAGTTCCTTAGTGGATTCCAGTCTTTAATCCCAACCTTTAGATTTGGCCCCTGTGTTCTGAAACCATTTAGGATCTTCGGCAGTATATATTTAAAGTGGTGATAGCTACCTTTAATCAAGAACCGTAAACAATCTAAGCACCTACAAAGAAGGAAATACATTTATGTATCATGGTAAAATTTATACTATTGGCTACATGACAACTATTAAAATAAACATAGACTTTTATATATACTGACTTTAGGTATCAGTCTGAAACTTATTATTTAGTAATAAGAAAAACACAACTCACCAAAAATACATAGGAATCATTGAAGTCTCTTTATAAATTTATTTAGAAGCTGCTGGAAAGGAATACACCTCTGGGGGGAATGAAATTTAACAGGTGTAGGACTGTCTTTTCTTGGAACAATTTGGGTTGAAGCTCAGGTTATGAATGTTTTTATCTTTGGCTTTCTTCGTGTATTTTTATAATAAATTTTATTCAAAAATAGCTAAAAGAGATTTTTAATGTGCCACCTACAAAGAAGTGGTAAATGATGAGATGATGACTATGTCAAAAATCATGATTTTTATTATGAGATATACATGTATCAAATCATCATAAAGTACCCGTAAACATGTACAGTTATTACCTGTTAGTTAAAATCAATTCAAAGGGAATAAAGAGAGTATGAGAAAAAACTAAATAGTGACAAAAGTAATACTATGTATTTTCTTTCCAATATTTGTTTTTTGACCAATTGAACAAGAACACCAAGTAGGTGAAAATTATGCCCGTTTTTAGTATTAATCATTGTTTTACCTCTCTTGCTTAGAATAGTTAATCTGGAATATTAAAAGTATTCAGCATATTTCTCTCTTTTTTCCTTTTTCTCAATGCTGGTAATTGAACCCAGGGCCTCAATTAAGCAAGTGTTCTACAACAGGGTAATACCCACAGCTTCAATACATTTCTAAAATGCACGAAATAATGCACTATGTTTCATTCTGTTACACTCTGGTCTCACGTTCCTGGTACAACTTGATTCTGGCTTGTTCACTATCTTGGACCCCATCATCAAAAATATGCACCTACCACTTTCTAAGTCCTCATCATGATTTTGTAATCATTACCTGTGATCCCATCGCCACAAATGTGAACACACCTTTTTCTTGCACCTGTATCTTAGTCTTCCTTTTATGGTGGCCAGTCCACTAAACTAAGGTCTGGCATTGCTCTCACTGTCCTCTACAAGAGAGACATAATCCTTTGATACTCTCTAGTCACCATAAAGACTGATACCTTGTGGAGACTCCATTGTATTTGCAATAGAGCCAGCTCCATAGTTTTCCATCAAGTGGTTATCTGGACTTCAATCAATTTCCAAGACTTCTTTCATGGTTACTGTTTGATGGATTCCTTCCCTGTGGACATCTTATATGTTTACTGAGGTGCTGATTTTCACAGATTATTCAGCTGGGTATGTGTTCAGAGGTTCCCCACCACAGAGCTGTCCCTGTTTCTACCAGGCTTACCTAGTTCACTGCAGCAATAGGGATGAAAGCTGTCATTCATAAGATGTTTTGATAACACACAGTGAGATCAACCTTTTCAATATCCTTTACCATTTATGCAAATAGTCTTAGAAGATAACATTTCTTCTAAATTTATTTTTTAAGTTTTAGCCTGTTTACCTGAAATTAAAACATATAACTAAGACTCCTCCTTCTGAAAATTTACTTAGAAGGCTGGGGAGATAGCCTAGTCAGCAAAGTGCTTGCCATACAAGTGTAAGAATCTGAGTTCACATCCTCAATACCCTTGTAAAAACTGGACCATTATGGCCCATGCCAGTAATTCTACTACTGGACACAGAGACAGAAAGATACATAGGGCTGACTGGCCAGGTAGTCTAGCCTAACGGAGTCAATGTAGGGTCAGGGAGAGACACTGACTCAAAAGTAAGGTGGAGGGTAATCAGGAAAGATACTTAATTTTGACATTTGGCCTCCAAATGCACATGAACACACACAAACACACACACACATTCATATACATGCATACCTTCAATATACATAAACACATATACAGTCTCACATACATACATGTTTACACGTTCACATACAAAATTATTTTACTCTGATTCTCAATGTACAACTGGAAATCTGTAAGATTATGAGCTTGGTTCTGGTCACTGAAGAGTCAATAGATCATGCCAGTCCTTTGCAAACTGAATCAACCGCCGAAGTAAAAGCACATCATTAAAAAGTGCTGGTAAAGGTTTCAAATATGTCACCTGAGATTAAATCTCCTATTACTGAGTTAATAGAAATCACTTAACTGTGTCTGGTACTAATAGTTCTTAAAATGCTGCCCTAAATTATTTTGTCTAATAAATTTTATGTTTACCAGGAGGCAGCTGCCACTTCATGTAGGGGAAGTAAAACCATGGCATTTGTAAGTGCAGTTTAGGTTAAAATAAGAAAGATTACATTACAAGTAGGTTAGGGACCCTGGACCACCAGAATTTCATTCAGTCTACTTCCCAGGGAACAATGTCTGACTAGAAAGTATTACACAGAACATGTTTTATTTCTTAGGGCCTAAGTCCCAAGCTGTAGAGTCTGGCTGTTCCACATGGTCCATGTGGTCTTTCTGCTGAAGCTAAAAGGTTTGAGAGAACCAAGAACAATTCTATTAATAAACTTCCACCACAAAACCCATAGCTGAATCACAGCTCTCCTTACTATGATGAGAGATGCACACTGTCTAGAAAATACAAAAATGAAGACCTGGAGAATTTGATATAAGTGTCTGTAAACTGACCTCAGGTCTTCCTCAAATATTTTACTTAACACATTTTCATTAGTTGTTCTGGAAAAAAAATAGGTCATTCAAAGTAGATAGCAAAGAAAAGTATGGATGGCTGGGGTGTCTTCAGAGAAGCAGACAACCAAAAGGGTCTCTCACCTTAATTCTTAGGAGGAAAGGTGTCTAAAACTACAGCTCCAAAGACCAAAGACATCTTTGCTTGCTTTGAACCCTCTGAGGCTAGCCTTATAGCTCAAGCTGATGCCCTAGAATCTAGATCTCAGGCTTTAAATGCAGAATGATGTAATAAGTGGTTGCTGGCTTTCAACTGGTAAATTATTCCTATCAATAGCTGAGGGAATTCAGCACAAGAGCCATGCACCAGAACATGAGCCACACTGATAGTCCACTTTGCATGTCTTTGATTCATTATTTGTGTATGCAGCACTATATTCTCATCACAGGGCTAGCTTTGTTAAAGCAACCACATATGGAGCTTGTGATTGGCCACAGGTAGCATTTCTCATAATTTCTTCCCCTTGACACTAACTACCTAATCCCAAGGTCGGATCACATTCACTGAGAAATATGTTTTATGAGAAACTATCAAGTTATATACTATTCAAGATCATAAAGGGTTAAAAACTCGAACAAAGTTATAAAATATGTAAGCTCTAAAATTACTTTTGATTTTAGTTACAATAGGGTGTTGTTCCTAAGTGTAAACTCTAAGAAGTGTTAAAGGAAAAATTATATTTATTCTTTAAATCACACACCAACATACAAACTGTCTTCTTGCTGAGATGCAACTTTATTTCTTAGGGTAAGTTTCCTCATTTATTTGAAAATTGAATCTTTTCTCATATAATGTATGCTTATTACAGTTTCATCTCCCTCTTCTCCTCCCAGTTTCTCCCACCTTCCTTTTCCTCTGTATCTACTCCTTTTCTATCTCTCATTAGAAAAGAGTAGGCATCTAAAAGATAAAAATAAAACAAAATATAATAAGAAAAAAAAATCATCACATCAAAGTTGGACAAGATAAACCAACAAAAGGAAAAGAGGCACATTTTCTATAATCTAAGCAAGAATGAAGCCTACCTCATTCCCTACAGCTGGGATACAAAGTGAATAAGCTGTAATTAATATAAACAATGAAAATTTAATTAAAAAAGACTGGGGGAGGGAGTCATGAGGGTAAAACTGGGAAGAGACGAGAGAGGGGCCTGGGATTGAATAAATAAAATAGAAATTTAGAAAAAAAGAATGGAGCCTACTAATGACCACTGAAAATAGTAATCTTGGTGGTGGTGGTGCACATCTTTAGTTCCAGCACTCAGGAAGCAAAGACAAGCAGATATCTGAGTTCAAGGCCAGCCTGGTCTACAGAGTGAGCTCCAGAATAGCCAGGGTTACATAGAAAAACCCAAACTCAAACTCAAAACAAGAAAAAAAAAAAAAAAAAGAAAGACAGAAACTAAAAAAAAAAAAGAAAGAAAAAGAAAAAAAGAAAAACAAAAGATAGCCCAATAACACAGGAGGACACCAGCCTTGCCTCCAAATAAGCCCAATAATTAAGAAAATTAATCTCATCAGAGCTCAGGCCACCCCTGCAAGATGTGCCCATGGGAAAGGGACAGTCCTCTCTAGGGGAAAGCTTTAGCACTGTACAGTTGTCCTGATTCAGACAATGTGTATCTTTGTGAGTTATAGTCACTCCATGCAGACTAAACTATGGCCTCCACACATATCTCCTGGGAACGCTCTGGGGCCATAGCTTTTCCCTGTAGTGTGAATAATTTTCTTCAAGCTTCTCTCTCTATCCCTTTTGTCTTCAACATGATTGGTCTTCCAGTTCCTCAACGATAATCCAGGCTCCTCTTTTGCACACATTCTAGCCTGACTTGGCTTTCCATGTGTTATTACATAGAGAAAACACATGAAGAAGGATATGTCCTATAGGTCTCTATGCCAGCTTGGCTCCCACTGCCATATGTCCCTCAAACATACTTCTATGTCACAGTCATGAACTTCTATTTCTTGTCTGCAAACCCAAGCAAACCGCTGGTTTGCAATCCTGCATGCTTGTCTTAGCTATCACTTTATCCAAGGTTCCTGAGAGAGTCCCAATAACATACTAATTGCTAAATAACTTTTGAATGAATAAAGGAATTGATTCATAATTAACCAGAACACAACTGAATAAAGTGTATAGTAGATGGATGGGGGAAGAGTTGTGAATGTGTTTTTTACTTCTAAAGACCCATACCACAGCGAGATAAATCCTCACCCATGCTAAGCTCAGTATCTTTTAAATAGAGTGCAGCAACTCTCCAATCTGAACATCTCTATGAAGTTTTTATCTTAGTATCTAACTCGGTCCTATTTGGACAATTCAAATCTATAAATATGCTCAATAATAGAAAGAGCAATAAAAGTAAACGTTTTGAATAAAATTCTTCTCTCTGAAATGTGATCTTGAAGAAGCCATTTTACTGTCTGAATTCAGACAGTCACCTATAAAGAAAGATAATAATAATGATTCCTCAGTTAATATATATGAAAGAAATTTTCACATTATAAAAGATTGGACACCCATTAGAAATTACTCTCATGTTGAAAATGTATCAAAATTTCTAATGGAAAAGCATGCAGTTTCAGAATCAGGAGGCTGAAAAACAATTTTATGACAGCCCTGTGGACAAGCAATGGAGTCAGAGATACAAAGTGCTGCCTGGGACTTCCCAGCAGCCCTGCCCTCCAG
The DNA here is from genome assembly GCF_907164565.1 of Psammomys obesus. NCBI lineage: Eukaryota > Metazoa > Chordata > Mammalia > Rodentia > Muridae > Psammomys > Psammomys obesus. The sequence goes on along the minus strand of NW_026596430.1, from coordinate 1,796,684 downwards.
ACAGATGGCAGTGACTCTTCTGCCAAGGAAGGCTGGATGCTGGTTTTATTTAAACAGATTCACAGATTCCATTCTGTCAGACAGTCTCATAATAAAGAATGTTTTCCCCTACTCCCCCACCCCGAGTTTTCTTCACAGTTCAACAATGTCTAGAAGCCACTGAACCACAAACACAAGCTAAGCGAATCTGGGCTTATGAGTGGGAGTGGCACCCACTTGTATTTCAACAGATGCCCTCTATGAGGCTCGACTGACATGTTTTAAAGTTAAGGAGAAATGACTCCATGAAACCTCAGAGGACAATGTTTCCCTGAACAGAAAACCCCAGACGGGCCTACAATTAAGGACATGCTGAGAGGCAGTCAGACAGAACCTAGCCTGGCCCAGAAAAAACAGGCAACACAGATGGGGGGACCAAATCCAATGCCTTGCCAGCTCAGTTATCTCAACACTACCACTCACTACCCTCTAGAAGATTCGTGGCAGTTACAGAAGCCTTTAAGAAGACCCACATGTAGGCAAAACCAGAAAGAGCTTCAACCTAGAGGAGGCCTTGTACTGGCTCCAGATGTCAATCACACATAGAGCTGGTGGCCATTATCTGAAGGGCCTTTGCTCACAGAGAAACTCTCTGGGAACAGTGTCATGATGCTGAGCCTTCTGCCACCACCAGTAACAGAAAGTCTAAAGCTAGCCCACAGATTTGATTTTCCATTGCTGACTTCTGCAATTCTGTATAGAAAAGTAAAACTTCAGTAGGCACACCCAGACCACCTATGTAAGCTGTTTTTCCTGGAACTTAGTGGATCTAAGCAGGAAAACTTAGAATACTCTTCTACAAAACGTCCTGTAACTAGGTGCCCAAGCCCAGAATCACACTGTCCGCTAATTGCTTCCTGTATTCCCTGCCTCTCTAATGAAATCAGTCATCAAAGAAATCTGAAGCCCACTCAGATCTGTTGATGTCTCTGCCTTTGAAGAGATTAGAGCTTAAGTCAGACACTAATGATGTAGCTATTACCAAATACACAAGCAGAATACAAATGATGTGTATTCGTGTATTTATGAGCCACCTCACAGACCCCAGAGAAATTCAGTCTCCTGCTTGTGCATTTGATTAGCAAAGAAACATCAGGGGAGGCGTCTATTTAGTTTTCAGAAGCAAATCCTCTCATGAGCATAAGAACCGAAATGTCAGTTTTGAAAATTGAAAATGTGTGAGGAACAGCTCTGAGGTCCTCCTTGGTGTTTTACATATGGCTTTAGGAGGGGGCAGTCTTTATTGACATTCTGCAGTGATTTCAGTAAAACCCAGCCAGGACCCCTAGCTTCCTTCAAATCAGCCTAATGAGTCCCTAGGCAGAAGAGAGCACAGCAATATGATATTCCCAAAGCAGGCTTCCACCCAAAACACCACCCATCTCTTCAGATGTAGAAGTAAATTAGAATATCTCCAAGTGTTATACACATGTGTTATTTTTCTGGCTTGCATGAGAGGATTTATTCTCTTGAATCAGGTGACTGGAGCAGAACTGGGATTCTTCCAAGTTACTTTTGTCTGTCTGCTACTTCAGATTAAATGAGTCAAAATGAAATGGGATGAGGGCTTTCCTGAATGAGTTTTGCTAGGATACCCCTAATCCCCCAATGGGAGCAATAATGGCTAGAAAAGTGGGCACTTTGAACACCCTGCTGGTTGTCTGGCATACATTTGCCAAAAGAACTTGGTTCTCCCCCAGCTTCTTTTCATATTGTTCTCCCAATTATTTAGTTTGTGCCTTTTTTTTAACATTTAAGTAGCATTTGTGTTATTGAACAATAATCTCATTCTACAATATATGCAAAACATTAGCACAAATTTTAAATATTGGAAAAATGCTTTAACGTTATATAAACTGGATCAATGAGAAATCTCAGAGAGTTGGAACACTTGCAGTCAAAACTGACAATCTGAGTTCTATCCCCAGAACTCACATTATAGGAGAGAACTGATTCCCAAGAGTTGTCCCCAAACCCCTACATGCATATGACTGGTAGAAATATAAAATGATAGTTACTTTGTTGTAGTGGTTTGAATAGGAATGGTTCCCCCATAGACTCGTGTGATTGAATGCTTGGCCATAAAGGAGTGGCACTATTAGGTGGAGAGGCTTTGTTATAGTAGGTGTGGCCTTGATGGAGGAAGTGTGTCACTGTGGAGGTGGGCTTTGAAGTCATATATGCTCAAGCTTTGCCCAGTGTGACAAAGTGCTTTGCTGCCTGCAGCTCTCAGCTCCTTCTCCAGCACCCTCCCCGGCCACACAATGCCATTGCTTCTCTCCAGGACAATAATGGACTGAAGCTCTAAAACTGTAAGTCAGCCTCAATTAACTTTTTTTTTCTTTATAAGAGTTGCCATGCTCATAGCTTGTCTTCACAGCAATGGAAATCCTAAGACACTTGGGAAACCATGAGGAATTGACTCAAAAAGTTAAAAGTATTAACCTCCATGGATCAAGGAGCTCCACCTCTGAGCATATATCCAAAAGAACTGAAATCAAGAAGTGCAAGAGATATTTCAGTCCTTATGATTTTTCTCATTTGATTCAGTGGTTATCCACTAATGAATAAATTGGATAAAGAAAATGTGGTGTGATGTGATTCTATACAGACTTAAGAAAGAAGAATAACCTACGATGTGATTCAGCATAGAAGAATCTCGGGGCATTGTGCTAAGAGAAATGAGTAAGCCATACAATAAAAGTGCTGTGTGCTTTCTGTGTGAGAAACGAGAAATAATCAAATTCATAGACATATAACATAGAATGATGGAAGCCAGGGGCCAGATTGGGGTAATTGGAAGCAGCTACTCGTCATACAGGATGAGAAAAGATATGGAGGTCTAATGCACGCTGCATGCTTAAAACCAGCCTCTTTATCAGATTTCCCCCCGAATATTCTCTTCCTTGACTCTGAGTTTATTCTACTGTCTCAACTGCTATCTCTTTTCTTTATCTTCTTTCTATGTGTGGGCTATATTCTAAGAGAATTTTCTGCTCCGTTTAGCTCATTCATTTCTTCTTAGCTACATGCAGTCTGTTATGGATGAAGTAAATAGGGAATGATGAAACTCTGCTTTCACCTAGACCTTGTACCATACCCATAAATGCTCTTTAAAATGTCTATTTCAGTGTTTATTACATCCATTTTAGAGATTATACAGCAGATAGCCAACTATTCTTTCAATGTTGAACATTCCTTTCTTACATGGTTCATTGTTATAGTTAGGAAAGTAATGAGCTAACATGAAATTACTCATATATATCTCTGATATGTTTTCTTGGAAACATTCTTCAGAAGGAAGTTACTGTGTTGAAACATATACTAACAAACTTGTTTCCAGAAGAGATAGCAATTTGCAAGAGTATCAGGTACTTAGGAGAATAAGAAATTCATCTTGTCCTTGTCAACACTGAGTATTGTATTTTAATACTTTGATGCCTGAGAGTTTGTGACTTTATTGTGTATTTTTATTATTAGAAATTCAGCCATATATATATATATATATATATATATATATATATATATATATATATTTAGATGGATTTTCTTGTATTTCTATTTCTCTGTGGCAAGTGGCGCTTTATGTAATGAAATTCTTTTTTTATATTGATGTTTTATATTTTTCCACTTTACATCGCAATTGTACCTCCTACCATCTCTCCTCCCCGTCCTGCCCTCCCACACACTTCTCCACTTCTCCCCTCCCCATCTCTCCAGAAAAGGAGAGCCCTCCCCCATAGGTACCAACCCATCCTGGCATATCAAGACACATCAGGACCAAGCAAATCCTCCTCCACTAAGACCAGATAAGGCAGCCCAGCTAGGGAAAAATGATTCAAAATTAGGCAACAGAGTCCATGTCAGATGTAACTGCCTCTCCACTTGCTAGGGGATCCACATGAAGTCCAATCTGCCCATCAGTTACATATGTGTCAGAAACTTAGGTCCAATCTATGCATGTGTTAGGGTTGGTGCCTTCAATCTCTAGAAGCTCCCATGGGCCTAGGTTGACTCTGTTAGTCTTCTAGTGAAGGTCTTTTCCCCTCTGCGTCCTTCTATCCTTCCCCCTACTCTTCTACAAGACTTCATGAACTCTGAGTAATGTTTGGCTGTGGGTTTCAACTTCTGTTTTGATCTGCTGCTGGGCAGAGCCTCTCAGCGGTCAGTTATGCTAGGCTCCTGTCTTTAAGCACAGGAGAATATCATTCATGGTATCCGGGGTTGGTTCTCTCCTAGGGGCTGAAACTAGGTTGTTGGTTGGCCATTCCCTCAATCTCTGCTTGATATTTATCTCTGCACATCTTGCAGGCGGGGTAAATTTTAGGTGGGCAGGTTGGTGGCCCTTTCCCTCAACTAGAAGTACTGCTTGGCTACGAGGTGGCCACTTCAGCCTCCATGTCTTCTGCCCCCTGCCCACCACACACACACCCTAAAGTCATCCCCATATCCTCCCAGAAGCCTACCCTGTCTTAGGTCTGCAGCTTGTCCCAGAGGGGCCGCCACCTCGGTTTCTCTACCATCCCTCCCACCCTCACTTTCCCCACATTACCCCTTATTCTCCTCCCAATTCTGTCTCCCACCCAATTCCTTCTCCTCAGCAACTTCTGATGTCTATTCTGTGTCCTCTTCAAAGTGGAATTCAGGTATCCTTCCTTGTGCCCTCCTTGTTACTTCACTTCTTTGGGTTTGTGGATTGTAGTATAATTATCCTATACCCTATGGCTAATATTTACTTAAAAGTGAGTATATACCATGTGTTTCTTTCTGGCTCTAGGTTACCTTACTCAGGAAAACATTTTTAGTTCCATTCGTTTGCCTGTAAGTTTCATGATTTCCTTGTTTGTAATAGCTGAGCAGTATTCCCTTGTGTAAATGTACCACAGTTTCTTTATCAGTTCTTCGGTTGAGGGGATATCTGGGTGGGCCCAGTTTCTGGCTACCACAAATAAAGCTGCAATGACCATGGTTAAGCAAATGTCCTTGTATGGTAGAGCGTATATGTCCAAGAGTGGTATAGCTTGGTTTTAAGGTATAGCTTTCCCAATTTTCTGAGAAAGGGCCAAACTGATTTCTAAAGTGGTTGTATAAGATTACACTTCCAATAGCAATGGAGGGGTGCTCCCTTTTCTCCTTATCCTTTCCATCTTGTGCTGTCACTTGAGTTTTTGATCTTAGCCATTCTGACAAGTGTAAGATGGAATCTCAGATTCGATTTGATTTGCATTTTCCTGATGACTAAGGATGTTGAGAATTTCTGTAAGTGCTTCTTGGATAATAAAGATTCTTTTTTTTTTTAAGGTTTAAAACACTTCCTTTAATATGATGAAGCGTTAACTGGATGAAATAATCTTGGTCTTTTGTTGAGAATTCTCTGTTTAACTGTGTAGTCCATTTTTAATTGGATTATTTGGTTTGTTGGTGTTTAATTTCCTGAGTTCTTCATATATTTTGGATATTAGCCCTCTGTTGTATGTATGTAGTGTTTGTGAAGATAGTTTTCCAGTCATTTTATTCTTCAGACAGTATTCTTTACCTTACAGAATTTTTTCAGTTCCATGAGATCCCATTTATTAATTGTTGATCTTAAAGCCTGAGTAGTTGGCATTCTGTTCAGGAAGTTGTCTACTGTATTAATGTGTTCAAGATTATGCCTCATTTTTTCTTCTAACAGATTTAGTGTGTCTGGTTTTATGTTGAGGTCTTTGGTCTATATGGACTTTAGTTTGTGCAGGTGATAAATATGAATCTATTTGCATTCTCCTACATGAAGACACCCAGTTGACCAGCTCCATTTGTTAAAAATACTTTCTTTTTTTTCCATTGTATGGTTTTGGCTCCCTTGAAAAGAAATCAAGTGTTGTTAGAAATGTGGGTTTATTTCTGGGTCTTTGATTCAATGCCATTGATCAATCTGTCTATTTTTATGCTAAATACCATGCAGTTTTTGTTACTATTGCTTTATAATATAGTTTAAAAATCAGGTATGTTGATACTTCCAGAAGTTCTTTTATTGTACAGGATTGTTTTCTCTATTCCGGGGTTTTTTATTTTTTCTATATAAAGTTGAGAATTGCTCTTTCAACTTCTGTAAAGAATTGTGTTGGAATTTTGTTTGAAATTGTATTGAATCTGTAGATTTCTTTTGCTAAAATGGCCATTTTTACCATATTGCTCTTACCGATCCATGAGCATGGGAAAACTTTCCATCTTCTGATATCTTCTTCAAATTCTTTCTTCAGAGACCTAAAGTTCTTGTCATACAGGTTTTTCACTTGCTTTCTTAGCATTACACCAAGATATTTTATGTCATTTGTGACTATGGTGAAGGGTGTTGTTTCCCTGATTTCTTTCTCAGGCCATTTATCATTTGTATAAAGAAGGGCTACTTATTGGTTTTAATTATTTATTTTTTTTATGGAGCCACTTTTCTATCAGCTGTAGCAGTCCCCTGGCAGAATTTTGGGGGTCACTTACATATAATGTTATATCATCTGCAAATAGAGATACTTTGACTTTTTTTCTTTCCTTTTTGCATTCCCTTGCTCAACTTTTGTTGTTTTATTGCACTAGCTAGTAATTCAAGTACTATGTTAAATAGATATGGAGAGGGTGGAAAGCCTTGACTTACTTTTGATTTTAGTGAATTTCTTTAAGTTCCTCTCTATTTAATTTGATGTTGGCTATCTGCTTGCTGTATATTGTCTTTGTTACATTTAGGTATGGGCCTTGTATCCCTAATCACTCCAAGACGTTTATCATTAAAGGGTGTGGATTTTGGTTTGGATTTTGTCAAAGCCCTTTTCAGCATCTTATAAGATGATCATATGGTTGTTTTCTTTCAGTTTGTTTATATGATGGATTACATTTTCTTATGTTGAATCATTCCTGCATCCCTGGTATGATGCTTACTTGATCACAGTGGATGATGTTTTTGATGTGTTCTTGTATTTGGTTTGTGAGTATTTTATTGAGTGTGTTTGCATTAATGTTCATGAGAGATAGTGGCCTGAAATTCTCTTTCTTGGTTGAATCTTTGTGTGGTTTAGGTATCAGGGTGACTGTTGATTCATGGAATGAGTTTGGAAGTGTTCCTTCAGTTTCACTTTGTGGAATAGTTTGAGGAGTACTACTATTAGCTCTTCTTTGAAAATCTGGTAAAAATTTGTGCTGAAACCATCTGGCCCTGGGATATTTTTGATTAGGGGACTTTTAATAATTGCTTCTATTTCCAAAGAGGTTACAGAACTACTTAAGTTGTTAAGCTTCTTTTTATCTAATTCTGGTAAGTGGTATCTATCAAGAAAATCATCCATTTTATTTAGAATTTCCACTTTTGTAGAGTATAGGCTTTTGAAGTAAGACCTAGTGATTCTTTGGATTACCACAGTATCTGTTTTTATGCCCCCCCTTTCATTTCTGATTTTGTTAATTTGGATATATCTCTTTGTCTTTTACTTAGTCTGGCTATGGGTTTGTCTATCTTGTTGATTTTCTCAAAGAACCAGCTTTTAATTTTTTTGATTCTTTGTATTGTTTTCTTTATTTCTGAATTATTGATTTCAGCCTTAAGTTTGATTATTTCCTGCTGTCTATTTCTCTTTGGTGTGTTTGCTTCTTTTTGTTCTAGAGCTTTCAGATGTGCTGTTAAGTTGCTAGTATGAGATCTCTCAAATTTCTTTCTGAAGGCACTTAGTGCTATGAACTTTCCTCTTAACATTGCTTTCTTTATGTTCCATAAGTTTGGGTATGTTATGCCTTCATTTTCACAGAATTCTAGAAAGTCTTTAATTTCTCTCTTTATTCCTTCCCCGATGCAGTGGTCATTAAAGATTCCATGAGTTTGTAGGCTTTCTGTTGTTTCTCTTGTTAAGGTCCAGCAATATCAAGGGGTTATTTCAATCTTCTTGTATCTGTCGAGGTTTGCTTTGTGACCCACTATATGGTCAATTTTGGAAATGGTTTAGTATGGTGCTAAGAAGAAGGTATACTTTTTTGTGTTTGGGTGAAATGTTCTATAGATATCTGTTAGATTCAATTGATTCATAATGTCAGTTAGTTCAATATTTCTCTATTGAGTTTCTGTCTGGTTGACCCGTCCATTGGTGAAATTTGGGTGTTGAAGTCTCCTACTATTAATAGGGAAGAAAACAGGTAACAGGACAGGAACCTACAACAGAGAGCCTGTGAAACACCTTACCCAGCAGGGTATCAAAGCAGATGCTGAGACTCATAGCCAAACTTTGGGCAGAGTACAGGTAATCTTATGAAAGAAGGGAGAGATGAAAGACCTGGAGGAAACAGGAGATCCACAAGGAGAACAACAGAACCAAAAATTCTGGGCCCAGGAGTGTTTTCTGAGACTGATATTCCAACCAAGAACCATGCATGGAGCTAACCTAGAACCCCTGAAAAGATATAGCCCATGGCAGTTCAGTCTCAAAGTGGGATCCCTAGTAAGGAAGACTGGGACTGTCTCTGACTTGAACTCAGTGGCTTGCTCTTTGATCACCTCCCCATGAGGGGGGAGCAGCCTTACCTGGCCACGGAGGAAGAAAATGCAGCCAGTCCTGATGAGACCTGATAGGATAGGGTCAGTGAGAAGGGGAAGAGGAACTCCCTTTATCAGTGGACTTTAGGAGGGGCATGGGAGGAGAAGAGGGAGGGACAGTGTGATTGGGAGGGGAAAAGGAGGGATAACAGCTGGGACACAAAGTGAATAAACTGTAATTTTTAAAAAAACAACTTCTTAAAACTATTACTTGAGCTTTTATAATTTGTATCCACTATATCAAGAAAATTTCACTATATGTATATCATATTCTTTATATTACTATTCTTTTATAATTTCCTTGAGACCTTTTATGTCAAAATTCAAGGAAGTAAAAGTTGGGTGACATCTTTGTTTAGATAGTATAATCATAGGTGACTAATCTTTTAAATAAAGTAAAATACCTTATTGTTTTTTGACATGATGAACAACTTGACAAAGGAATTCTTTTATTTTTGTGTTAAAAGTAAAACAATATCTAAAAAGGCAAGTATTTAAGAGAAAAACTAAGCCTGGTTATAGTTCATTTTATCAAATTGATTTCTTTTGCCAATGCATATGTGTGTGTGTTTCTTCTTACAATATCTATCCAGTAGTCGCTTTCTCTTTCTCTTTCTCTTTCTCTTTCTCTTTCTCTTTCTCTTTCTCTTTCTCTTTCTCTTTCTTTCTCTCTCTCTCTATTTCTCTCTCTCTCTTTTCAAGACAGGGTTTCTCAGTGTAATAGTCCTGGCTGTCCTTGTCTGGCTTTGCATACCATGGTGGCCTCAAATTCACAGTCTTATCTGCCTCTGTAATTCTGGGATTAAAAGGGTGTGCCACCATGCAGGCTTAGTTACTCTCTTTTATTAATGTCAATCTATATTCAAGAACTCTGTTTGCATTACACAGCTAGACCTCTTTTACTTAAAAAAAAAAACAACTTTTAAGTAAAAGAAGTCTAGCTGTGTAATGCAAACAGAGTTCTTGACAGTCACAATCTTAAAAAAGAAAAAACAAACTCCAAAAGTGTAAACAACACAATGTTTGGGATCCACTCAAAATCTTCTGGGCTCCTTCAAGGAGCTTAGAGCATTTCTTAAGCTCTGTTCTCTGTAGCACAGTTTGTCTTCTAGGATCTGTCTAGTTTCACTCCACTGCTGCTGCTATTCTTGGTGGTCATCTCATGGTATTAGCATATCTAATACACTGGGGTCTTCTGCTACAAATGGGCTTCCTTTTCTCCCATAGCCTCTCCCAGGCTCTCTTCATGTTGGCAAGCCTCATGACCCCCTTCAGTCCTGGGTTTTCAACTGCCACTGAGGCTGCACCTTCGGCAATGCTCTGGCCTGGCTACTAACAGTGCCAAGCCACAGCTGCTTTCCATGACCCCTTTATGCATTCGGAACCATTACTCTCTGGGTGACTCTTACACTACCAAGTTTAGCTGCCTACATATCACCTCTGGAACATAGCTTCTGTGTGATAAACCTGAGGAGACACTTCCCAGAAGATTTTACCTCAATGATGCTGGTCTTTACTTAATCACAGCTCATTTGTCAGCCCCAGCTGATCAGAATCCACTGTTCCAGCAAAGTAAAGATTTTATGTTAGTGGTTCTGGTCTCTTGTCAATCACAGTTGATTCTTTAGCTCCAGCTAACCAGACCCCACAGATTCTTCACACAATTGGAATGATAAATTATTTGTTTCCCCCTGAAACATCACAAGCAAGGCCTTCATCACCAGTACTGTTCTCAACATTCTTATTTTCAAAGCTTCAAAAGAGCAGCTTACTGAGCCCTCAACAATCAATAGCTGTTCTAACACAAAGTCACAAAGTCCTTTCACAATCCTCCTCAAAACATGGTCAGATTTGTCACATACTCAGGTACCAATTTCTGTCTTAGTTAGGGTTACTGTTGCTATGACAAAACACCATGACCAAAGTAACTTGGGGAGGAAAGGGTTTATTTGGCTTCTACTTTTATATTGTAGTCCATCATTGAGGAAAGCCAGGACAGGAACTTAAATGGAGCAGGAACCTGGAGGCAGGAACTCATGTAGAAGCCAAGGAGGGGTGCTGCTTACTGGCTTGCTCACCTGGCTTGCTCAGCCTGCTTTCTCATAGAATGCAGAACCACTAGCCCAGGGACGGCCCCACCCACAATGTGCTGAGCCCTCCCACATCAATCACTAATTAAGAAAATGCTGCACAGATTTGCCTATAAGCACATTTTATTGAGGCATTTTTATCAGGTGAAGGGTCCTTCTCTCTGATAACTAATATGTGTCAAGCTGGTGTAAAAGTAGCCAGGACATACAAAACTGAGAATTTCTATTTCAAAGTCTGCAAAATGGCAACCTACAGATTGGGAAAAGATCTTCACCAACCCTAAATCCAACAGAAGACTAATATCCAGAATATATGAAGAACTCAAGAAATTAAACACTAACAAACCAAATAATGCAGTTTTAAAAAATGGGATATAGAACTAAACAGAGAATTCTCAATAAAGAAAACTTTAATGTCTGAGAAGCACTTAAAGAAATGCTCAACATCCTTAGCCATCAGGGAAATGCAAATCAAAATGACTCTGAGATTCCATCTTACACCTGTTGAAATGGCTGAGATCAAAACTCAACTGACAGCACATGCTGATGAGGGTACAGAACAAGATAAACACTCCTTCATTGCTGGTGAAAGTGCACACTTGCACAATCACTTTAGAAATCAATCTGGCACTTTCTCAGAAAATTGAGAATAGCTCTACCTCAGGACCAGCTGTACCACTCCTGGGCATATACCTATAATATGCTTTACCAAACCACAAAGACATTTGCTCAACTATGGTCATTGTAGCTTTATTCATAGGAGCCAAAAACTGGAAACCACCCAGATGTCCACTCAACTGAAGAATGGATAAAGAAACTGTAGTATATTTATATAACAGAATACTCTGAAATCTGCAGGAAATTGGATGGAACTAGAAAATGTCATCCTGAGCGAAGTAATCCAGTCTTAGAATGACACACATGGTACGTATTCACTTATATGTGGTTATTTGCCAAAGAGTATACGATAACCATGCGACAATCCATAGACTAAAAGAAGCTAAATAACAATGAGGGCTCAAAGAAAAGTATTTGAATTCCACTAAGAAAGAAGAATAAAATAAATATCAGAAGTGGAGGCAGAGAGAGAACTGGGTGAGGGAGATGGGGAAGGAAATGGGGGAGGATCAGAGAGGGAAAGCAGGGATAGGGTGAAAGGGTTGGAAGAGAGAAGGAAAATTGGTGTTGGTACATCTCTGGGACGAGCTGGAGACCTGGGATGAAGGAGGCTTCTGGGAAGATATGAGAGTGACCATAGCTGAGACTTTTGGCAGTAGGGGATACTGAAACTGAAGTGACCACATCTTGTAGTCAGGCAGGACTTTAAGTGGAGAAAGTGAAGGGCATTCCAATCCACTCACAAAACCCTCCACCCAAAATTTGACCTACCACCAATATGTACAGGGATGAAAGACAGAACAGAGATTGGGAGAATAGCCAACCAAAGACTGGCCCAACTTGAGATCTACCCCATGGGAGAGACCCAACCCCATACACTATTAATTATACTCTGATATTCTTCAAGACAGGAACCTAGAATAACTTTCATCTGAGAGGCTTCATCCAGCAGATAATAAAAACAGATGCATATACCCATAGCCATGTATGTTACAGCTATACATTAGGCAGAACTTAAGGAAGTCTTGTGGAAGAGTTAGGCGAAGGATTGAAGGAGCTGGAGGAGTCAGGGACACCACAAGAAGATCTACATAGCCAACTAACCTGGGGCCATGGGGGCTCATAAAGATTGAACCACCAACCAAAGAGCATGCATGGACTGATCCTAAACCCCCTACACATATGAAGCTGATGGGCTGCATGGTCCTCAAGTGGGTCCACTAACAATCGAAGTGAAGAAGGTACCTGACTTGAACTCTGTTGCCTCCCTCTGGATCTTGTTTCCCTAACAGGGCTGCCTTGTCTTACCTCGGTGAAAGAGGAAGCACCTAGTCCTGATGAGTTGGTACAGGGAGAAGGGAGGAGTATAAGAAAAATGGATTGGAGGGTGGGAATGGGAGGAGACAAGGGAGAGAGTGGGGTTGTGATTGGGTGTAAAAGGAACAAATAAATTAATTAATTTTAAAAAATTCCTAAGATAGAAGTTGGTACCAGGAGAGGAGTATTATAATTGTGTAATGCCTAACCATACTGGTGTTTGTTTGTTTGTTTGTTTGTTTGTTTGTTTGTTTGTTTGTTTGTTTGGAGGGTTTGGTTTGTTTCAAGGACTTTGCAAGCCTTTGGAACTTTGGACTATAAACAGTTGACTCCTGTAAGCATAATTTAATGGGCCATCCTAATAGGAACTTGGAAGACGGTAGTACTAGGAGTTCTGTGAACTGTAGAGACCAGGCTTAAATTGTAAAATATTAGCAACTAAACTCGAGAGTATTCTTTTCTCAGGTTTGGCAAAGGATGTGGCTACTTTCTGTGTTTGTTCTAAAAATTTGCCAGAGTTTAAATTGAAAAGTAATGAACTTAAAGTCTTTGGTGAAGGACGCTTCAAGATAGCCTAATATCGACTGTGGGGCAGGGTTATTGATAATCACTCTTACAGTGAAAAAGGGAAAGTCAGGACAGAAAAAAAAACCTCAGAATATACTGTTTGGAGAAAATGAGAGCACTGTAGAATTTAATATTGAACCAAGATATGTACTGGAAAAAAAAATAAATGGAATAAATGGAGAGACACATCATGGCAAGATCCTAGGCAGCTAAACTTCCAACTTATGAAATTAAAAGATCTAAGAAAATAACTGCTCCTAAAAATGCAACAATAAACTAAAGCTTCCACAAATACGATTTTAGATGGCCAGATTTCATGTCAAGCCAAATTTAGCTGTTTTGTACACTTGTTATACTGGTTTGAATCATTAAGGAAACATGAGTAAATGGGTTGTAGACTCTTCATTCATCGTTAAAGGGAACCTGAGCCTATGTAGGCCAGATGTACAAAAGAGAGTCCCCACATGAAGCTTCTGAGAGCCCACTGTGCCAAACTGTAAAAATGAAGCCTGGACAAGTGGATGGAACTAGAAAAGATCATCCTGAATGAGGTAACCCAAATCTGAAAGATGATACCATATATACTCCCTTAAAAGCAGATATTAGCCATATAATACAAGATCACCATACCACAATCCACAGACATAAAGAATCTAAATAAATAACAAGGAGGACCATAGGGAGGATGTTTAATTCTCATTTAGAAGGACAGACAGAATAGACACAGAAGCAGTTAAAGAGAGGGAACAGGATGGGAGCCTACCATAGATGTCTTCTGAAACACTCTGCCCATAGAGGATCAAAGCAGATGCTACAGCCTAACTTTGGGTAGAGCAGAGGGAAACATACGAAAGAGTGAGGGAATAAAAGGACACAGTGGGGACAGGCAGGTGCTCCATAAGTAGACCAACAGAGCCACATCTGGGCCCAGGGAGGCCTGCAGAGACAGAGGCACCCACCAAGGAGTATGCATGGAGAGGACCTAGACCCCTTGCTCAAATGTAGCCCATAAGCAGTTCAGTATTCCTATGGATTCCCTAGTAAGAGTAGCAGTGGATGTCTCCAACATGGACTCCATTGCCAGCTCTTTGATCACCGCCCCTCCAGGTGGTGGAATAGGGGAGCTTGCCAGGTCACAGAGGAAGAAAATGCAGGCAATCCTAATGAGATTTGATAGGCAGGAGTCAGATGATAGGGGCGGAGGGCTCCCTCTTTTTGAGAAATAGGGCAGGCAATGGCAGAAAGAGGAATGGAGGGTGGGACCAGGAGGAGACAAGGAAGGAAGCTACACACGGGATGTAAAGTAAATTATAACTACAATTTATTATAATGAAAGTAATTATTACTACAATTTATAAAAAAATACTCTAGGAAAGTCTAATATTACCAAATGGTACAAAGTATTATTGTATTTTTCTGGTAATGGAAACCATTTCCTTTGATCCTACAATAGACAATTATAAATAATATCATAATGAAAAATGAAATATTACACAAAATAATTTTACTTTAATTCAAAATTAATTTTAAAATATTTATAAAGATTTAATTATGTGTATGTATATGTGTGTCTGTCTGTAAATGTATGTGTATACATTCAGTGCCCACTAAGTCCAGAGCCATTTCATCTTTTTTTCTATGTTTAAGGTTTTTTTTATTACAATTTATTCACTTTATATCCCTTCTGCAACTCCCCCACCCCTGTCTCCTCCAAGTCCCACCAATCCTCCCTCTTCTCCCCGATGCCCTTTCTGTAGTGCCCTGATAGGAAAGGACTGCCTCCCCTTCTATCAGACCCTAGCCTATCAGGCCTCATCAAGGTTAGCTGCATAATCTTCCTCTGTGGCCGGGCAAGGCTGCATCCCCCAAGAGAAGGTGACCAAAGATTCAGCCACTGAGAATTCTCAGCAAAGGAATATCGAATGGCAGAGAAACAATTAAAGAAATATATTCAGCATGTGTTGTCACTTGAGTCTTTAATTTTAGCCATTCTGATGGGTGTAAGGTGAAATCTCAGGGTTGTTTTGATTTGCATCTCTCTGATGGCTAAGGACATTAAGCATCTCTTTTCTTCCCTTTTTTTAAATTTTTATTAATTACACTTTATTCACTTTGTATCCCCCCATAAACCCCTTCCTCCTCCCCTCCTAATCCCATCTTCCCTTCCCCTTCTCCATGCATGCCCCACCCCAAGTCCACTGATAGGGGAGGTCTTCCTCTCCTTCCTTCTGATCCTAGACTATCAGATCTCATCAGGAGTGGCTGCATTGTCATCTTCTGTGGCCTGGCAAGGCTGCTCCCCTTTCATGGGGAGGTGATCAAAGAACAGGCTAATCAGTTCATGTCAGAGGCAGCCCCTGTTCCCATTACAATGAACCCACTTGGACACTAAACTGTCATGAGCTACATCTGTGCAGGGATTGTCTCCGCGAATGCTATTTGGTTGGAGTATCAGTCTCTGGAAAGACCCCTGTGTTCAGATTTTTTGGTTCTGTTGCTCTCCTTGTATAGGTTGAGCATCTCTTTAAAGTGTTTCCCTGCCATTCTATATTCCTCTACAAAGAATTCTCTGTTTAGCGCCATACCCCATTTTTTAATTGGATTCCATGATTTATTGCTTTTTAACTTCTTTAGTTCTTTATATATTCTGTATATTGGCCCTCTGTCACATAAAGGGTTGGTGAAGATTCTTTCCCAGTCTGTAGGCTGTCATTTTGCTCTGACAACAGTGTCCTTTGCTTTACAGAAGCTTTTCAGTTTCATGAGGTCCCATTTATTGATTGTTGCTCTTAGAGCCTGTGATGTTGGTGTTCTGTTCAGGAAGTTGTCTCCTATGCCAATGAGTTCTAGGATCTTCTCCACTTTTTCTCCTAATAGATTTTAGAGTATCTGGTTTTATATTGAGGTCTTTGATCCACTTGGACTTTAGTTTTGTGCATGGTGATAAATATGGATCTATTTTCATTTTTCTGCATGTAGACATCCAGTTGGACCAGCACCATTTGTTGAAGATGCTGTCTGTTTTCCATTGAATGGTTTTGGCTTCTTTGTCAAAAATCAAGTATTCATAGGTGTGTGGGTTTATTTCTGGGTCTTCTTTTCGGTTCCATTGATCCACCTTTCTGCTTCTATGCCAATACCATGCAGTTTTTATTACTATTGCTCTGTAATACAGCTTGAAATCAGGGATGGACATGCCTCCAGACGATCTGTTGTTGTACAGGATCATTTTGGAAATTCTGGGTTTTTTATTTCTCCATATGAAATTGATAATTTTTCTTTCAGGGTCTGTACAGAATTATGTTGTTATTTTGGTAGGAATTGCATTGAATCTGTAGATTGCTTTTGGCAGAATGGCCATTTTCACTATGTTAATCCTACCAATCCATGAGCACAGGAAATCTTTCCATCTTCTGATATCTTCTTCAGTTTCTTTCTTCAGAGACTTGAGTGTTTTTTTTTTTCAAACAGGTCTTTCTCCTGCTTGGTTAGAGTCTCCCCAAGGTACTTTATTTTGCTATTAGTGGCTATTGTGAAGGGTGATGTTTCCCTGATTTCTTTCTCGGCCCTCTTATCTTGGGTATACAGGAGGGCTTCTAATTTTTTGGAGATGATTTTATATCCAGCCAGTTTGCTGAAGGTGTTTATCAGCTGAAGGAGTTCTCTGGTTGAATTTTTGGGGTCGCTCATGTATACTATTATATCATCTGTGAATAGTGAAACTTAGAAAGGGGAACCCTCCTCCATTGCTGGTAGGAATGTAAACTTGTACAACCACTTTGGAAATCAACCTGGTGCTTTCTCCAACAATTAGGAATACTGATTCCTAAAGATCCAGCTATACCACGTCTTAGGCATATATCCAAAAGATGCTCAAGTACACAACAAGGACATTTGCTCAACCATGTTCATAGCAGCTTTATTTGTAATAGCCAGAACCTGGAAACAACCCAGATGTCCATCAATGGAGGAATGGATACAGAAATTGTGGTACTTTTACACAATAGAATACTACTCAGCAATTAAAAACAAGAAAATCATGAAATTTGCAGGCAAAGGGTGAGATCTAGAAAAGCTCATCGGTAACCCAGGAGCAGAAATACACACACGGTATATATTCACTTGTAAGTGGGTACTAGACCTATAAAATAGGATAAACATACTAAAATCTGTACACTTAAAGAAGATAAACAAGAAAGAGGAGCCAGGTTAAGATAATCAATCTTCACTTAGAGAGACAAAGGGGGATGGACTTTGGAAGTAGGAGAAAGACAAGAGCCTGCCGCAGAGGGCTTCTAAAAGACTCTACCTAGCAGTGTATCAAAGCAGATGCTGGGGCTCATAACCAAACCTTGGGCAGAGTGCAGGGAATTATATGAAAGAAAGGGGAGTTAGTATGACCTGGAGAGGACAGGAGCTCCACAAGGACCAAATATATCAGGGCACAGGGGTCTTTTATGAGACTGTTTCTCCAACAAAGTACCATTGATATAACCTAGAACCCCTGCTCGGATGTAGCCCATGGTAGCTCATTATCCAAGTGGGTTTCCCTAGTAAGGGGAACAGGGACTATTTCTGACATGAACTCAATGGCTGGCTCTTTGACCTTCCCCCACCACTACCACCAAGGGAGGAGCAGTCCTGCTAGGCCATACAGGAGGACATTACAGCCAGTCCTGGAGATACCTGATAAACTAGGGTCAGATGGAAAGGGAGGAGGACCTCCTTTATTGGTAGACTTGGAAAGGAGCAGAGAGGAGATGAGGAAGAGATGGTGGGATTGGGAGGGAATGAGAGAGGGGGCAACTGCTGGGATACAAAGAAAATAACCTGTGATTAATATAAAAAATAAAAATTATAAAAAAGAAATGCATTTCAGAAATGCAAAACGACCCTGAGATTTCACCTCATACCCAGCAGAACAGCTAAGATCAAAAACTCAAGGGAAAGAGGAACCCTCCTCCACTGCTGGTGGGAATGTAACCTTATACAACCACTTAGAAAATCAATCTGGTGCTTTCTCAGAAAATTAGGAATGGTGCTATCTCAAGATCTGACGATATCACTCCTAGGCATATACCTAAAAGATGCCCCATTATTTAATAAGGACATTTGCTCAATTATGTTCATAGCAGCTTTATTTTTAATAGCCAGAATCTACGAACAACAAAAGGGTGGTACATTTACCCAGTGGACTACTACTCAGCAACTAAAAACAAGAAAATCATAAAATTTGCAAGCAAATGGATGGAACTAGAAAGATCATCAATAGTAAGGTAACCTAGCAGCAGAAAGACACACATGGTATATACTCATTTATAAGTGGATATTATCCATATAACATAGGATAAACATACTAAAACCTAAAGTCTTAGAGAAGCTAAACAAAAGGATAGACAGGATAGACATTGGAAAAAATAGGAAATAAAAGAAAGGAAGGAATAGAGAGAGAAATAAAAGAAAGAAACAAAGAAAGAAAAGAAAAAGGAAAAAAGTGGAAAATAAAAGAAAGGAAAGGAAAGGAAAGGAAAGGAAAGGAAAGGAAAGGAAAGGAAAAGCCGGGATTGTGTTAGAGTCCCCAGATTTTAAAAATACTAGAGCCTTAGGATCTGCCAAGGGAGAGCAGCACATAAGAGCTGGAAACAAACCAAGAGAGAGAAATGTGTTGCAGGCAGTGAAAATGAAAGTTCAAAGCCATCTAAGCCTTTTGACATCAGATACGAAACTATAAGGTTTGACTATAATCATATTGGGTTTTGATCTTGCTTTGGACCAGCAAAACCTCACTAAGCCCCTTGTATCCCTTTGAAATGGTAATGCATATTCTGTGACATTGTATTTTGTAAGTACATAATTTTTTATTAGCAGTTTCTGTTAAGAGGTTGTGTAGAGTCTTAGAAAAGTCTTTGGACTTTTACACTTTGAACACTGTTAAATCTATAAAAGATTGCGGACTCTGAAATTAGACTAAATATATGTTGAATTATGATATGGCCAGGAGCCTATAGAGACAAAGGTGTGTGTGTGTGTTGGTTTGAATGAGAATGACCCCCATAGGTTCATATGTTTGAATACTTAGCCCCCAGTTGGTAGAACTATTTGGGAAGAATCATGGGGTGTAGTCTTGTTGGAGAATGTATATCACTTGAGTTAGGCTGTGAGGTTTCAAAAGACTGGCATCATTCACTATGTGACCTCTGTCTGGCCAGCCTGCTTGCTTGAACTCTCAGCTGTCTCTGCTGCCATGTCTTCATTCCAGTGCCATACACTCAAACTCTCTGAAACAGTAAGCAATGAAATGGTTTCCTTTGTAAGTCACATTGGTCATGATATTTTGGTCACATCAATAGAAAAGTAACTAAGATATATGCACATCACAGATTGGATTTCTTATTCTTAGTCTAGACTGCAGTGACTGACAGTTAATTGTTACTGGTTATGTTAATTGTCACTGGTTTTCAGTGCTCAAATGAGAATGTTCCAGGCATATCCACCCTGTTCTCATATCCTAAAGAAGCTGAAAAATGTGTGTATGTATGTGTGCATGTCCATGTGTATATTGAACTAAGGGACCCAGATAAATTTAGATTAATATACTGTGTCATTCAAGACTTGTTCCAATATTTTATATGCCATTTGTATGATCACTGTAATTAGCAAAAGATTTTATTTACATATCTTCATTTCAGTGTTTTTTGTTTTTGCAAACCATGAAAACAATGATAAAATAATCACATTTTAATGGAGGGCAAAGAGAGCTGAGCTCAAAAAATCCTCAAAAATATGATTCCCACTTCTCTAAATATAGATTCTTCGGAGTGAATAAAATATTTATGCATTAAAATAATATTTGAGTAACTAAGTGTATACTGTAGATATATAATTGATATTATCAGCAAACAAAACACAGAAGTCCCTGCCATCATAGAGCCTTCGTGAGTGCAGGGGATATAAACAAAACCACAGACACAACTAATAAGCACACTAAATAATCATTTGGAAGGCAGTGGTTGGCTTGAATAAAAGAGCAAAAGAAATGGATGAAGAAAAAAGCAATGGAAAACTGAGTTGTAATTGTGAGCAGAAACACTCACAAGAAAATGAAAATTGAGCAAGGAATTTGAGAACATGGAGAAGTCACCACAATAATAACCTTAAAAGTAACCTTAAGAAGATACATGACTAAAATGTTTGGGAAATCACAGATTCTGTGTCTATGAGACAAAGGGAGTGGTATGGGTACTAGGAGTAGAGGTGACACATAAGTAAACCATAAAGAATCGTTGGGGAGTTAGGGCTTTTATTCTTGGAAAGACAAACTGTTTTGTAAAGTTTTGAAGAAAGGAGTTAGGTAATAGAATTTTTTAAGACAAATTTTAAAATAATAACTCAAGGTTATGAGTTTAAAGGTGTGTTGGAAGTGAACAAGAATAACTGAGGATGCTTTTTGGTAACCCAGGAAAGCAAGAATGATAAGCTCAGAATTTCAAAAACAGAAGCAGTGGCTAGATAGATCAAGAATGTACTTTGAAGGTTGAGTCATTGAGATTCCTGATGTTTTGATACAGATGTAAGCTAAAAATGAAAGTTAATATAACTTCAGTGAATATATAGGAAGAGATAAGATGGATGAATTACTATATCTAAGATAGGGAAGAAAGGGTAATGAAATTGTGAGGGAGAAGACAAAGATCAGAAAATCTGTTCCTGGAAATTTATATGGAATCGTCAAGTAATAAAGTAATAAATTGCATGTACTGGTCTGGAATTTAAAATAGCCCTGAATTGGGAGTAGAAATTTGAAACTGTCAATATACAGAGGACATTTAACATCCTAGTAATAAATTATCATTTTGTGAACTGCCCCAGAAAACTTTAAAAATGGGAATTTTATGATTGCCTATCCCAAGCCCCTTCAATTGCATTTTACCTGGATGTTCTGCTGGTTTGCATGTTCCCCAGGTCTTGGCACTGGGGCCCAGATCAGGTGCACCTGCTGGCACTGACTATTTGGCAGGTGCACGTCAGCAGCCATCAGGAAGTCATGGAGATGGCAGCTTTGGCTCTGAGCACTCGAAGCAATTACATACACCCCAGTCTTGGCAGGTTCTCCAGAACAAAGGTAGGGAGGCTGCCAGGCTTCCATCTTGATGGTGAGAATACATACCGTGACTTGCCTAATGAGGATGCTGCAATCCAAAAACAGTCTGTCTTATCAATTTATAACCAAGAGTAAAAATAATACCGAATGACTATAGAGTACCTTCAAATATGTTAGTTATAGAAGTCAAATGTCTCACCAATAATTACATACTGATTGCTAAATATTAAGCATTTTCCAAAAAATAATAAAACCTGATCTGGGTAGCAAAGGAAACAATAGAGGAAAGCAGAGATGATTTAAGAATAGAAAAGATCAGAGAGAATCCATGTTCTGAAAAACATTAAAATAATGTTGGTTTTACCTACAGATTTGTTGCATTCAGTTCATGTTAGGAAAAGGATAGACACCAAAAGTAAACACAACTGAGGTTCAAAGTCACCCTAGAATACTGCATAGAGCTGACCTTGCTTTTAGCCTAATGTCTATCAGCTCTGGCTTAAGATGGCATCTGGCAAAAAGCCCCTGACACAACCTTTCCCAACAGTCCATCAAAGTACCTATGAATGGCCTCAGAAAAACATGAACATTCAAAATAAAGCCATGGAGAAAAAGCTTTAAAACTACCTACTTGCCAGAAGAAGAGAATAACAAATATAAACCTAAACCTCAAACGTTTACCTGCTCAGGTGACAGGTATAATGGCATCTCCCACATACCTCAGGCCTCCGAGACCTTGGAAGGTAACTAGAAAATGGGCAAGCTTTCTGACTGTGAGGTATCTGCCTTTTGAAGCAGCCTGAATGTTGTTTTCTCTCTTTATATCCACCACCCATCAAGATTAAAGGAGAAAACTTTGTAAGTGTTCTGTTCAGCTTTCCAAAGATATGACTGTATGCATACGCATAAAAAAATCTTTTTAGTACCCCAATTCTGACCACTTTTACTTCCCTGGTTTTATTTTGCCTTTAGTCTAGCTCCTACCATATTCGACTGTGTTTGTTGCTTTTTTTTTTCTTTCTTCCTTTTTATTTTCAATTAAAAACATAATAATTCATGTGTTCCTATTCATAAGGAAGCCTGATACATACATATGATGTGGAATGATCAAATCAGTGCAATTAGCACATCCATCACCTCCTATTTACATCTTATCTTTATGGTAAAAACATTCAAAATCCCCTTTTCTAGCTATGTTGACATATATAGTAACTTATTGTCAACTACAGTCACCCTCCTGTGCTATATAACACTAGAACTTAATACTCCTATTTAATTGTAATTTTGTATCACCTCCCTTTATCCTTCCTAATGAGACAGTCACCACGAATCAAGACCACATGATACTGAGCTTGAAAAGGGTGTCACTAATAAGAGCAGGCACTGAGTTGAGCAGTATTAAGGGGCCAGCCTCTAGGCCCCAGGAATGGAAAGCTCTTCCTAGGCTGAGACAGATTACAGAAGGAGACACACAGCTATAAATCAGCCTGATTGCAGCATTGGTCAAATAAAACTAGCAGCAACGCTATGCTAAGAATTGCTTGATTTAGTGATAATCCTCTCTATGTCAGAGCCTATGGGTAAGGAATAGACATGAGAATATAAAAGGACATGGAGGTTGGGACCAAGCCATACCTTCAGCGGTTCTCCACTGCTAAATGATAAATTACAGACTCCCTAACCTGCTACACAGAGCCTTGGAAGAGTTAGCTCTACCTGTCATTCCTGAGGACCCCAGTGGACACCTGGTTCACATTAAACCACATTCATCCGGAACTAGCTTCTGCACAAAGCACTGAATGATTCTCTTCTCATTGAGAATGAAAATAAGATGCATAGCCGGGTGCAGTAGGACATGCCTGTAATCCCAGCACTCGGGGAGGCAGAGGCAGGGGAATCTCTGTACGTTCAAGGCCAGTCTGGTCTACAAAGTGAATCCAGGATAGTCAAGTACACAGAGAATCCCAATCTTGAAAAAAACAAAACGATATGCACATCACCCTGCTCCATTTAGCCTCGGTTGTATTTGCATTCTTGCTATGTGGCAGCAACCATCTCCTGCTCACTCAGTGCCTCTCACAAAGCCAGCTCACAGAAGACAGCAAACGGTGGCTGAAGGGTACAGAAAACTGTGTGTGAACTCTTCTAAACTGTTAAAAACAAATCACTGTGTCTACTAAGAGGGGCTTGAGAATTTATTGCTGCAAAGAATTAAAGGGACCTTGAGGACTGGGACTTAAACTTTGATCGTTTCTTTGATTTCAGCCTATAAATCCATATACGTTTCCTAGAAATTTCCATCGTCTCTGTCTTCAAGGTAGGAGGATGACAGGTGCTACAGGCTGTCACTGAGGAATGTTTATGAAAAGAACCCAGGGCTTGAAGTGTATGACACTTGGGTGTCATTTTTTAACTCCATGAGGCAGCACCTATGAAAAATATTTTCTGATTTTATTGCCTCTGTGTATAAATAAATAAATATGAGGCAATTTGATTTATTGGGAGAACCATGAGCTTGGATTAGCTGACTTGATTCCAAATTATAGCTCTACTGTTTAGTGAAGAAGTGGGGCAAAGGGCTATAAAATTGATATCTTGCCCTGTAGCCCACAAAGTTGTAAGAATCACTGACAAATCAATAGAGTACACCTCATTCTCACCTGGGCTAATACTGTACATTCCATGAATATACACCCTTTCTTCCTGCCCAGGGAAGCATCCTGTACCCTCCTGTGTCATGTTTTAAAGCCTCAAGATAAATTTTTAAGTTTTTAAAATATATTGTTTTATTTTATGAGTATGGGTATTTTGCTTATATAGCTATCTGGATGCCACACGTACGCTTGGTACCCAAGAGGCAAGAGGAGGTTATGAGATCCTTAGAATCTGAGTTACAGATGGTTGTAAGCTGCCTTGCTGGTGCAAGTAATTGAGCTGTGTGCTTTATAAGAACAGTGCTTTTATCCTCTGGACCATCTGTCCAGTCATAGAAGATCATTTTTAAATTTTTAAATTTCACAAGATGCTACAAAATTCCATGAGAAAGCTGATTTTATTTACTGTTACCTATTTGAGTGTATGTTCAGAACCATGAAGGTGAGTACTTAAATTTATCCATTGGTTACAGCCAAGGATTTTAATTTTTATTCCAGATCCAGAGATGGTGTAAAATGCTTTCGAGATCATGGATGCCTTTAGCCTTTGCACCTTTTGTAGGTTGTATGGTCCTTTAGAAGCTAATTAAGTCACAGAGGCTCCTCCTCATGAATAATCAGGAGACTGGGTTGGTTGTCATGACAGTGACTTTATAATGTGAAGAAACTTTATCTCTCTAAGCTCTGTGGATAGTTTTCTGTGCAAAATGGCCCTGCACATTGCCATTGCAGGAATTGCCGTTGAGCTGGCCCTCAAGGATGCAAGCACAGGAGACCTGGCCCTGCCACTTGTCTCCTGTGTGGTGGTGTGAACAAGGGAGAGATTACTCCCTTCTCCCTCAGCCATCATCACCTGTGGCAGGCAGAAGTCCTAGGTCTTTGGGATCATGAGAGTAGGACAGATGGCCCTAACCCTCACCAGCTGCGGCACTGGGAAGAGCAGGCCCTATACCTCATCTAGACAGCACAGTAGAGCTGACCTTGGTGGCAGAGGTGCAGGCAAGCAGGACCCAAGGATGTGAGGAAAGCTGACAGTACCATGTGGTGACATGGGTGAAGGAGAGATGACCCTTCTGTTGCCCCTTACCACCTCCGGTAGCCAAGAGAGTTAGACTTGAGGGCATGGGAGTGGGAGAACTGAGCATGTCCCCTACCAGCTGCAACATTCAGAGAAACAGGCCCTATCCCTACCCTGGGAAGCAGGGTAGAGCTGGCCCTGGTAGTAGGGGTTTGTTAGTGAGCTGGCTCCAAAGGTGTGAAAGCAGGAGAGCCAGTGTGCTGTCCAGTTCAGATACATCTCAGGCCCAGATCCAGGGCTCTGAAATGGCCTACTCTAACATCTGCTGCATTGATGAATTGCTGGAGTCCATGAAAGGGCTGGTCCTACCAATCCAAAATTACAGGATCTCCATGACACAATACAACAACAGGATATTGAGAGGCATCCCAGTGAGGTTCCAGTATTGGTAGAGCAGTGGAAGTCAGAGGGCTCATACCCGACCAACTGAGTCATTGTAATGAACATTTGCAAGCAAAGCAGTGTGGACAAAAGGGTACACTGTGGTACACACTGTGACACAGTGCAGCTTCCACAATGAGATTTTTTTTTCCTGTGCTTGAGAGGAAGGGTGCAAGTGCGGAAGGTGAGTACAAGGGGAGGGAGATGCATGATAGGAAATTCACAAAGAACCAATAAAGAGTTGGGGTTATTTTTTTAATGTCATAGGACTCTCCTTAGATATTTCTGTTTTTTGTAAAGTACCCAGGTCTTGGGACTTCAGTTATAGCAACACACTCACACACACTCACACACACACACACACACACACACACACACACACACGCAAACACACACGCACACACACACACAAAGAAAAGAAAAGAAGAAAGAAAAATAATGGGGCTAGGTCAGGCGTGGTGATGCATACCTTTAGTTTCAGCACTTAGAAGCAAGAGGCAGAAATATCACCATGATTTCAATACCAGAGTGTCTACATAGCAGGTTTCATGCCAGCCAGGGCTACAGAGTAAGACCCTGTATGAAGAAGATGAGGGTTGGTGGTGGTGAGGGGAAAAGAAAGAGGGAGGAGGAAAAAAAGTGACTCAGACAAATGATGTGGAGGGTAGGGCATTGATTGACTTCTTTAAGACTTCAATGACCTGTATTGACCATAATGTAAGAGCAATGACAGCAGCCTCATTAGCAGAACTTTTCCCCCTTAGTTTTTGCCTGGAATTTGGAAAGTTCAGAGAGAAATGTAAACACAAGTCAGAGAAGTTTAAGTACAAGAGACCTTTGCAAGCTGGGAGTATGAAAGAAAAGCACATTGCAAGTGCTTGGGTTGGAGATAGAGCAGGTTCTGAAAGATGGAGTGTGTACAGATCTGCTCAGATGTCATCCTACCATCGTGATACTGCCAGCAGGCTTAGTCTTAGCAGAGTTCTCCCTGCTGCACAAGACACTGGCAATGCTCAGGGCTTCCCCACCAAGCATTGCGGTCAATCAGCCACATGCCTCTCTCAGACCTGGTTCTGGAACAACCAAAGCATACCTAGTCATCTCTTCTGACTTAGTCAGCCTATGGTCACTCTGCTCTTTCGATATCCTTTCTCCCTACCAAATATGACCATGGCTCCCTTTATTAATATAAGGTTGTCCGTCTTCTAGAAAGCAGTCTTTCAGTTTATGCTGAAATGTGCATCCGTGCTTTAAAGCCAGCCTTTACCCTCCAAAGGCCTGCTTTCATGAGTGCTCTCAGTGGGTTATATGTGAATCTGGTGCTTTAAACTTAGGGGAATGTGGAAGTGTAGGCTTGGTAATTCTCTAATTTAGCAGGGAAAAGAATAACAAACAGATGCCTAATGTCAAAGTAGAAATAGGAGCATTTTAAGTTCTACCTGGATCTTCCCCCAAGATACTCAAACAACCAGATATACAGTAATTCCTTTTCTCGAAGAGGAAGTTGGATCTCCTTGAACTTCGAAGGATTAATCAAATTTTGGATGAGCCTAAAAGAAGGTGAGTATGTTCACAACTAGTGCATGTGCCCTAAAGTTATTTCATGCTCCTCAAATTCAGCCACATTGGGGCTCATTTCTGTCTCATAGCCTTAACCAGACACTTCCCTTAACTCAAATGTTTGTCAACTGTTATCTTTCTTTCTACATGAAGGCCCTGGTAGCCCTTCAGTTCCAGCTGTTCATAAGGCCAACACCAGGTTGATTGGTTTGTTCTTAGACTATCCTTCCTTTCCCTTGATAGTCCTTATGACAGTTAATTGCTGGTGTCCTTGAACAGTGTCTATTTCTTTTAGTCTATAAGATTTCTAAAACAGGGAAAATACTATTTCTGACAATGGGAGCACATTAGCTGTACAATACAGTCATCTTTTTTTATACATGATTCTGATTACTGATTTCTATTACCCACAGCCAAACTAGATCACCAAATAGTAAGAGAAAAATTCCAGAATAGAGAAATTTATGAGTTATAAATTTCATGGCACTTTAAGCAGGTGAAATCCTTCATCATCCTGCTTCATCCTGCTTCATCCTGCCAGGAAACATTAATCATCCCTTCATGCAATATATCTACACTGAGTATATTATTCACCCATTCATCACTCAGTAGCCATCTTCTTATCAGATGGGCTATCTGGGTACCACAGTGATTGTGTCCAAATCATCTTTATTTTACTTAACAATGTCCCAGAAGTGGTGATATTGGCAATTTTATTCCATTTTTTGTTATACTTATTGTATTAGTAATCATTCCTGTTAATCTCTAATTGTGCCCCAATTTATAAATTAAACGTTATCCTAAATACAGGGAAATCATAGTAAATCTATAAGTTTTTATTATGGGTGGTTTCAGGCACATACTGCAGATCTTACAGCAAATTTCCTGTAGATCAAAGAGGACTACTATAACTATTTCTTATTAACATATATAATGAGTGAGTTGGTTGAGCATTGCTGTGGTTTCTTAGCATACCAGTTTTATTTCCTTGAGTAAGCCATACACGGACCAAATGGAATTAGTAATCTCACTATCTATTTTACATGTGAAGAAACAAAATCTCAGAGACCTGAATGAACCTCAAACAGGTGTCAGACCGAGGAGGTGGTCATGCCATGATTATGTCCCAGGCCTGCTTTGTGCTAATAAATAAACTCACGGTGTTTTTGCAAGAGGAACAAGTTCTAGCAGTAAGTCTAATGTGCTTGATTTGCCTAGATTCCTATTTACCCTCACTGAACGAACAACATTGGTCCAAAGCTCCCAAAGCCTCTTTTTGCTACTTGTGAGATGGAGAAAGGTGGACTAATTAGTATTCAAACTTCCAGAACCTTCTAGAAAGCAAAATACTTGCCAAGCTCTCTCTTCTATATGGCTCTTAAACCTATTCTCCTGATAATCAATATTCAGGATACATGGAAAGAACAGCAAACAATAGTAATGCTTCTTAAAGGGAGAGGAATTTCTTCTTCAGATTCTTAGGGCCATAGGAACATTCTTCTCATACAACTTTGACTTGCCCCCTGCCTCTTCTCTTTGCCATATCTCAGGCATGTAGAACATTATCACCTAAAGACACATGTTCATCTTTTCAAACATACAGAAGTATTGACCATTTTTTAAATGTCACCAGGAATCAAATTTCACTCATCGTCTTTCCAAATGGTCTACTGTTGCAAGATATTTGATTCCATTGGGAGCTCTAAGATTGTG
Organism: Psammomys obesus; assembly: GCF_907164565.1. NCBI lineage: Eukaryota > Metazoa > Chordata > Mammalia > Rodentia > Muridae > Psammomys > Psammomys obesus. The sequence goes on along the minus strand of NW_026596430.1, from coordinate 1,768,015 downwards.
AACTATAAAAACCTGTTTCTAATTCAGTCTTTGCTCCTAGAGCTTTTTGTTTACTGTAAACAAGAACTTGTGGTGTGGCTCAGCCCTACCACACACCTTTAATCCAAGAGCTTTTGTAAACCGGATTAAATAAAGTTAGCCCTACATCAAGAGCAACCAGCTGACAGGGATTAAACAGGTAGGAGGGACCTTGAAGAGGAAGTTATTTAAGACAGCATGGAGAAGGAGAAGGGACTTTTTCTTTCTGGGATATGAGCTGAGTATGAAGGTTGGCTGAGAACTTTCTCTGTGTCTCTGAGCTAGTAGGCTTTCACCACAGCATCTGCCTCCTGAGTTTTCATCGGTAAAATCAAACATCTGAGATTTTGTTTTAAGAACAACAGTCTATATTTTCAGTTCTAAACTGGCTTCACTTCACAGTCTCAGTATCTTTTAGGATCCTATCAGTGATCACAGATACCAAAGCTAGAAACGTTATCTAGAAGCTATCACTGATCCTTCTCTTCACTTTATTCTCTGTACATAAATGGTTTTAAGCCAGCCATTTTCCTTTAACAGTATTCCCAGAAGAGATTAATCTTCTTTAGAGTCAATCTCAAACTCCTGGTGCAGGTCTAAATCATATACCTAGCTTGTTGACACCATCCCGGCTTCCACCATTTCCACTTTAATCAATATTATCCATATCATCTGCCCTTTGCCCTGTCCCCATTGCTATTTGGAGTCCAGAGTTGATTGCTGATGCAGATTAAAGATAATGAGAGGAGAATGACTCAGGGACTTAAGTTCCTCATGCATTGGTGAGTCTTTCTTAGATGTGCTGGGAACATAACAGAACAGTGACATAATGCTTCCTGAAAACAGAATTGCTGGACTTTGTGTTTCATTCTTTAATCTGACATTTAGAGCTCCATTTTACTGACCTCTGGTGTAAACTGCATTCTCTAGTTCATACCCAGTAGTTGTAGCTGAGCTGCTTCAGGAACGGTTCACCCACCCCCAGCTAGCTGCTCTCTGCCTCTTTTGTACAGTCTCTCTCTACCTGTAATAACTCCATCCTTACTTTCCACCTACTAACCCAAATGGTCTTCAATATCTAACTCTTGCTCAGCTTTGCTCTCCGGCATTTCAGACTTTTTCAGGTCATTCCCCAGCTCCCTAGTGCATGGATGATTCTTACAGCTAATTTAGCTTAAGCTTAGATCTCCTCAGTGGGCTTTTAACCACATGCCAACCCATTTACTAATTACTTCAAGAAGCTAATAAAATGGCAGCACATTAAGTATAGGAAGTCTGCCTCTTTCTCCTTTTTATCTTTCCCAGCCTTGCACAGTTCTGAGCCTATGGCGGAGATTCACCAAAATTCAGTGATTGGTTGGTGGTGACAAGACTAGGCAAGTTTTTTTGTTAGAAGCAAAGTGCACAGACCAGCATTCCTTATATCCCTGGAACAAACAGGAACAGAATCCTGTTGTCTTGGAAGCAAAATATGCACATTTCTATTCATAGTTTCAGTCTTTGCCCCAGTGACATCCCACAGTGGCCTTGACCAGTGAGTGCCCCGATTGCAGCACCCACAACACCCAATCATCTGTATGTGTTCCAGTAGCTATTGAAGATTCAAGTGGATCTTGGAACTCACTGCATCCTTTCCAAACTCTAACACACATTCCCTCTAAAGAAAAGAAAAGAAAAGAAAAGAAAAGAAAAGAAAAGAAAAGAAAAGAAGAGAAGAGAGAGAAATCCCTCTTTTAAAGAGAGTTTTTGAACCCAGCTGTACTTAATTCTTTTTAAAGAACCAAGAAATGGCACCAAAACATGTAATATGATTTTTCTGGTCACATAAAAAGACAAAAATACTATTAATATAGGTGACAGTATGAAGTTTACTATCAACAACTCCATCCATTTAAATGATTTCCACATTCCTGGTGGCTAAACCAGATTAAGTATGGCCTTTTCTTCTATCTAAACGTGTTCTGTTATAGTCATCTACTCTGTTTTAGGGGTATAAATTTCCTTAATTTCCCAAAAGAAAAAAAAAAGACTCTTTTTCTTTTCCTTTCTTTATTCATTGTTCTTTAATATAACTGAAACTGTAGGACTCATTGTACTAAAGGCTACCACAGTTTTAGCAAACATCCCCTAGGCAGAAAATGTGCCCAAAAGTCACAGCTAGCCTTGACCCTGCCTGAATGCACAGGCAGTCTGAAAGGCTGCATTGCATGTGTGGCAGAGGATGCCTGTGTCAGAGAGACCTCTGCTGGAACTAGCCTCCCACCACAAGTGCATGTCACCATCATCCTGTCATCCTCTGCCCAGAGATCCACAGGACAGGAACACAAAGGCATTATGCAGCCCAGTGACTTTTGGGCTGTTTATGTCTATAGGTCTAGCTGGCCCTATGTCCTTCTAGCTCTAAATAAAAACAAAAGGGATGATAACTCATTGGACTTCTTCTGTATGCCAGAATCGCTGGTTGCTGCTTTTCATGTGCCATTATAAGATCCTGTTATCACCCTAGAAACAGCTGGGAGGATTCTTGTCCAAACACAGATGGACATATGAACCTGAATGCTGCTAACTTTCTGTGTCAGTAGAACTGAATGCTCTGGGTATAAGCAGAGTCTCTGTCATTTCTCTACCAGAATTTATAATAGATGCCATTAATCTATGACATCATCCATTATGTGATGTTTCTATCTAAACAGTACTGTCTATGAAAGGACTGTTGTGTGGTTAAGAAGGCGGACGATGTGGCTTTTTGTGCAGCCACATATGACCCAGGCATATTTCATCTACCACTCACCCCACTGACTCCTGTAGGATCCTTTATGAAATGCAAATCAGTGCAATTGCTCAAAAAGTTGATACCCTCATTTAGTAAGCAAGTTTTAAAGGATGCAAATTATTTTTACCAAGCTAGTTAGGAACTGACCTGAAAGCCAAACTAAGTGTTCCCTCTTGGTCTAGTACTACTGAGACTTGCCCTTTATACCACCTAATGCTCACATCTGTGTGAATCTGTCCCTCAGTATATACAGAAAGGCATTTTCATAAGCCTTTGAAAATTAATAGCAGGGTCCCAAAGTCACCAGGAGTCAAAAAGAGAAATGAGCCTGAAATTCTATCTAAAGCAAAACTCTAGATGAGCTGAGCATATTTATTTAAACTGAACTGCAATCATGGAATCTGTGCCATGTGAAGCATCTTAATAATCAGGGGATGGAGAATTAAGACCATGCCATGACCATCTAGTTTACAAGAAATACCAAATGAGCTGAAACCCCATGACATGATTGGTGCAGTTCCTGTCTCCAAAATCAGGATTTAAGTGGCTTCAGCCACCTGAAGCAGGTGAACTCCCCACAGGGCTCTCTGATGATGAAGGGAGGAGCCACGTGGAGAAAGAGCAATCACAATAAGCCTGGAGCAGGAACAACAGTGGAATCCAAGGTCACAAACAAAACTGAGTAGAAAAGAAATCCAAAAGAAGGGGGAGGCCTGGAACAGCACATAGGTGATAAGAAAAACCAGACAATGAGTGCACAAGGAAGCTTTCTGAATAGATACATTGGCTGTAATTTCCTGGGTCTACTAAGCTAACTCACAATGTATTTTGATCTCTCTGAATCACAATGTTCATATTTCAAGAAAATAAGAGGACCACACGAAAATCTCAGAGAATATCAGTAGCATCAATGTGTTAGTCAGGGTCCGCAAGAGAAACAGAACTCTCTCTCTCTCTCTCTCTCTCTCTCTCTCTCTCTCTCTCTCTCTCACACACACACACACACACACACTACATATATTATATATATATATATATATATATATATAATGTGTACACACACACACACACACACACACACATATATATATATATATTGGATATATATGATTTATTAGAGTGGCTTACAAGCTGTGGTCCAGCTAGTCCAGAAATAGCTGTTGACCAGTTAAAAGTCCAAGAATCAAGTATTAGTTCAGTTCACAAAGCTGATCTTCAGTACACACCAGAGTCCCAAAGAAGTATTCTCTAATAATGCCAGTGAAGGAATGGACTAGCAATTGAGAGTGAGAGCAAGCAAAGATCAAACACTCTCTTTCTCCATGTCCTTTATATAGAATGGCACCAGAAGGTGTGGCTCAGATTCAATGTGTTTGTATGCACCTCAAAACATCCAGATTTAAGGAGGCATTACACTTCAAATGAATTAATTTAAAAAAAATCCCTCACAGTCTACCCAGTCTATCCAGTTAATTCTGGATGCAGTCATGTGGACAACCATGAATAGCCATCACTATCTCAGTGCTCATTCCCTGCTGTGATTTAAATCTAACATGTCTCCCACAGGCTCATGCTTCAAATGCTTAGTACTCAACTTGTGACATCAAATTCTTATTTTTTATTTGACAAGCAGCAAAATCATATTTGTCATTTTAATATAAACACAATTAGGTTATCTGTCACATTACAGTATTTAAGCTTTTATTTTATGTTCTTTAAGATACAATTTTTTTTCAAAAAGTCAGCTGCAAATGAGAAGAGGAGAAATTCTAGTGCCCAACCAAGTTCCACATTTCAGCAACACTTCATTCAGCCATTTCAAAGTTTTAAGAAACATCATAATGACATGGGTGTGAACTATCTCTAGGCATTCTCTTTGGCAGTTATGATGTGGTATTGGTAATGTAAGCAGAAGGCATCATTTGATTATTCAATGATGATAGGAATGACCTCACGCCTGCACTGGAGGAAAGAGTGTCACACCGTGTAACCATTCATCAGCTGATGCCTGGCCATGCTAAACGTTTGTCTGTCAGAACTTATATTCTGTGCTGGACTGTTTTATCTAAACTTGACACAATCTAGGGCAGTGTTTCTCAACCTGTGGGTCATAACCCATTTGGGAGTCAAATGACCCTTTCACAGGGGTCACTGAAGATCTTTAGAAAACACAGATATTTACATTACAGTTCATAACAGTAGAAAAATTACAGTTATGAGGTAGAAATGACAGTAATTTTATGGTTGGAGGTCACTACAATATGAAAAACTGAATTAAAGGGTCTGAGCATTAGAAAGGTTGATAACCACTCATCTAGAATCATCTGAAAAAGGGAACCAAAATTGAGAAAATGCCTAAGATGCAGCTGTAAGTCTGCCCCTAGAGGCATTCCATATGTAGCTGAAGTGTCACATGTGTGCCAGTAGGTGGCAGAAAGGAGAAAGGCCGGGTCAGTGTTATGACCTGTGAACCTCTGACCTTCAGTCCAGTCCCAGGGAGCCCAGACAGGGAGCTGGCCAGAGATGGCCACCAGCTTCCTCTCAGACTCTGATCCAGGGCTTTGATTGGCCCACCTCCACATCCATGCCACTGATGAACTGCTGGCATGCGTGAAGAAGCCAGTCCTGCAGATCAAAACTACAGGGTCTCCATGACACAAGGCAACAACAGGATATCTGAGAGGAATCCCAGTGAGGTTCCAGTATTGACAGAGCAGCAGAAGCCAGAGGGAGGCCTTGTACCAGACCAAAGAGTCATTGTAATGAACATTTGCAAAGAAAGAAATGTGAACAAAAGGATATACACACACTGTAGTTTCTACAAGGAGGTTTTTTTTTTCTCTCTCTGTTGGGAGGGGAGGTTGCAAGGGTGGAGGACAGGCACAAGGGGAGGGGAAGATGAGTGGAATTGGGGTGCATGATGTAAAATTCACAAAAAAACAATGAAAAGGTTATTTTTAAAAATCTAACTGTAGACATTTTTCCTAATTAATGATTGATGGGGGACAGCCTAGCTCATTGTCGGTGGTGCCATCCCTGGGCAGGAAGTCCAGAGTTCTGTAAGAAAGCAATCTGAGCAAGCCCAGGGGAGCAAGCCAGTAAGCAGCACTCCTTTGTAGCCTTGACATCAACTCTTACCTTCATGTTCCTGTTCTTCTTGAGTTCCTGTCCTGATTTCCTCTGAACTGTGATGTGGAAGCATAAGCTGAATAAACCCTTTTCTCTACAGGTTGCTTTATACTGTTTCATCATAGCAATAGTAACCCTGAAACCGAAAATGGTACCAGGATAATAAGGTTTGACAGGCCTGACCATGTTTTGGAGAGGACTGTGAAAGGGCTTTAGAACTTTGATCTGAAGAAGTCATTATATATTGAGAGCTCAGTAAGATGTTCTATAGAAAGTCAGAAGGCAGAAATGTTAAGAGCAGTGCAGATGATGAGGGCCTGGCTTGTGAAATCAAAGGGAAGTAAAGACTACTGGGATACTTGTGTGAAGAATCTGTGGTGTTACATCAGCTGGGGCTGCAGAGTTAGTCCTGGTTAGCAAGAGACCAGCACCTTGTGTCACTGAGACTACTGATGCTGGTTAACTGGAACTGAAAAATAAATGGCGATTAAGAGACCAGCATCATGGAGGAGAAATTTTCTGAGATGTGTTTCCTGAGAGGACACAGGTGTGCTCCAGATGTGGCTAAGACTGTACCTTACTATGGTAACCAAAGTTGGCAGTGTAAGAGTCAACCAGATGGTACTAGCTTTGAAAGCATGAAGGGTTCATGGAGAACAGCTGACGCTTGGCACTGAGAGAGAACAGGACAGCCCTTGGAAAAGGTGCAACCTCAGTGGCAGTTGAAGGCCCAGGATTAAAGGAGTCATGCAAAAAATTTGAGGCTTGGCAACAAGAAGAAAGCCCAAAGAGGCTATCGGCAAAATACAGCCCAGTTGCAGCAGAAGACCCCAGCATTTTGGAGATGTCAGTACCACGGCATGACCACCAAGAACAGCATCAGTGGTGAAGTAGAGCCATGCAGAGTCTAGAAGGCAAGCTATATGTCCTGGAGAGAAGTGACCCAAGCCTATAGAGGAGAGCAGAAGATCGAGAGTGGATCCCAGACATTAGACATTGACTCATTTACACAGTTGGAGTTTAGTTTTTCTTTGATCTGATTGTGACTGTACCCTGGTTCTCCCCTCGCAAACTAACAAAGTATTTAATTTATTTTTGATTTCACAGGAGCCCACAGTTGAGAGACTGACTATTTAAAGAGATTTCTGCTTTTGAATAGCCTGAATTTCAGATTTTTAAATAGACTGAATTTTAATGCATTTGAATTTGTAAAGACTGTGGGAATTTTAAAGTTACTTATAGAATCTGACCAGGGAAGAGGATAGGCTAATTCCAGATTGTCACCTCTCCCTCAGCTCCTCCAAATCCAATCCCCCAGTTTCATTCCTCCATTTGCAACAGACCACCTACTGAGGATTCCCTTGCCTCTTTGTCTCCATCTTCAGTGGATCACACAAATCTTCCCTTCTAAACTTCCTTCCCCCATCAACTCATTGCTTCGCCCCAGCCCCCAACTCCAGCAGGAACTCCCTGGAAACTCACATTCTACACTGAAGAGGAAAACAAGTAGGTCAACTGCAGATCTTCACCTTTCACTCCAAGTCCACTCCCCCATTCTCATCCCCAAGTCTGTAGCAGACCTTCTGCTATGGGCTGTCCACACTCTCTTCCCCAATTCCCAGGGTCTAACTAAGCAGATCCTGGTAGAACACCTAAAGAAGTTAACTAAATCCAAGAAAACACAGGGAATAAATAATTCAAGAGGAGCAAAATCAAAAGGGAGATGAGTGTGTGGGTTCACAATAGCACACACCCCTCACCACCAACAACAAAAACAACAAAATAACAAGATCTGACAATCACTGGTATGGTTTGAATGAGAATGGCACCCATAGGCTCATAGATTTATATACTTGGTCAACAGGGAGTGGCACTATTTGAAATGATTAGGAAGCCAAGCTTTGCTGCAGAAAGTGTTTTACTCCAGATGGGCAGATGGGCTTTGAGGTTTCAAAGTCCACTCCAAGACCAAAGTCTCTCTTCCTGCTGCCTTCAGATCTAGATGTAGACCTCTCAGCTACCTCTCCAACACCATATCTGTCTGCATGCCACCATGCTTCCCACTTTGACAATAATGAACTAAACCTCTGAACTATAAGCCAGACCCAGTTAAATGCTTTCTTTTATAAATGCCATGGTCATGGTGTCTCTTCTTAGCAATAGAACACTAAAACTCTTATCAATGGTATCTCTCAACATCATTGGTCTCAATTCCTCAATAAAAAGACACAAACGAAAAGAAGATTTAGTAAACTCAATAAAAAGGTGATGGTGATGATAGTGATGACTATGGTGATGGTGGTAAAAATGACAGTGATGGAGAGAAAACCAGGAGGACAGCAGTGAGGAGGAAATAATCATGAGCTGGCTTCCATTTATTCCTCTGCCTAACGTCAGTGCTATACTTTGAGTTAACATGAGTCAAACATATCATGGCCTCTTAAAAGATTGTAAGTACTGTTTCTATATCTACCTACAATTTACCCTTCCAAGATTTTTTTGAGCATTATAAATTAATAGCCAGTTGCCATCAATGCATTTTTTTCCTGTGATGTCACTTCATCATCCTCAACCTTGTGAAAGGTTTCATAAATGTTAATTTTCTCTCTGTAATAGCTGATCCCTATGGTCAAAATCACCACAGATGTGTAAGGAAGCATCTTAAGTCTCATTTCAGGCATCTTGAATTGAGGTCTTCTGATCGGGTTCTTTGTTATGAAATGTCAGATGACTCTTCCCACTAACTCATAATCAACTAATATATATTAAAAATGTCATTTTTAATTTTAAAATCTTAGACTCCAGGGGAAGATGGACAAAGTATCTCATTTTGGAGAAATAACTGAACATTTCCTATCCTAGATATGGTTACTTCTGCTCTGATGAAACACCATGACCAAAAGCAAATTGGGAATAAAAAGATTAATATGGCTTTCACTTCCATATCACTGTTCATCACTAGAGGAAGTCGAAGTCAGGACAGGAAGTCAAGCAAGCCAGGAACTTGAAGGCAGGAGCTGATGTAGAGGCCATAAAGGAGTGTTGCTTATTGGTTTGCTCCTCATAGCTTGCTCAGTCTGCTTTCTTACAGAATTCAGGACCATGAGCCCAAGGACATTCCCACCGACAATGGGCTGGGCCTTTCCACATCAATCACTAATTCTAAAAATAAATGCCCTACCGACTTTCCTACATCCCTATCTTATGAAGATATTTTCTCAATTGGAGACTCCCTCCTCTCTGATGACACTAGATTGTGTCAAGTTGACATAAAACTAGCCAGCACAGCTGACCCCTTGTCAGCTTAACACACAAATACATCACAGTTCAATTAGAACTATTTCTTTCTTACTAATCCCCAACATGGCACATTAAGATTAATATCAGAATATAAAACAAATAACTTTAATTCTTTGGTATTGTATTTTTTCCCCTTCATTGAAGAGAAATTAATATTTGTCCAAACTACCACACAAGGGTGTCACAAACAGAACCCCAACTGATAGGGGGAAAATTAAATGTTCCAAAACTGCACTCTCGGGGAAGGTAAGGGTCAAATCAAGACCAACAAAAAGACATATTTTCAATTGTTTTCAGGGCTCGTAGACATTAGAAATTACTTAATGAGCACAAACTCTTGCCAAGCACTGTGCTCAGGATTCTCAATAAAGCTAGGAATGAGAAACTAGCTCCTCTCTTGAAGATATGCCAAGTCTGTGGGTCCTGTTTATTTGAATCAACAGAGAATGAAAATACAACATGTGTTCATCTACAGGTACCAAAGGCATATTGCAACATTAATTTGGGTACTTGTGGCAGGTGGACTTCATAGTGGAAGTGGATTCAATGAATCCCTGGAGTATCTTTTTACAGTACAATTGCCACTAGAGATCACTGGGAAGTGTTGCTTGAAGTTTTCATTCTCTCCTTTCCTTGAGTCTGGAATGATTTATCACAGGCAGGAAACGCTGGATACCAAATTAGTATGGCTCTACATGACTACTAAAGAGGGAAAAATTCATGCAAGAGTACCTAGAGTAGCTATTCAGATAGCAGAAATGATTATACTGGGGACTGGATGGCCAAAGCAACCTCAAAGAACAGCAGACTGGAACCTTGATTCCACCTGCTGACATCTTGGGACTGATCCATCAATGGGAGGGGTGTTGCACGACATTCTTAAAGTCTGTTTGAACAGTTATAAATCATACCAGTGTTGTGGAGGACTGCTCAAAAGGGCACAGAGAGAAAGCCAGAGGGAAAGAAAGGCATGTCTCTGCTGCTTCTGCTGTCATTTGAACAGTACCAGCAGCCAGGGCTAATTACTTCTTGCAGGGAGGCACCAGCAAAAAGATGAGTTTTTTTTTTTCAACAAGAGCCTTGCTGATGGTTTTCTCTTGTTCAAGCCCAGACAAGATAAGCAATCATCTGTTAAAACAAAACAGAGAAAGTAAAACGATCTTCAATTATAGAACTTTTTCATTAACATACAAATGCCTTCAAGAGACGGGGGGGGGAGGTGGAGGGGAGGATCATCATAGGATTAGAAGAGGCAACTCACAAAGAAAGCAGTCAAGGGAAGAATGGAAGGAGATTCTCATTCAGAAGCCAGGGCTGGTGGAACTGTTCCACATTTGGTCAGAAAGGAAAAAAAAAAAAAAAAAAAAAAAAGCTGCTGGTCTGAGCCACTAGAATACCTTGTGAAGCTTTCTACGGGGCTTGGGCCAGTAGCTTCCATCTTTTATGCAGTGCAAAGACATATGTGAAATAATGTGTTTTACTTCTGTTGCAGTAACCACCGATGGCTCCACAAGCAGATGAGTCCAGGACCAACAATGGAACTTCAAAATAGATGAAGTGGGAGAAAAGGAAGAGAGAGGAAAAGTGAGAGAGTCTGTTTGGGTTTTTTAAGAACTTAATCTCTCAGATGTTAGACCATTATGTCTTCTGTGTCACACAGTCCAGACCTGGTACAATATGTCTTTGTGGGAGTCTGTAAGGGTATAATTACCAAACACCAGGTATCAGGGGTTGCAGGGGCCTGTTCTCTACCTTATGAGCAGTCAGCAAATGAATACTGGCTGTTGAGAAAAAGTTCGCTTAGCTAAAGAGGGTTTTGGTGTAGGTGACTCAAGTCCCAGAGCTCATCAGAACCTATACAGTGTCCTTCTCAACCCTGCCCCACTCCCAGTACTAGTTTCCTGGTAGAATAGAGAAACCTTTATGCTTCTGGCAGCACCCCAACCACAGAAACTGCCTTCTTACAGTCTTCCAATAAATATGCACATTTTTACAAATGATTTTAGAGTCTAAGTGGAGCTCTACACTCCTCCTTCCCTCTATTAGACCCTTCTAGCTTTCCCATATAACTAACAGAAGATGAAATGAGTCAACAGTGGTTTTTCATTTTGGTTTGGTTGGTTTCATTCAGAGGTAAAGCTACCCTAAAGAGAAGAGTAGATTCTGCAGCCCCAAATCCACCCAAACTGAAGAGACTGGCTCAGACCTTAGCTCAGCAAGTATGTGTCCCTGGGTATTGGCTTTGGGTGAAAGACAGCAGCAATGAGAAGACAACCATAGGTGTTTCCTGGCAGGAAGAGTATGGATCCCAGGAACACATAAGTTTCTATGATGGTCACATCCAGGGATCAGAGCTAAAGAACATCAAACAGCAGAGAAGTGCCCTATCAAATAGGCTGGACCTCAGGCCAGACATCTAGCAAATTCATCAAGTTCCAAGTGTAATAGTCCACAGGTACTAAGATGTAGACAAATGTAGGCACTGTCATGTTCTAGGCAACCAAGTAATTGTTGAGTCCACATACTCTGCACATGTCAGGGTGAGCACTAACCTCGGGTTGGAAAGGACAGGCCTTCAAGAGAGGCTACCTGGCAACTCTCTCCTCCTGAGACCGCACATAGGCTTCACTGGGCATTAGCTTCCACTGGCAATTACATTTAATCTGTCATTGAAGACTTACAAACACCAGCAGAAGTGATGCTTTCACATTTACCAGGAAAGGAGGATGCCACTGCCAGCAGGAGGATGCACCCTGTCACTACAAAGCATGAGCTCCAAGGACTGCATGCTCTGCTTCTCTTTCTTTCCTTTTCCAATTCTTTTCTTCTGGCTTTTTTCCCCCAATTTTGGTCATGATGATTGTTATTTTTCCCCTTTGCTTATCTCCCTCAGTCTCTCTACATCCCCACTTGCCTCTTTCAGGAACTTTTTCTACCTCTTCCCTCAGTTCTGCATCACTCTTTCAGCTCTGCTTTTTCATAACCTGCTAACCTCTCTAGTCTTCATGCCCTTCCTGCATGACTCTGTCCTCCAGATTTTTAAGCTAGCAAAGAAGTAGAAAGAAAAATCTGTAGTTATCTAGTAGTGTTGTTTCAACTTGCCAGACTCCTCAAACTTAAACCCAATGTCCACATTTTCTTCTCCTGGATGATTACTTCTCATGGGGCCACAACTACATACACTCAGCTTGAAACCCATTCAGAACATTATTTGATGGGCCATTGATAGAGGATGTAAGGCTGCTAGTGTGTGTCTGATTATGCACCAATATGGAAGTATGAAGAATTCAATACACCGATCTCTGGCTTCTAATGCTGCTTTTGTTATACTCCCAAGCTGGATAACTTTGAGGACATTGCATTTCTTCAGTTCTCTATTCTGTATAATGTGTAGTGTAAATATATACAGGTAAGGGGCCCAGACAAATGATGTAGTATTGTACCCATTATAATATTTAAAACATTCTCCCAAATGACCACTCTCTTTAGATGCACTATTTTCCTTTACTTTATTTACTAACAAATTAGAAGACCTATGAAAGATCACAGCCATGATTTGACTATGATACCATCTTCTTTTTACATCCTAAGAATTTCAGAAACCCTACACTTCCAGCTAAGAAGATCTCAACATAAATCCATCACCCTTACAACAGGTGTCTAAAGCCTATGACAGCAAGGTGCAGAGGTAGCCTCTGTAGCTCTTTCTTTCACTCAGTGTTATCGAGACTTCATGGAACACTACCTGTAGATGCCTTTATTTGGGCCCCAAAGACAGTACCTATTACCATTTCTTGGAAGATAGGATAGATAAGAAGCATAGCATTACTCCAGAGCGCTTATCTTAGTTGTCGTCATAATAGCTGTCAGTGACAATGACTGACGTGCAGGGCTCTAAGTTATTAAGAAGGGGTAGATCCGGAAATCTGAACACTTAAAGAAGCTGAGCTAGGAGGAGGACTCTGGGGAAGATGATCAATCCTTATTCAGAAAGACAAACAGAACGGACATTGGAAGAAGGAGAAAACAGGAAACAGGACAGGAGCCTACCACAGAGGGCCTTTGATACCTAGCAGTGTATCAAAGCAGATACTGAGACTCATAACCAAACTATGGGCAGAGTGCAGGGAATCTAAGGAAAGAAGGGGGAGTTAGTAAGACCTGGAGAGGACAGGAGCTCCACAAGGAGATCAACAGAACCAAAATATCTGGGCACAGGGATCTTTTCTGAGACTGATATTCCAACCAAGGACCACTCATGGATATAACCTAGAACCTCTGCATAGATGTAGCCCATGGCAGCTCAGTATCCAAGTGGGTTCCCTAGTGGGGGAACAAGGATTGTCTCTGACATGAACTGAGTGGCTAGCTCTTTGATCACCTCCCCCTGATGGGGGAGCAGCCTTGCCAGGCCACAGAGGAGGACAGTGCAGCCCGTTCTGATGAGACCTGATAAGCTAGGGTCAGATGGAAGGGGAGGAGGACCTCCTATATCTGTAGACTTGGAGAGGGGCATGGGAGGAGATGAGGGAGGGAGGGAGGGTGAGATTGGGAGGGAATGAGGGACGGGCTATATCTGGGATACAAAGTGAATAAACTGTAATTAATATAAAAAATAAACATTTTAATTAAAAAAATAAGGTAGGATAGATAAAGAAAAAAAAGGAAACAAACAAACAAAAAAAAGATGTCAGGTTACTTAGTTCTGTGCACAGACCAGCACTAACAGAATAACATCAGCATTTGCTTTTCTACTCAGATCCAGCAAACTGTATCAGTTGTATTTTTTCAGGAGAAAACCTACAGGGCTCATACCCTTCCTGTGGGAATCCTCCTGTTTTTCCAGAAGACACAAACAGAGCCCTGCGATGTTGAAGATTGCGTATAAGAGAAATGTTCTATTTTAAGCCATGTAACTCCCACTGCTCCCTGGGACTATTGGCTGAGTTGTTTTAAGCTACTTCTGGGGGTGAAAAAAGCAGCCAATCAAGATGAAAACATCATATTTCTTCCTACAAATTAACAAACTTTAGGTAAGTTAGAAACTGGCCTTTTGAAGGTTTCCGAGAATATATACCTGCATCCACAGCAAAGGAAGAAAAATGGAGCCAGCTTCTTCTCTTGTTCTTTCACTTCCAAAACTGCCTGTTTCTTTAGATTGTTTTTCTTTTTTGTTTTCATGTAAGAAATAAAATCATTAGCCACCCTCAAGCTCTCCCAGGACCACATTAATTAATCTGATTTGGGACACTTGCCTTCTGTTAATAGTGGTAAGCTGGGAGCCAGCGTCAAGCTCCTGAAATTGAAACCCATGCCATTTGCCTCTCACGCAAAGCCTCAAGGCTCACTGGTGAAATTGGGGACCTCGACTGGCCTTGTTCTTTTAGCCAGGCAATTAATGATGTAGTGAGAAAGCAATGCTTGTTTGTTTCTGACAGAGCCACCAACATTATTAATCTTGTCCAACCCGCTGGGTTAAGGCACTTTTCCACAGGGTCTGTGGGGCAAGAACTGAGGGGAAGCTTGCCAGCAAACTATTGTCTCTAAGTAGAAAAATTCTGGCTGGTTATTTGCATTAAAAGACCAAATTCTCCTGGTATGTGTGTAGAACTTTGTAATTTACACACTGCTTCTTAGAAGTTATCTCAGTTAACAAACACTACTCAATATCTCTCGGTGTCTTTCTCCTACCAAAACAAAACCAATACGTATTACCAGCAAATATGAAATGTGACTTTATATAAAATTGGTTAAATTCCAAACTTCTCTTAGCTAGATTTTTTTCATCTTGGTCTGTCCATCTTCTTTGAAATTTCTGAAACAGTAGTACTGCTTGCAGAAAACACACACACACACACACACACACACACACAGCACTAATCTTCAATATTAGCTTTTAGACATGTCACGATTCCCACTTTAGGTGCCTTGAATTCTCTATTGTTTAAGATCTTTAATCAATTCTCTTGCATACTTGTTAATAAACATAGGTGGTTTGTGATTTGTGGTGATAGCATGCCATTGAATGGATAACTCATAATTTAGCTATCTATCCATTTTCCTCCTTTGAGAATTACAACAGTAAAGTAAATATGCATGTACATGTCACTTGTTTATTTCCACCAGAGATTCCTAGGAAAGAAGGAAAAATGCTAGCTCCAAAGATTCATATATTTTCAACTTCCTTAGGAATTAGGAAATTGTTTTCTAAATAGCTTGTATTAATTTGCATTTCCACTGGTAGTGTAGAATTCTTCTACTCTGAGTGTTAATCAAATATGTTACCAGTCAATTTTTTATTTGTATAGATAGGAAATAACATTGCATTTTTCTTTAATATATGTTTCATTGATTTTCTTGGAGGTTAAGAATCCACTGTATAAAGGTGTTTTTATTTTTCATCATTCTTGTTACTTTATTTCAGTGCTACTATATTTTTTGTCTATTTTTCTTCTGATTTGCATTCTCCCAGGTTCATAAACATACTCTGTATAAAAATATTTATATGATTTTCTTAATAAAAAACATGTATTTTAAAATTTTAGAGGAAGTTGTATTTCATGTTTTGAAAGTATAGCCCTACCCAATAGCTCTTTATTAAAGCCCTGGCTGTCATAGAACTTACTGTGTAGACCAAGCTGGCCTCAACCTTAGAGAGATCTACCTCCCTCTAACCCTCAAGTGCTGGGGTTAAAGGCCCATGATAACATTCTTGTATATTGTGTTCTAAACTCTTGTTTTTCCTTCTGTACTTCAGTTACTTTCCTTGACTTTATTTTTAAATGATTATGAAAAAAGTCCATGGCTTATCGTTTCCTTTCTCTACAGATCATACATGATTAGCCTATTATCCTACATTAATTGATGAGTCACCTGCTTTCTTTTTAGTACCATTCACCCATCATGTGTCATACTGAGATTAATGTAAAGACATGTTTTCATATTTCCTACGTGGTAGTCTATTCAACTAATTTCCTAAAAATATCACTCTTAATTGTCATGACTTGGAAATCAAACTTAGGTCCTCTATAAAAAACAGAGGACATTCTTAACTGCTGGGCTACCTAGCCAGTGACATCTCGAGCAAGCTTTCCGTAGAGGTCTCTATAGAGACATACTACTGTAGAAGCTTCCTGAAATAAATATGTGTGTATGTATGTATGTATGTATGTATGTATGTATGTATGTATATACAAAAGAACTTAAATGTAATTATTCTACAACAGAAATACAATATCTTCCCCAGGCACATAATATATTAAATGAGAGTCTAGTATCAGGTATTTGTAACCTCTTTTTTAATTGTTGGACACTAAAATACCATAGACCACCTTGCCTCTAAACCATTATAGGCTATGCCATTGCTCTTGGTTATACTCTAAAATTTTATAGTAAAAATCCCATCACTTAGGACTAGAAAGATGACTCAACGGTTAAAAGCACTTGTTCTTTCAAGAGATCCATATTCACTTTCCCAAACCAAGATGGCAGCTCACGAGTGTCTATAACTCCAGCTCCAGGAAAAGCAACATCCTCTTCTGACCTTTGCATGTCCCAGGCATGCATATGATACATATACATGCATGCAGGCAAACCACTCAAATGTATTTTTTAATGAATCTAAAAAACTAACAAAATAGAAGACCCTATTGATGAAGCAATCCCATAGTTGAGTGACAGGACACAGTGAGATTATGCTGGTACCAATCTAAAAGCTCTGTTGCTACTGGCTAACTTTTATGGTGCTGGGAGGTACTATTTATGCAGGAGGTAGTAACCAACAGTCTTACCCAACTCTGAACCCTACAAACTACAATAACAACTGAGCTGGCAAGTTATTCCCACTGGTGCAATAGTGGCAAAAATGTTATGAGAGAAGCCAATCACTTTGTTTAAATTGTAGTTAAAGCCCACTCCATAAGAGGGAACTCATGTCTGGTACGGGTAATCAGGACAAACACTTATAGATGGCCAGGCTGTGGACTATAAGAAAGAATTTAATAGTATTATTTTGACAAATGGACATAGAAATAATAAACTAACAGCCAGTCCTGGTGCACACGCCTTTAATCTCAGCACACAGGAGGTAGAGACAGGTGGATCTCCGTGAATTCAAGGCCAGCCTGGTCTATATAATGAGTTCCAGTATAGCCAGGCTGTGTGGAGAGACTTGTCTCAAAAAAATAAAAATTATACTGTCCCAAATTCTTATCTTTATACTCATACATTAGTACATCTATCAAATTGTATCAGTGAAGCTTCTTATTTAGAGCAGAGGGCCACATTCAGGGACCCACAGTCAGTCAATGTTCGGAAAATAAGACAGTGCCCAGCTTTAAATAGAATAGCTCTATCACATCCCTAACATCAAGGCCCAGGGATCATCATTGACAAGGGGAGAAAAAAGATTGTAAGAGACAGAAAGTCAGCGTTGTCTGCAGTAAAAAACTTTACCTAACATGATAGTACATTGTTCACATAAACTCTGAGCAGCTTTGATAGCATACACTAAACCTACGTAAGATCAAAACAACCAAAATCCCAGCATTGATGGATGAGTAGCCTATAAAATCCCATCATTGTCTGAGGCGCTGTTGGCAATTGGTGGCTTCTGGGGAGAGAGAGTCAGAGAGGCTACTTATGCTCCAGGAGATTGTTCTTCACCCATCACACTAAATGTATTTTGTGGATTTTTAAGAGTTTATGAAGTTGGGGAAAAATAGCATAGGGCAGGGGAGAGGTGGGGAAGGAATAAATTGGAGAGAAGAAAAAGGGGATGGTTTTGATCAAAATTCATTATATGGATCTGTGAAATTCTCAAACAATAAAGAAAAGAATTTCAATTTTTCTTTTGTTTTGTTTTGTTTGAGAAAGAGTTTCTTTGTGTAGCCTTGGCTGTCCTGGACTCACTTTCTATATCATGCTGGCCTTGAACTCACAAAGATTCACCTGCCTCTGCCTCCCACAGTGCTGGGATTACAGGTATTCGTAACCACTGCCTGGCTATTTTCTTTTGGGTTTTTTGTTTGTTTGTTTGTTTGGTTTGGTTTTTTGTTGTTGTTGTTGTTGTTGTTTTGGTTTTTCTTTTTGTTTTATTCCTATAATGCTTTATTTGAATTTTGATTAGAATACCACCTTTTGTAATTCTGAGAAAATAAGTATCTATAGTATTGATTTTTCCTTTCATTGGAATTTTGTGTTAAATCTTTTTTTGTTATTATTTAAACTCTAACCCTACAGTTTTGTCTCCATACTTGTATTATATTTTTCTAAGTATTCTAATCTTTCCTGACTATTTTTGATCTGTATGGTCATGCAATTAATTTGGAGTGTTAGTGTTTAAAATAATGCTGGAATAATTTATTTGTAGTAGCTTTTAACTACTCTATGTAAACAAGAATACTTTTAAAGAAACATTAGTTTAAGTTTTTATTTTAAATTTTTGTGTCGTCTTTTTAGTTTTGCTGTTGGTCAAAAATAACTGATTAGCGTGAATTTTATGTGATTCAAATGGTGATTAGCACATTTTCTCAAACGTCCATTATAATGACAAATAGAAATCCTAATCAAGGTTATTCTTGATTGACTGCTGACTTCTAAAATAGTCTATTTCACCATTAAGCATGATGAAAAAGGCAGGCATTTAGTAAATGCCATTTTTAGTTTTGCTCCTACTTCTATTTTGAAAGTTTTTCAGAAGTTAGAAAGATGGCTTAAGAAATAAAGCCACTTACCACTAAGTTTGCAAACCTGAGTTTGATCTCTGGGACTCACAAGAAGGAAAGAAAGAAATGGCCGAATGCATAAGTTGTCCTCTGTCCTCTGACACTTCTCTAAATCTCTCTCAACAATAAATGCTTTTAGACTGACAACACATTTATTTCATTTATAGTTTGAAAGAATCTTGGTAGAATCCTCCATAGTACAAAAATGATCATATACCCATATGTCTTAACATCTTTCCCTCTCCCCCTCCTCCATTATTTCCTAATATATTCTAACATTTCTAGGTTTGGGTTGTGCTCATTTGGTATTTCACCCTCTCTAATCACAATTAACATCCATTGTTTTCTGTATTATGCTGACTTTATCTGGCTTTACAATCAAGATTATAATAGCCCTACAAAATTAACTGGGTTGCCTCTCTTCTCTGAAAATCTTTGCCTGAACATTGTCAATTATTCATTGGTGTTGAAGGTTTCTATAGACAGTTTGTCTCTGTTCTTCATCACCATTTATGGAAAGTAATTTTTAATAACAGATTCACCTTTTTCAAAAAATTCATTTCTTCATGAATCAATTTATCACATTATACTTTTCTAGAAATCTGTTGTTTTTTTAACCCAGTCTTTCAAATAAACCAGTGGGTTGCTACTCATAATCCCCTTTACATCCTGTCATTTTAAAAATCCCTGAATCTAGTAGTAAACTAATCCCTAGAGTATAAGAACCACAGGCAGAATCACAGAGCCCAGAGTATAAGATAATCTCCCCACTGTCTCCCTGTCTCTGTGTCAGAAGGCACACTATGTTTGACCTCATTTCTTATCCTGCATTTACTGCTCTATACAAGGGTCTCATTTTCTCATTTCCAGCCCTGATCTTTTTTTTTTTAATTTTTTATTAATTACACTTTATTCATTTTGTATCCCCCCAATCTTAAGCAGCTGCATGCCTCACTCCTTTCTGTGTATTAAAGCTTACACACCTCCATTGCTTAGATCTGCTATCTCCTCCCACCCACTACAGCAAGGAGAGATTGAGCCCCATTCATTCCAGTCTGGTTTCCAAAAACTTTTTAATTTCTAGCATGTACCAATTTTCTTTTCTTTCTTGTAACTG
The DNA here is from genome assembly GCF_907164565.1 of Psammomys obesus. Classification (NCBI taxonomy): domain Eukaryota; kingdom Metazoa; phylum Chordata; class Mammalia; order Rodentia; family Muridae; genus Psammomys; species Psammomys obesus. The sequence continues at coordinate 1,747,953 of NW_026596430.1, read as the reverse complement.
TAACATTGAATTTTAAAGACTGCTTAGCAATTTCATAAAGCAATTTTTCTGCTGAAACAACAGCAATTCTCAACCTGTATGTGTCAGGTATTACAAAATAATAAGGATTATACTGGCTCCCACCAAAACATCAGCATCCTGAGATGTGAGGAAACAAGCATCAGAAGCTTCAAACCCAGGATATGCACAAGGCTTCACAAATCACGGCATAGAATTGAAGGATGTGTAGGGTTATTTATAAAGAGCTGGAGAGGGAAAGAATACAGGCTTTGATAAAAATATATTTTCACAATGTGAATTTAAACCAAATATAAATGGTGGCAAGGTGAAAAAGAAAACAATGAAGGTAAAGGATTGAAGAAGATAGGACACAAGGAAGGTAAATAAGAAATGACCACTGGTTAATTGAGCAGACTCAGTGGATAAGTGCTTCCAAAAGAACAGTCATTTGTTCAGCTTTGTGAAAGCACTAACATTACCTCAAAATAGTCATCCCCACAGAAGATGGATCCAAACAAAATCTTCTTGTGTCTGTGTAATTGGTGCTATGACAAGAGGCTGTTGGTGAAGTGGCTGGATGTTATCCAGAAACTGTCCACTCCAGCACAATTGAGGGACAAGCTGTCCTCAAACAGAAGCCCAAAATCTGAGCAATGGTAAAATCGTAGAGAATTTCAAGGCCAAGGTTAAATGAATGTGGTCCTCAGTAGCATCAGTATTTGGCTAACCTCCATCATACTCTATACACAAGTCAAGTCTGCTTTCCACCTTACAAAGTGGACTGGGAGTATTTATGTAGTAGATAAAGACTGGGAAGGAAATTCTTAGTGCTCAAGTTATAAATCTAGCTTTTATATCTTGCATAAGAGTTGTAAACACAGTGGTAAAGGGGTTGGCAGGGCTAAACTCTGTTTTCTTACTCTTTAATTAGAAAGAGAACAAAATCAAAAGCATGCTAAAGTGTTTCTTTTTGTCTTCTCACTTTCGTCTAAAACTGAAGAGGGTGATATAATAGTTGTGAGCTAAATCCTTCTTGAAAGAAGTACATTATTGGGTGATCCTAGACAGACTAAACGATCAGAGCCCATTCGTAAGGAATAAGCATGACTTAACACCAAGCCCTTTGAACATTCCCCACCCAGGAGTGTACATCTCAATTAGCTAACCAAAGGCATTTTAATTGCTAAGATCTGAGCATGTAAAGCAAGTACTGAATATCTCTCACCTTCTGCTAGCTTTGCAGAGAAGGCAATAGTGAAGAGGTTGTTCATATTGGGCTCTAAATCTTCCAGTTGCCTGGCAATACATTACTCTAGAAAAAAAAAAATGTAAGAGTAAGAAGCTCTAGTGAAATTACATATTTCTACACCACTGTAAGTAAAATTTCAAATCGAAATGTGGGACTGTCTATTCACTGTTTCCTACTTTTTCCTGACAGATTTTATTAGGAAGCAGAATTCATTCAGGTTCTGTTTCAGCTCCTGAAAGAAGTGAATGTATAGGGATAGGAATGCAATGTTTTCTTTTCACATTCTTCTGCAAGCAGAGGAAAAATAGGCATGAGCAAGAAGACTTGAGAAGTTGCTGAAGTAGGATTACATAGTATAAAGAGAAGGAGTAGAACTCTCTGCCATTTAGTTACTATACAGTAATGGTCAGTAACAGCAGTTAAATAAACTTCGACATACTTTTCAATAAAATACGGATGGTAGTGGTGTGTTGATTAATGTCACAGAGCAGTGTGGTGCTAAGAAAAGCAACACTGGTAAAGCTATGAGTGACCAGTAGTGTGATTTGTCAAATCCATCTTTACTGATGTTTTAATGCTGTGTCATTCAGAGAAATTTTTCATTGGACTTGTTTATGTAGGAAATTTCTTTTAATAAGAAATAAAGGGAGGGCCTGTCTCCTTGACCTCCTCTCTGTTGACTGGTGGAAGTTCATAGATTTGTATGGGATAGGAATAGTGCAGTCACCAACATATTATTTTCTCTTTCTGGGGCTGTTTCTGAGATGTTCTTGGGAAATGGGAGAAAGGAAACAAGACTGGAAGATGAAGGAGGCTTAAGGATCAGGAAGGGTGTCCTGAGACGGTAACTTGAGCCTAAAGGAAAGAGAAGGCTTTGCTCAGAATGTGAGACAGGGGAAGACAACAGAACCATGGATCCAGGATACATTAAACAATATCCAATTTAGCTGACATGCATTAAAAAAAAAAAAAGCAAGCCAAAGAATAGTATACAACTAGAAGGTCATGACAGTACGAGTTTAGATCACTAAGTCGTGTGTGTGTGTGTGTGTGTGTGTGTGTGTGTGTGTGTGTGTGTGTGTGTGT
>NW_026596430.1:1533383-1745608 GCF_907164565.1 Psammomys obesus | reverse complement strand
TGTGTGTGTGTGTGTGTGTGTGTGTGTGTGTGTGTGTGTGTGTGTGTTTTGGTTTGGCTCTCTGTTAGATTGCTTGTTTGTGCATTTGTTTGTTTGTTTTTGAAGTGTGATCTTAGGTAACCCAGGATGGCTTCCAACTCACAAATAACCAAGATGGTCTTGAAATTCTGACCATCCTTCCTCCACCACATGAGTGCTGTGGTTACAAGTCTGTATCACCACACACAATTTATATAATGCTGGAAATTGGATCATTGCTTCACACATGTTAAGCCAGCAGTCTACCTACCCAGCTATGTTCCTTGCCCTTGGTTTGTAACGCTACCACGAGTAACCTTGAACTTGTCAATCTGTCAACCTTCTTTTATTTTTTTTTATTTTAATCCTTATTAATTCCACTTTATTCACTTTGTATCCCCCCCATGGCACCCTCCCTCCTTCCCTCCCAGTTTCACCCTCCCTGCCCCTTCTCCACACATGCCCCTCCCCAAGTCCACTGATAGAGGAGGTCTTCCTCTCCTTCCTTCTGATCCTAGTATATCAGGTCTTATCAGGAGCAGCTGCACTGTCTTCCTCTGTGGCCTGGTAAGGTTGCTCCCACATGGGGGAGGTGATTAAAGAGCAGGCCAATCAGTTCATGTCAGAGACAGTCCCTGTTTCCATTACTATGGAACCCATTAGGACACTAAACTGTCATGGGTCACATCTGTGCAGGAGTTATAGGTTATCTCCATCAATGGTCCTTGGTTAGAGTATCAGTCTCAGAAAAGACCCTGTGCCCAGAATTTTTTGGTTCTGTAGCTCTCCTTGTGAAGCTCCTATACTCTCCAGGTCTTATTGTTTCCTACTTCTTTCATGAAATTCCCTGCATTCATCCCAAAGGTTGGCCATAAGTCTCAGCATGTGCTTTGATACCCTGCAAGTTAGAACCTTTCAGAGGCCCTCTGTGGCTGGCTTCTGTAATGTTCCCTGTTTTCTCCTTTTAATGTCCAGTATATATAAAGCACTCAAGAAGTTAAAGAGCGACATATCAAATAATCCAATTAAAAAATGGGGTACAGAGCCAGAACAGAGAATTCTCAACAGAAGACCTCCCCTATCAGTGGCCTCGGGGAGGGGCATGTGTGGAGAATTCTCAATATCGAATGGCCTAAAAACACTTAAGGAAATGCTCTATGTCCTTAGTCATCAGGGAAATGCAAATAAAAACGACCCTGAGAGTTCACCTTATACCCATCAGAATGGCTAAGATCAAAAACTCAACTGACAACACATGCAGGAGAGGTTTGGAGAAAGGGGAACCCTCCTCCATTGCTAGTGGAAATGCAAACTTGTACAACCACTTTGGAAATCAATCTGGCGCTTTCTCAGACAATTAGGAATAGCGCTTCCTCAAGATCCAGCCATACCACTCCTAGGCATATATCCAAAAGAGGCTCAAGTACACAATAAGGACATTTGCTCAACCATGTTTGTAGCAGCTTTTTTTTTTGTAATAGCCTTTTTTTCAAAAGACTGAAGAAAGAATAGAAGTTCCTCCCAGATGAATGTTTTCCTCCAGCTTTATGTAACAAATGCACACTCTGCCATGAAAATTATCTAATAATAAATATGCTGCAGATTATCTCAGTGCCTTCCTTGACATTCTAAGCCTTGAACCATTAAATGAATAGCGACTTATGTAACCTGCAATGGGACTAGCTTTAAATCAAAGCTAAACTAAAGTTTCTCCACAAAGTCACCACAGTAAATTTATAAAAACCAGTTATTAATTAAAAAAGAAAAACAGCACTTGGGGAGGCAGAGGCAGGTGTATATCTGTGAGTTTGAGTTCAGCTTGCTCTACAAAGTGAGTCATGGACAGCCAAGGCTGCACAGAGAAACCCTGTCTCAAAAAAAAAAAAAATACAAAAAACAATCCACATGTTTTCAAATCTCATATCTTTTTTCTCACCTCAACTAATGGCTTTTGTCCTCACTTCATGATGAAAACAAAACCCATCAGAAGAAACTCTTTACACACTCTCCAATCTACTAGATTCTTTTTTGTTAGAAAACAAAATCAATAAACATCCTTCCTACAAATCCAATACCCCCTCCAGACAACAGCCCTACTATTCTGCATCTCTTTCAATTCCTTCTGAAGAGTGACCTGTACCTACTGTTCTACAAGATTATCCTCTTTTTAAAGTTTATATAAATAAGTTCTTTCCTCCATAATCTCAGAGAAACATCTCTCTGGGTTATCATTCTAAGTCTGTCTTCAATTCTATTGCTATCCATCCTTTCAGCAATTTCTAACATTGCCAACTTCAGGACATCATTCTTTGTTGTTCTAGACAGACTATCTGAGTTCTGAACCCTCCTCACCTTCCTGACCTGATATATTGTCTGTACTCTTTTGAATTTTTTCTACTTGTTCCATCAATTATAGCTTAAGCAGTTTTAATATTCCAAGCATAATTTTGATTTATCTATCTCTCCTCATCAGAATTGCTTGTGTTCTCAGAAGCTCTGTTATTATTCACATACACATTTATCATTGCTGAATCTTTCTCACTAATTGATTTTCATATAGCTCTGATAATAGTCCTTGTCTACGTCTATTTAACATAAAGTTAGAGTTGCTCTAGCATATGTGTAATTATCCCTTGCCTGATATATTTTATTCCATTGTTTTATTATCAATTTATCTGTGAGCATTTATGTTTTCTGTGAATAATCTATCTAAAAACTGTTTTTCAGTGCAATCTGATAGTCTCTGAAGTTTTGTTGTAATGTTTAGCCCATATATACTTCCTATACTGTGATTTCATTTAAGTCTACCTTATTATTATTAATTATTTATAGCTTTGTTTGATATTATTAATTTTCTTTTGGCTTTTTTACAGTCATTTTAAATTAAATTTCCCTTATAGTTTTGTCACATATTTTCATTACTCAATGATTATCTTTAGAATAAGATATATATCCTAAAACATCTGATAATATTGCTGTGCCATTCCAAAAATCATAACAACCTTTCCACATTGTTGCACACACTTAAACTTTTTAAGATTATTGTTATTTCTATTACATGAACATATATTACATAATACATACGTACTTTGCATCTATATAACTAACATATGTTTTATTTTTTTGTTTTAAAAAGTCATAGGGCTTTAAAAGAAACTGAAATGAAGTATGTTATATTTTTATGTTCACTGTTTCTTTGTTCTGTATTAATTTTTATACATCCAAAGAATTTTGTTAATACTATTATAATGTGGCTCAGCTAGCAATTAATTCTCTATACTTTTTGATCTGAAAACATCGAATTTCCTTTCAAATTTGAAGTGAAGAAAACTGCTGTATTGAACTTTCATTGGTCAGTAAACATGCTGTTTTGTGTTTTAATGACTCCACTGTCGCTGGTCTGCCTTTTGTGTTGTTGGTCCCTTGTAAACAATACATTGTTTTTCATATAGATTTCTGGATTTTTCCTTTATATTTGACTTTAAGCTTTTTTATACTGTATATAGTTTTACGCTCCTTGTATTTTTCGTGTATGAAACCTAATGCGCTCTTTGACTCTGTCAGGTTGCATATATAATTGAATGTGAGTACTTTTCTGTCTTAATCTCTTTCATTGAGTTTTGCCTCACTCCCTTCCTCTGATGGTGCGGAACACATGGCAACCACTGTTGCTTGACAAAATCCAGCATACTGACATCATGGATTACAATTCTCCAGTATCCTATTACCTTTGATCATTAGCGCTATGTGTTGTCGGAGCTTCCTTATGCATTTTCTTTTGGGAAATTTTGTGGAGGTTTTGGTAGAGGATGTGAATGTATACAATGGCAGTCTCTCTTAACAAAATAATTCTTTGGAAAAAGTCTCCACCACCATGGAACTATATAGTACGATAACTCTGCCTACACCAACACAATAACCCCCTTTGTGCACCCCTATTTCCACCAAGAATAAAGAAGTTTATTAACTGAAAGATGGTTCTCACCCATGGTCCCAAGGAGGAAAACACACAATCGAGAAAAAGAATGGGACCAGACCCAGGGCCTGAGGCCTTGGCAGTTGAGGGCAAGAGTTCAGTTAATAAGTATAGTGTCCATGATTGATTCCCGGGGTACTTGACTTACAGGATGAGTGTCAAGATCTGGTAAGCCCCATGAGGAGCAGATTCTGTTAAAAAGTTAGGCTGGCTTTATCCCCCTTTGCCACATAGGAGCACACATTGTGAGAACAGGCCCATATTATAAGACTAAAGCACGTAGGAACACAATCAGGAAACAGCTCAATGCTTAGTATGTTACATGGTACAAACTCCATGAAAATTGCTCTTCATGGGTTGGCTTTTTTAAATCACAATGTCTGGCACCCCCGACCACAAGGGTAAGAGCCTGACAGAGGAAATGTGAAGGATGTAAAGGGGAACCTGGGGGAATTACTGAACCTTAGGAAGCAATAGGGACTTAGATGCTTGCCAAACTTACTTGTGTTGCTTAAAAAACAAAACAAACAAACAAACAAAAAAAACCCCCTATAGTTAAGTTGATTATTTCTTTCATTCTGGATGTTGAAAAATAGAGCTACAAAAGATTAAAAAGAAATCTGTGAAAAGACCATACAAATCTTGGAATCAGTCTGTTTTCAACATTACCTGTGATTAAGCTACTATGCAAATACAGAAGGTTTTTTTTGTTTTTTGTTTTTGTTTTTCAGTAAACAACCACCTATCCTGACTTGCCATCAGACTGTGTCAGGCTCCTTCTTTCACAGACTCCACACCTCCTACTGGGGACCTGAACTCCGCTAAAACTGGACCCCGGAACCCGGACTCTCAAAGAAACTTTTATCAGGTTTTTGATGTCCTATATTTTCTGGCAGTCCTCTTCATTTTATCATATTTGTTAGCCCATCTTCAGAATAGCCATGATCTTATGCTTTGCTAATAGTAAAGATTTTATCCTTAATCCTGAAAAGTGTTGTCCTTGCTCCTGACACACAATATTTCAGCTTCTTCACTGAAGGTACTTAAGGGACTGTTTGTACTCAGGCTGTCTGCAACTTCAGTACCTCTTACCTGCTCTTTGATGTCACTGTTTGGCTTTTGACTCACAGTGTGAGACATGTGCTGAGCTCTTGATGCCTTTCACTGTAGTTGAGTAGTTCATCTCACACCCGTGGATCTATGCTGTTCTAGCCCCCAGCCGAGGAACTACATGTAAAAATGTGCATATCTGTTTATAGCACTTACTACATGGTTTTGGGTCATTTTTCTTCTTTTCTGTGTTCTACTGCATATGCAACTATCACAGCAACTTGAAACTCTGTTCTGAATTCTCAGCTAAGGGGAATTCTGAGCCATAGGAACTCATCTTTGCTGCCTCTTGTTTCCCTTCTCCCAAGAATCTTCATCTTATATGATTGTTTGTCCAATACTATGATTATACAAACACACACACACACACACACACACACATATCTTGAAAAAAGTATGCAAAACTTTTCAACCTCCAAAAATGTATAAACTGTTATAGTTATGACAAATTCTTCTTATGGTTTTGTCATATATTTGATGTCACAACATCAAAGTAAGAATGAAACTTGTTTAATTTATTTTCTAAGTAACTATTGATATGATTATGAAACATTAGACAAATAAGAAATCGGAGCTCTGAAAGAAGAGTTATGAAGTAAAGATTTTGAGTTTTTTATATGCATCTAAAATTCACTATATAAAGTCTGTGATACCTCTGCCAAGCTCTCTAGAGAGTGCAATTACAACAGTTCTGTGTGCTTTTCTGATGACCATGGAGATAAAATATTGATACAACCAATATTTTTACTTCAATGAGGCCCAATGCCATGGTAGCTTGCTGTTGGTCATGCTGCTAACATTACAAGGAATCTACATATCTCTGCCCTACATAACTGGCCTTTCATTTCAATACTTCTGTATTACCACTAAAGCTCAGGAATCCACAGGACCCACCTAGGAGCTAGCTTGAGCAAACACTCTGGGCCTTGGAGAAAGTGGGACACCCTAGCTGAAAGAAATGAGTGGGAATGGGGTCCACAGGGACTACAGAGCAGGATTCCTGTAGAGCTTTGCCAATGTGAGATTGTAATTGATTGGAGGATTTATGACATGAAACCTCTTTAAGTAACCCACAACAAAATTCTTGGAGAACTAAAATTTTTATTAAAATGTTCATCGAATACAAATGGACAATGTTGGATTGGGGAAATGGAAAAATACTATAAAATAAGAATATTTAATATAGTCACAGTATTTAATATGAATATTACATGAACATAAAGATTAAGATATCAGTGTATAAATGTAAAGGATGGTATGATATAAGAGATTTTTAGTAAATATGAATTTCTATCAATAAGTTTTTAAATGAAGAAGCTGCATTGTCAATGTAGAACACAGAATGGAAGAATTATCTACAAAATATGTTATGGGCACACTCTAGATGATCTGAGAAAAATTCTATAAAACTTAATGTTTGGATCATTCCTAGTCTGTTGAGCCTATCCAAGAATGAAAATGATGTGAATTTTTTCCATAAAGCAAAATGCTGCAATAAAAGTATCAAAGAAGCAGCACAAAACAGTCTCCCCATTAGATGAGGCATAGAATATCTACACCAAGTATATATAATGGCATTGAAATAAATTGTTTCCAAATAGCACATGAAGCATTAAAAATAATTACTGGTGGAAATGGGTGCTGTTTATAATAAAAATGGGCTTACTGCAGAGCAACATGAATAATAACTTAGTGCCACTAAGTTTTTATTATCCACTAAGAACTAGATACTTAAAGTTGTTAAAAATATAAATTTTATGTTTTGCATATTTAACAGCAATCTTTAAGAACAAAAATGCAAAATTCACTCCCTGCTTTTTAATTTATTTTTGTTTGATAAAAAACTTTATGAACACAACAGCTGTCACTATTTTAATACAACTAATAAGTATACATTCACATTTTACAAGATTATGATAAAAAATTATAAATTACCTTTTTATCCTGATAAAAACAGTATGTCTCTCAAACCAAAACTAGTACTGTGTTCTATGGTGAAACTAGAAAAGAATTTTTGCTGTGGTTAATGATGAAAGAGGAACAGCTATGTCAATTATAGTTAATCTCATTTAAAGCTTGCTCATGAATACAATTAAGCTGAATAAAAAGTAAACAACTTGTGATTATTGGCATTGAAAGAGAATATTAGGAGCTTGCAGAAGTTGTAACTGCACACTGAAAACCTAGAAATTAATGCAGAAACTCATATAGCAAAAGATTTTAGTAGAATAATTAATTTTAATTAGATATACACACACAAAGATTCTATACACCAGCTTTTGCTTGATGATGTCATGGACTACTTGATGATGTTATAGGCAACAAACACCATTCAAAACTAAAACAAAGCTATAAATCATCTAAAAATGACCATTTCAAAGCAAAATGGAACCTTATGAGAACTGAATTTTTTATTTTTTTTTTATGTGCGACTGTTCTATATGTTCTGTATGTCTTTGTACCACATACATGTCTGGTGTGTGAGGAGATCAGAATAAGGTGTTAGATCACCTGCAATTGAAGTTATTGACAGTTGTGAGCTGCCATGGAAGACTAGGAATCAAAACTGTGTCCCCTGCAAGAACCACAATGGCCTTTGACAACTATGCCATCTCTCCAGCCCCTAGAACTATGAATTTTTAAACAAAGAACTTATAGGATGAAAGATACAGAAGACCACTGAAAATGTAAATGAACTTTCAAGACATAAAACTAAGTATTTACCAAGTAAAGCTCAAATATATTTGACACACAAAATACAAATATATCCTGATATAATTTAATGTGCAAATTGAAAAATAATATGCATTCTTTATTTGCACAATAAAATGTCTTTTTATAAAAAAAATAATTCAGGGGGACATAACTACAGACACTGAGGAAATCCAAACAATCATTAGGACTTACTTCAAAAGTCCATATGCCACAAAATTTGAAAACCTAAATGAAATGGACAATTTTCTTGATTGATTTGACTTACCAAAGCTGAATCAGGACCAGGTAAATCAACGAAATAGTCCTATATCCCCCAAAGAAATAGAAGCAGTCATCAAAAGTCTCCCATTCAAAAAAAGCCCAGGACCAGATGGCTTCAGCGCAGAATTCTATCAGACCTTCAAAGAAGAGCTAACTCCAATTCTCTTCAAACTATTCCACAAAATAGAAACAGAAGGAACATCACCAAACTCATTCTATGAAGCCACAGTCACCTTGGTACCTAAACCTCACAAAGACTCAACAAAGAAAGAGAATTTCAGGCCAATCTCCCTTATGAACATTGATGCAAAAATACTTAACAAAATACTTGCAAACCGAATACAAGAACACATCAAAGATATTATCCACTATGACCAGGCTTCATCCCAGGAATGCAGGGGTGGTTCAATATACGGAAATCCATCAATGTGATCCACCTTATTAACAAACTGAAAGAAAAAAAACACATGATAATCTCCCTAGATGCTGAAAAAGCATTTGACAAAATCCAACATTCATTCATGTTTAAAGTACTGGAGACATCAGGGATACAAGACACATATCTAAACATAGTAAAGGTGATATACAGCAAGCCTATAGCCAACATCAAACTCAATGGAGAGAAACTTAAAGCAATCCCACTGAAATCAGGGACAAGACAAGGCTGCCAACTCTCTCCGTATCTCTTCAACATAGTGCTGAAAGTCCTTGCTAGAGCAATAAGACAGTTGAAGGAGATCAAGGGGATACAGATGGGAAAGGAAGAAGTCAAATTATCACTATTTGCAGATGATATGATAGTATACATGATGGACCCCCAAAACTCTACCAGGGAACTCCTACAGCTGATAAACACCTTCAGCAAAGTAGCCGGATACAAAATTAACTCAAAAAAATCAGTAGCACTCCTGTATACAAAAGACAAAAGGGCTGAAAAAGAAATTAGAGAAACAACACCCTACACAATAGCCACAAATGACACAAAGTACCTTGGTGTAACCCTAATCAAGCAAGTCAAAGACTTCTATGAAAAAAATTTCAAGTCTCTGAAGAAAGAATTAGAGTAAGATATGAGAAGATGGAAAGATCTCCCATGTTCATGGCTTGGCAGGATTAACGTAGTAAAAATGGCCATCTTACCAAAAGCAATCTACAGATTTAATGCAATTCCCATCAAATTGCCAACACAATTCTTTACAGACCTGGAAAGAAAAATTCTCAACTTCGTATGGAATAACAAGAAACCGAGAATTGCTAAAACAATCCTCTACAATAAAAGATCTTCTGGAGGTATCTCCATCCCTGATCTCAAGCTGTCCTATAGAGCAACAGTTATAAAAACTGCATGGTACTGGCATAGAAACAGAATGGTGGATCAATGGAATCAAACGGAAGACCCAGAAATAAACCCACACACTTACGGACACCTGATTTTTGACAAAGATGCCAAAACCATACAATGGAAAAAAGATAGCATCTTCAACAAATGGTGCTGGTCCAACTGGATGTCTACATGTAGAAAAATGAAAATAGATCCATACTTATCACCCTGCAGAAAACTGAAGTCCAAGTGGATCAAAGACCTCAACATAAAACCAGACACATTAAATCGGCTAGAAAAAAAAAGTGGGGAATACCCTAGAACTCATTGGTACAGGAGAAAACTTCCTGAACAGAACACCAACAGCACATGCTCTAAGAGCAACAATCAATAAATGGGATCTCATGAAATTGAAAAGCTTCTGTAAATCAAAGGACACTGTCATCAAAACAAAGCGACTGCCTACAGATTGGGAAAGAATCATCACCAACCCTTTATCTGACAGAGGACTCATATCCAATATATATAAAGAACTAAACAAGCTGAAAAGCAACAAACAAAGTAATCCACTTAAAAAATGGGGAACAGAGCTAAAGAGAGAATTCTCTGTAGAGGAATATCGAATGGCAGAGAAGCACTTAAAGAAATGCTCAACCTCATTAGCCATTAGGGAAATGCAAATCAAAACAACCCTGAGATTTCACCTTACACCCATCAGAATGGCTAAGATGAAAAACTCAAGGGAAAACACATGCTGGAGAGGTTGTGGAGAAAGGGGAACCCTTCTCCACTGCTGGTGGGAATGTAAACTGGTACAACCACTCTGGAAATCAATCTGGCGCTTTCTCAGACAACTAGGAATAGCGCTTTCTCCAGATCCAGCCATACCACTCCTAGGCATATACCCAAAAGAGGCTCAAGTACACAAAAAGGACATTTGCTCAACCATGTTTGTAGCAGCTTTATTTGTAATAGCCAGAAGCTGGAAACAGCCCAGATGCCCCTCAACTGAAGAATGGATGCAGAAACTGTGGTACATCTATACAATGGAGTATCACTCAGCAATGAAAAATAAGGAAATCATGAAATTTGCAGGTAAATGGTGGGACCTGGAAAAGATCATCCTGAGTGAGTTGTCCCAGAAGCAAAAAGACACGCATGGTATATACTCACTCATATAAACATACAACATAGAATAAACCCACTAAAATCTGTATATCTAAACAAACTAAGCTAAAGAGAGTACCCTAACTAAAATGTTCAATCCCCATCCTGAAAGGCAAAGAGGATGGACATCAGAAGAAAAAGAAAATAGGAAACAACCTCAGAACCTGCCACAGAGAGCCTCTGAAAGCCTTTGCAGTATAGACTGTCAAAGCAGATGCTGAGCCTGATGGCCAACTGATGGGCAGAGTGAATGGAATTTTATGTAAGAAGTGGGAAATAGTAAGAGCTGGAGGGGATGGGAACTCCACAAGGAGAGCAACAGAACAAGATAATTTGAACACAGGGAACTTCCCAGAGACTCATACTCCAACCAAGGACTATTCGTGGAGATAACCTAGATCCCCTGCACAGATGTAGCCCATGGCAGGTCAGTGTCCAAGTGGGTTACATAGTAATGGAAAGAGGAACTGCCTCTGACATAATCTGATTGGCCTGCTCTTTGATCACCTACCCCTGAGGGGGGAGCAGCCTTACCAGGCCAAGGTAGAGGACAATGCAGCCACTTTTGATGAGAACTGATAGACTAAGATCAGAAAGGAGAGGAGAACCTCCCCTATCAGTGGACTTGGGGAGTGGCATGCATGCAGAAAGGGGAGGGAGGGTGGGATCAGGAAGGGAGGAGGGAGGGACTTATGGAGGAATACAAAATGAATAGAATGTAATTAATAAAATAAAATTAAAAAAATAATTCATGTAAATGTTCCAAATTAGAAATGGATTGCAAAATCTACAAATGAAAGCTTAAATCTTGTAGACTGTGATCACCCAGAAGAATCTTCTTACCATTAAAAGCTGTTTTCAGACACTTTCTGGACATAACCCACCCCTGTGCACCTGCTAGATCATCTGGTACATGCTGCTTTCCAGACATCTTACAGTCTACCTAGAATAGGTCTCCATGAAATGACGATGCTGGTATAGTCAGAATGGTCGCACATTGTTCTGCTGTGCTGTTCTCCTTTGTCCGTTACCTCTATCCAATCTTGGGAGATATGCAGATTGATGGCACTTTTGTTATCCAGAACATTGAAGTCAATCATTTATGACCTGGTTAGCTTTGCACAGGCCACAAACTACAATGACAATAAAGTTCCAGATTCCAGATTATACTGGCTGGGTTGTTTGTTTGTTTTGTCTACTTGAAGAAAGCTAGAGTCATTTGAGAGGCATTAAGCTCAATTGAAAATATAAATCTCCATAAGCCTCGCTTGAGGGCAAGCCTGTGTAGCATTTTCTTGATTGGTGGTTGACGCTGGAGGGCCCAGCCCATTGTGGTTGAGGCCTGGGTTACATAAGGAAGCAGACTGAACAAGCCATGAGAAGCAAACAAGTAAGGAACATTCCTCCATGACTCCTGCTTCGATTCTGCCTGTAGATCCCTCTCCCAACTTAGCTCAATGATGGAATGTAATATGAAAGTGGAACCAAAAAAATCCTTTCTTCCCCCAGTTGATTATAGTCATGGTATTTAATCACAATAATTGAAACCCAACCTAAAACACAAACCCTGGAATCAGGAATGCCAAGGGAACCAATTTTAATGACTTCTGATATGAAAAGGTTTTGAACACTACTGATGAAGAAAACTATTTAAACCTGAAAATGGAAATAAAAACAATAAAGAAAACACAAGCTTAGGAAATTCTAGAGATGGAAAACTAGGTAAACAAACGGAAACTACATCACCAACAAAATACAAGTGATGGGAGAGAGAATCTCAGGCATTGAAGATACAATAGAAGAGACAGATTCATTGGTCAAAGAAAATGTTAAATCTTAAAAATTCCTAATTTATTATCATGAACCACTCCAATCAGGGAAAGGCTCCACAAAGTCACTTATGCTAAGTAGACTGAGATTGCACTGTCTTTTGATGCCATCCCAAGAAATCAACAAATGCCTTCTGGGATCACTGCAGCAGGAAAAGAAGGCCAGTCTCTCTCATGAACATTAATGCAAAAATACTCAATAAAATACTTGCAAACTAAATCCAAGAATACATCAAAAAATCATCCACCATCTTCAAGTAGGCTTCATCCCAGAGATGCAGGTATGGTTCAGTGTATTAAATTTGTCAGTGTAATCCACCATATAAACAAACCGAAAGAAGAAAAACCACATAAACATCTCATTAGATGTTGAAAAAAATATCCTTGACAAAAATCCAACACCCCTTCATGAAAAATGTCTTAGAGAGATTCGGGAAGCAAGGGACATACCTAAATATAATCAAGGCAATTTACATCAAACCTATAGCCAACATCAAATGAAATGAAGAGAAACTCAAAGAATTCCACTAAAATCAGGAACAAGACAAGGCTTTTCATTCTCTCCATATCTACTCAATAAAGTAACTGAAATTCTAGCTAGAGCAGTAAGACAACTAAAAAAAATCAAGAGGATACAAATTAAAAAGTAAAAAGGCAAGTTATTAATATTTGCAGAAGATATGCAACCTCAAACATTCTACCAGGAAAATCCTCCAGCTGATAATCGCCTTTAGTGAAGTGGCTGAATACACGATTAATGGGAAAAAAAATCAGTAGTCCTTCTGTATACAAATGACAAAGAGGCTGAGAAAGAAATCAGAGAAACAACACCCTTCACAATAGCCACAAATAAAATATTTTGGATGCAAGGCAGAAACTTATTGCAGTAGAAATTCCATGAAGAGTAGCCCTTGAAGAACTCCTACAAATGGGGACACAGAGCCTGAATCAAACATCTTCTATAACCAGATAAAGCCCAAGAAGAGGGATTATAACACCAACTCAGCCACAAAACCTTCAACCTACAGTTTATCCTGCCTTCAGAGTGTTCTGGGACTGTAACATCGTGTAATCATCATCATCAGAGTGATCAGACAGACTTCATCCAGTAACGGATGGAAGCAGATGCAGAGACTCAGGGCAAAACAGGTTGCTGTGCGATGGACACAGAGGAAGGTCATAGGAACCACAGGAGTCAGGGACACCACAAGAGCAAGACCCATGGAATCAACTGTCTCGGACTCATGGGAGCTCTCAGAGATCAGGAAGTCTGTGGGGTTTGACCTAGGCCCTTTGCATATATGTTACGGCTGAATAGCTTGATGTTCTTGTGGGATTCCTAACAGTAGGAGCAGGGCCTTTCCCTGACTCTTTCACCTTCTTGTGGGACCCTTCTCCTCCTCCTAGGCTGCCTTATCCAGCCTTGATATGACAGTATATGGTAGCTTACTATGCCATGTTTGGTTGATGTCCATGGAGGCTTGCGGTTATCTGAGGCAAGGAAAAGGGGGTGGATCCAGGGGAGAAGGGAGATAGCAGGGAGAGATTGGGCAGGGGAGGGAGGGGAAACTGCAGTCAGAATGTAGTATTTGAGAGAAGAATTTTAAAAATTCTTTCATTGCTACTTCAAATAAATAAATAATAAAAATTTCCCAGGTAATAATTTCATTCTTTAGAATTACTTCGGTTTTAACTTCTAATGAAGTCCTATCCTTTTAACCCATGCCATCTATAATAACAAATTTGCAACAATAAACGTCAAATAATTAGAGATTTAAAAAATTAACAAATGTGTGTCTATGACATATTCATAAGGTATTAAATAACAGGACTTTTAAGAATGTTTGTATTATACTTTTTAATTCTGTAAGGAAGGATGGAAATGTCAAGTGAGGGGAGGATAAAGAACAATGGAGTCTAAAAATATCTTAAAGATTGAGCTTTTTAATTCTGGAAAGGGCGTTAGGTTTTTATTGTTGGCTGGGGTATGCTGGGAAGAGGTTTGCAACACTCTGTGGTGATATATATAAGTTAATATTTCTGTGATCAATATGATTTGGTTGTATAAAATACAAATTTTTGAGTATAGATATTTTGCAAGTTCCTTCTTTTGAGGGCTGAAGTTGTAGCGCTATTGATAGAATGTTTGGGTAGCATGCACCAGCCCTGAGTTTGGTCCCCAGCGCTTTACAAACCAGGTGTGGTAATATATGTAATTTCATCTCTCTGGAGGTCAGGGTGGGAAGATCAAAAGTTCAACGCCGTCTTCAGCTACACAGCACATTTGAGATCAGACTGAGATATGTAAGACCATCTTTCAAAAAGAGAAAGTTCTTCTCCCCGGGATAAACTCACAAAGTTTATTCAACTACCCATGGATTCCTAGGTAAGTCACATGTTGTTAATTAATAAAACAACTTTTATAAAAACAATAGACTCTCTGAGCCCTAAAGTGACTATTTGGAGTGCATAACTATTATTACATAATTGTGCAAGTCCTTATTTTCTAAATATATGTCATGTTGTCTGTAAGACACAGGAAAGGATGAGTAAGAGGGCACTGTAAGAGAAAAAAAATCCATGTTTTCACATGTGCTCATTTCTACAGAAATAAGATCCTTAGGTGTGTGAAATTCTAAAGACACTAGAACTCAAAAGTCCCTTCCAATCCTCAGAATCGTTTCAGATTTCAGTCACCTACTACCAACTGTGGTTGAAAAACATTAAGCAGAGCACTCTCAAATTAAATAATTTCTGAGTTTTAAGTTGTGCATCATTGAAGCAGCATGATGAAGTCACACGATCACACTCTGCCCTATCCATGATGTAAATTCTCTTTTCCCCCAAAGTATCCATACCATATATATAAGCTATCCAACCCACTGGTCACCTAAAAGCCTCCTCTATTACAATATGTTCTATTGTTGTATCCTAGGGCTTATGTTCAACAAACATAAATACCAAATTATTTGGTCTCCCAGCAGCACAAGAAAAGTATTTAAATGGCTGCAAAACTTGAATCAAAACTTGAAACCAATAACGGCCCCAAAACACAAGAATAGTAATACTGGCAATTTACAAATGACAAAGAGAAACGGTAAAGTGCTTCCTTCCAATTAGGATGTAAAATTCTCAATTTAATGTGCAGAGAAAATAATTATAATACAAGGTTATTAAGATCTGAAGTACAATAAGACATTTTGAAGGAAACCACATTCATATAAGTTGTATTACAATATATTATTACAATATATTATTGAAATTGATCAAATGTATTACTTAGCCATTGTTAATCTTTTTATGCATCTGACTTATAAATTAAGTATTATAAATTAAGTATTTATAGATAGGAAAAAACATTGAAAATACAAGGCTTGATACTATCAAAAGTTGCAGTCATCCAAGAAAGGGATTAGAATAAATCCCCAAAGATTGAGGGAGATGACTATAAATTACAGAGTTCAAGCCCTATGCTGACAATGGTTTTAATGGCAAAATTTCATTTTCATTCACATAAAATGAGGACAAGTAACAATTTCTCCCTGGGGGGGTTACTGTGAGAACCAGATGGCATGGTTGAGTTCAATCCATTTTGAAATTTATAAGGCACATCACCAGAGGAGTTCTTTCTAATCCTCTGATCTCCTTAACAAAAGACACAGAGCTCAGCACATAGTAAGCACTCAATAAATAGTGAAAAGTCTTCCCTGATAGCTCCTAGAGGCTTTGCATAACACTCAAGCTTACCAAATACAATCACATTAAATCCAGCTCTTGGATTTTTTATTATTGATTTACACTCATTTCTCTCCCATCACCAGCTCGAACCTTTCATCAACTCTTCTCTGAACAGTCATATAACAAGCAAAAAGAAAGAAGGAAAGAAACATGTACACATTTTTTAAATGTGAGATGGTAACATTTTCTATACAGCATAGCTGAAATGCAGTGTCTATAGGCGACAGATGATCCAGTCTACTTCAGTTCTGTCCCTCATAAGAATCCATGAATTGCTTTCACTTTTTCACTCCAAACTGAAATTCTGCCACAGTCTTCAATAGGTACAGAAGAGAGAAAAGCCATTTCTTTAATAAGCATTTGGTAGGAATTTCTCCCTCCCACCTCATCGAATGGTTTCTAACATTCAAACAGAAAAGGATTCACGCCCATAATTTGTCTGAGCCAAGATATCTTCAGATGATAGGTAACCACAATGTATAATTTACTTTTCAGAAATAGAGTTCTATCTCACGGGTTCTAAAGAAGGGGTTGCAGAATTGGCTTGTGAGAAATGAAAAGGGGAGGGAAATTATTTGGTCTCCCAGCAGCACAAGAAAAGTATTTAAATGGCTGCAAAACTTGAATCAGGACAAAGGTCACAGTAAAGTCCTCTTTCAAAGGCATTTTTTTAACTTATTCTAATTTGGTTACCTTTTATAAATGTTCAGCCATTTGATTCTGGGACCAGATATATTTACATAAATTTTAGAAAATGAACAAAGGAAACCATGTATTGCAAATCAACATTCTTCTTCTTCTAATTCTTCTTCTTCTCCTCCTTGTTTTCAGAAAATTGTAGATTTGCACACACTAGCAAAAGCTATCAGTTCATGCCCTTCTTGCTCAGTTCACTTGAGCGGAAACACCATCCAAAAATTAGAGCAGATGGTTCCGACCGACATCTCCACAGTGACATAACCTGCTGACCTTCAGTGTATTCCTCTGGTGTGTGTAGATCTACCACTCAAAATTCATATACCATCAACATAAGAAGCCAGAGAGTTCTATCACAATGACCTTTCCCCCGGGCCCGTTTAGAAGCCTCTCTTTCCTTGCCTTGTCTCAATAACCTTTAGGGATTGCTTCTTTTTCATCTAGCAAAAGCCTTTGAGATTTATCCAAGATGAAATATGCAATTTGCTTCTTGAGGTTAGTGGAGTAGCTCAATGCAAAAAGAGCTTGCTTAGAATGTACAAGGTTTGATCTCCAGTGTGACAGTGACAATAACAATAACAATAATGTTCTCCGTTTTCTTAATAAGCATTAGATAATATAGACAACAGCCATTTACCAATAGAAAAATCTTGATTGTTCTCTTTTGGAGAATCTTGAAAATAAAACTGCTAAGACTTTCTGGTAGGACAGAGACTTCCAGAAGCTGCTTCCAGATGTTCTTTTAAAGTACAAGAATCATTATAAAAAATATAGAGTCTCTTTCAAACAAGAAAGGGAAGGCCTTAAGAAGCTCACAAAGACAGTGATAAGACAGCATAACTGCCAGGAAAAAGACAGAAGATCCACAGACATACACATGCAAAAGCCAAGCTGAACGCTGCTCTAATCATGTGTCTTCCCTTCAAGGGGAGGTGAGGCAAAATCCTGATTCAAAAGATAAGCCAGATGAGCCATGATGAAGAGACTGGTGATCCTACCATTGAGACAAACCCATGACTGCAAAATTCCCACATTTAGTTGCAGGCTTTGGTGAGACCCTGATTCCTTCAGTTGACACATCAGCAGTGGAAAGTTGATCCGTTCTGTCACTCTACATGACTCAGACGGTAATGGCCAGGCACTGTCTTGAGAGGGAATACATTGAGAAATACTGTCATACACTGGGAACACTAAGGCAAGAGACAGCTCCAAGAAGCAAAAGTGGAGAACAGCAGAAACAGACACTGGCAAGCTGGAAAATGAAGATTAGGGTTAGGCTCAGCTCTAGCAGTCAAGTGCATTTAACTGTTACTTCAATGACTTTGGACAGGAACAGAATAACATGAGAGTGTGATAGGCCCAAGTCTGAGCTCAAGAGAATGATGCACCTCCTAACTGACTGTCCAATACAAGGTTCTCATATACACACAAACAACAAAAACAGAGTCAGATATTTGTGCATCTAAAATTATATATAATACATATAATTGTATGTGTACACGCACATACATACACACACACACACACACACACACACACACACATACATCTTTCTTTAAGATCCATAGCCTATCTAACAAAACCTGTTGGTCAGGATAGCCCAAGTGATTGACAGAACAATACCCTGTTACCCTAGGGTGCCTCTCAGAGGTTGAAAGCGAGTTCCAATTGCTGAAGTCACTGTACATTTAGGACATCAGAGTTTGAAGATTCAAGCTAGTTCTAACCTAAAAACCTCCTTCTAGGGGTCTAGCCTTCATGGTACCAGAAAGTACTGTGTAAGTGTTCAAGCGAGGGAAGAAATGCATAATCCTTTTTTAAAAAATATTTATTCATAATCCATTTTCTAAAAATATTTATTTGTATTATTTTAAGTGTGTGTGGGGGGGTGTCATGATAAACCCTTAAAGCTGAAGCAGTGTGGTTATCTGAGTCCAGGGGATCCTGTAGAGACTGAAGCACCAACCAAGGACCTACATGGACCTGACCTAGAACCCCTGCTCCAATGTAGCCCATAAGCAACTCAGTCTCCATATGGTTTCCTAAGTAAGGGGAGCAGGGGCTGGCTGCCTCTGTCATTAACTCAGTTGCCTGCTCTTTGAACACTTGCTCCTAGTGATGCAGCCTGGCCAGGCCACAGAGGAAGAGGATCCAGGCAGTCCTGATGAGATTTGATAAGTTATGGGCAGATGGCAAAGGAGGAGAACTCCCCCCTTTCAGTAGAGTAGGGGAAGAGGATAGGGGGGAAAAGGAAAGAAAGGTGGGACTGGAAGGAGTTGAGGAAGGGGACTGCAATCGGGATATATAATGAGTAAATTGTAAAAAAAAAAAAAGCTGAAGTAGTGGCAGTTGTAAACCAAACAACATGGATCATGGATGCTGAACCAAATTCAGGCCCTCTTCATGTGCTCTTAACCAGAGAGCCATCTCTCTAGTGCCTTTTTTTTTCTAGCTTCTTTTTTTAATCTTTACTTTTCTACATCCTCTGTTTCACAGTTTTATTTTTACTGTGCTAGCAAAAGTATTTTTTATTTTTATTCTGCTTATTTCTTTATTTCTCTTTCTACATTTATCTAGTTTTGTTTGTGAATCATTTTTATTATAGGACAATCCTTACTCTTTTCATTCTTCTTTCTTCTTTTGTTCCATCTTTGCCCTTTCTCCCTCTTTATCTTTAGCAGTATTTTCACTATATATAATTTTCTTTTTCTGTAAAACATTTTTTATTCTGCTTCTTAAATTCATGTAACACTGCTTTTGAATTTTCTCATTGTTTTTGTTGGTTTATTTTCCTTTACTTTTAGAAACTTCTGATCACTTGCTCTTTTCTCCTTCCTTCTGTAACATTCTTCTCCAGTCCTTTTCCTTTCATTCATTTAACTTTGCTTCTCAAGTTTTCCTTTCTCTGCTTCCTTACTTTATCTTATTCACTTACTATTTTTACATTTGTACTCTGCACAAATAAGAATTTTCTAGAATCAACTGAATGAATATATATTAAGAAAGGCATTTATTAGGCTGGCTTACATGATTCTGACTGCACATTCCACCCCTAGCTGTCTGCATGAGAGGCAGAGGGTCCAGTAACTGCTCAATCCACGGGACTGGATACCTCAGTACTCCTCGTGCAAGGCTGAAGCACTGGAAAATTCCTCACTGGAAGGTCAAAGAAGCTAGACTACAATGGCAGCAGCAGTAGCAACAGAAGAGTAGATGCACTCACTAGCAAAGAATGAAAGCAAGCAGGCAAGAGTGCTTTCCTTCACATCTCTTTATATCTGGGTCACAAGCAGCATGGAATTAAAAATCAGCAAGAAAACTGAGATTTAAAAAAAGAAGTAATGTTAAAAGTGGAAAACTCAATTAATATAATAAAAATTAGCAGAAATCATCAACAGAAGACTTGACTAAGCAGCAGAAATACTATCAGGAGTGAAGGACAAGGTTGATGAAATGTTATATTCAAACATTAATTTAAAAATGAAAGGTAAGCAAGCTATATCTCTATGTTTTCTGAGAAACAGTCAGAAGACTATGCCTAAGAATCCATGGATAGAAGAAGGTGCTGGGATAAAAGTTAAAGTCATGGGAAATCCACTCTTTAAAATTCTATCACCACATTGCTTAAGCCTAGAGAAATAAATCGCTACTCAAATACACATGGCTAGAATGAACTGACCTGTGGCATAGGATATTCAAGATACACAAAATACAAAGAAAAAAAAAAGATCAAAAAGCACCAACTCACCAATAAAGGCAAAAATGGAATAGCACTAAATCTTTCATCAGCACACAAATTTGATTTTAAATTTTTTCATCAAAATAACAAGATATTAAAGCAACCTGCCAAAGTCAGTAGCCATTCTATATACATACAATAGATAATACCAAGAAAAAATACCAGAAACAATGGCTTCAAAAATGCCTAAAAACAAATATGACCAAAAAGCAGAAAACTTTTACAATGAAAATGATTAAACACTGAAGAAATTGAAGAAGACACTAGAAAATGTAAAGACCTACCATATTTATGAATTGGCAATTAGAATTAAAAAGTGCACATTTACAAGTGCAACATATAGATTCAAAGATATTTCCATCAAAATTCCAATGAAGCACATAGGTCCCAAAAGTCCAAAGTGATTCATCACAAAAAGAGCAATGCTAGAAATGCAGAAACAATAACTGATTTCAAATTGTATAGTGCAGCCATAGTCACAAAACATGTGTTACTGCCACAATGGAGGCATGAAGATCAGTACTATAGAACAGAGGACCCAGTGATAAAGCCACACAAACTGTCACCTTGTTTTTGACAAAGGTACTCAAAACATATGGGAAAAACGTTTCACAACGGTGCTGAGAAAACTGATCTTAACATGTAAAAAAAAAAACAAAACTAGCTCCATATCCCTCAACATAAGAAGGATCAATTCTAAATACACCAAAAATGTAAATGTACTGTCTGAAAATTTGAAGCTGTACGAGGTCTGCATAGATGAACTATTTCAGGAGATGAGCGTAGATGAAGATTTTGTGGAGATGGTGGCAATAGCACAGGGGACCAGCGGAAGCACTGGCACATAGGATTACCTGAAAGGGGAAAGTTTCTTCTAAGAAAAGAAACAACCACCAGACCAGAGAGAGCTATGGAAGTGAAGAAATATTCTTGTCAACTTCATGTCAGACAGATTAATATTTGGAATATATCAAGAACTGAAAACATTAAGCACCAAAAACACAAATCATCTAATCAATAAATAAACAGTCAAAATTTTAAAAATACCAACAAATGCTCGAAAAGTATTCGGCGCCCTTAGCCACCAGAGAAACTCAAATGCTTTCAGTATTGCTCTTCCACAGGGAATGCTGGCAAGGATGCAAAGAAAGAGAAGCTCTTCTTTCTTGCCAGTCTGAATTTAAAGTTGTGCAGTCACTATGGCAATCAGTACGGAGAGTCCTCAAAGAACTAAAAGTAGAACTATTGTATGACTCAGTTGAACCCTTCCTTGGGTAGATACCCAAAAGAGCCTCGGTCAGCATGCCAAAGGGATATGTAGATATCTGTGTTTATACTGCACTATTAAAAGAAAAAAATTAACCATCCTAAATGCTTGTCAACAGACAATGAGACTTTTTTAAACGCTACAATATGAAACTTTATGTAGCCAATCAGGAAAAAAAAAAAAAAAGACATTTGCAGGGGTATGATTGGAAATAGAAATCATTATGTCAATCAAAGCCAACCCAACTTAGTAAGAAAAATATTGACTGTCTCCTACATGTTGATTATCTATTTAGATTTGTAAGTATGAGTGTATCTAGGAGTGTGTATTTATGGGTGTGTACACGGGTCATGAAATTACAGTGGGAATCATGAGAAGAAAAAGGAAAGTCCTAATGGAGGAGGAAATAGAGGCTATGATGGAATACTAATAAGAAAGCAAAAGGGTTTGGCAGAGCAAGGAAAACAGCATCTAGAATAAGAACAGTAGGTATGTACAGACAGACTGCACTTGGGAACCACAGTCTGCCATGAAAACAGAGTCACAGCATATGTGTGTGAAGAAGCCATGATTAAACCCCTTACTTCGTATACAAACATAAAAAAACCTTTAATTACCAAAATGAAAAAACAAACAAACAAAATGAATTGCATTCTTTAAGTTCACCTTAACTTGTTTGTCATAGTTTTGCATATGATATTATCTCTAGCTTTACATGGTACTCTGTGTTACAACATGCTTACATTGCTTGTCATGGTGCATGGACACCACTGTTTTGGAACTTGAAATGAAGGGGGGAGCAGCCTTACCAGGCCACAGAAGAAGACAATGCAGGCACTCCTGATGAGACCTCATTGACTAGGATCAGATGGAAGGGGAGGAGGACCTCCCCTATCAGTGGACTGGGAGAGGGACACAGGTGGGAGGGAGGGTGGGGTTGGGAGAGGAGGGGGGAGGGAGGTAGAGGGGGGAATGCAAAGTGAATAAACTGTAATTAATAAAAATGAAAATTATTTAAAAAAATAAGAAATGAAGTAGTAAACTTTACTCTCCTTTAGGTCATTTTACCTAGCCCCACTTTGTGTTCTTCAGGCAGTCTTAGGGGTTCAAACCCCAGGTAACACCCACAATTCATGCCAACATTCATTATCATTATTGTAAGCATTATGCTTTTAATGCTAATGTTAATTATTATATGTGATTTGTCAAAAACAGCAAAAATTTTATTTCACTTATTTGCATACATGTCTTTCCATTCTTCTATCTTCTATCTGGATACTCTAGGACTCTCATTACCATTTTCAGGAGTTTTGTAAATGAGTCTAACTGGCTGGCCTCCTGGTGTTAGGCCCATCTTTTTGCAGACAGAACTCTGTCTTCAGTACCTCCTGTTTCCAAGATTCATAGTTATCAGGGATCAGCCATCTCTTGGCCCTTGGCATCATTTTGAAGCCAAACCTTACATTAGTGTTACAAAGCAGAAAGAGGGGCAGCCTGTTTCCCCTATACCGTGTTTGTGTATGTGTGTGTGTTGTTGTTGTTGTTGATGATGTTGTTGTTGTTTATGGATAACACATTTAAACATTAGAAAGATCCTCATTAAAAACTCCACATTTCTGAATTGCCTAGGAATTTCAAATCTGGCCACCAGGACCTGACTGTGACCCCAGCCATCTTACAGATTAGGAGAAACAGCTGTCTTTTGACAATGCACAGGCAACTCCCTACTTTTCTTGAAAGCCAGATTCTCTGACCATTAAAATCATCCTTCTGTCTCCTTGAGTTAACAAAGCCTGACTTAGCTCAATAAGGAACAACCACCAATCTTATCACTGCACTGTACAAACACTTTCCCATAAATTCTTTTATTTCATCCTGACCATTAAAAGCTGGCACCATTTAATCCTAATTCTAAAGAACGGACGTTATTGGCCCTGTTTGAAATCTCAGGAAACTAACATTTAGAAAGAGCAGTCCAAGGTCACAGAACCTTTAGAGAAGGGTTGGGATGACTCCTGGCATTTTCCTGTCAGAGTACTTTTCTCCCTTGCAGCACACAAGGCCCGAGAAAATCCATAGCAATGGGACAATATACAATGCCTCATTGCTTCAGCATGTGAGAGTTCTTTTATCAAAAGATTCGCATGGATTCCCCAGCTGTCATTCATAGCCACCCACACTGAGTACTTACTTTGTCAAACCAATCAAACATAAAATCCCCACAAAGATGCAAATCACATTGAGAAAAACCTGGTTATAACCTTTCCAATTACTACCTATTAAGCTCGAGGCAAATTGCTTTCCTGCCACTTAGATTGGCACAACCCTACAAACTTTAAATATAGGCTAAGGAAGCACAGCAGCACACTTTCAAATGGCCAAGAATAAAAAGAAAATATGTCATCATACATGATAAATATCTTAATGTGAATATGTATGGAGAAGAACTATTGAAGTACAATAAAAGCTGAGCTACTTAAGACTCCACAATCTATTCTGTAGTCTCTATTGCCTCTAAAACTGTGACCTCTGACAACACTACTGAGACACAAGAAAGAAGCAGAGCACCTGGGAAATGCCATGAATAAGCTTCCTTAGGCATGATCTTCCCAATGCTGTTGCTATAATCACCAGCCAAATGACAGGTGTTCCGAAGGGTTATGTAATAAATAACCCCATCCCAGAAAGCATATAGTAAGAACAAATAAAAGAACAATGTGGGAACTGGAAAAGATCATCCTGAGTGAGATATCCCAGAAGCAGAAAGACATGCAGGGTATATACTCACTCATAAGTGGATATAAGATATGTAATATAGGATAAACATACTAAAATCTGTACACCTAAAGAAACTAATCAAGAAGGAGGACTCTGGCTAAGATGCTCAATCCCCAA
Organism: Psammomys obesus; assembly: GCF_907164565.1. Lineage (NCBI taxonomy): Eukaryota > Metazoa > Chordata > Mammalia > Rodentia > Muridae > Psammomys > Psammomys obesus. The sequence continues at coordinate 1,720,876 of NW_026596430.1, read as the reverse complement.
TCAGAAAGGCAAAGAGGATGAACATCAGAAGAGGGAGAAAATAGGGAACAGGATAGGAGCCCACCACAGAGAGCTTCTGAAAAGCTCTACCCTGCAGGGTATCAAGGCAGATGCTGAGACTTATAGCCAAACTTTGGGCATAGTGTAGGGAATCTTATGAAAGAAGGGGGAGATAGTAAGACCTGGAGAGGACAGGAGTGCCACTAGGAGAGCAGCAGAACCAAAAAATCTGGGTACAGGGGTGTTTTCTGAGACTGATACTCCAACCAAGGACCATTCGTGGAGATAACCTAGAATCCCTGCACAGATGTAGTCCACAGCAGCTCAGTGTCCAAGTGGATTCCATAGTAATGGGAGCAGGGACTGTCTCTGACATGAACTCAGTAGCTGGCTCTTTAACCACCTCTCCCTGATGGGGTGCAGCCTTACCAGGCCACAGAGGAAGACAAGGCAGCTAGTCCTGATGAGACCTGATAGGCTAGGGTCAGAAGGAAGGAGAGAAAGACCTCCCCTATCAGTGGATTTGGGGAGGAGCATGAATGAAGAAGGGGAGGAAGGGTGGGGTTGGGAGGGAAGGAGGGAGGGAGCTACAGGGGGGGGGGGGGTACAAAATGAATAAACTGTAATTAATAAAAATTTTAAAAGCTGCTAAAAAACAAACAAACAAAAACAAGGCTCAGACTGACCAGAGAATGCACTGCCCAATCAGGGAGGCAGCTTCCTTGCAATGAGAAGAGAAACAGCTTAGGAAAGGAAGAAGCTGCAGCATCAAGCAAATAGTACAGAGAGACGGCAGTCAGGAACCATGGCCTCAGGTTCTGGTATACTCACCCCACCCTTGCTTCCCCTGAAGCTACGAGGCCAGGGACCACTTCAGCTGGAACACTGTGGCAGTAGTGTGTCTTCCAAGCTCAGGCTCCAGCTCTCTTTCCTGAAGTCTTGGATTGCTGGGTTGGACAGACCTCAGGGGGGAGTTCCAAGTGAGAAAAATAGATAGGAGGACAGTTTAGGATATGTAAACATGTTTGTGTTTAAATTCCAAGTTGGGGATTTTAGTTTGTCCACACCTGTTAAGTCTCTCGTGCAGAATGTGGTTTTTGCCAGGCAGATTAGTTGAATTCTGAGGATTTTGAGGGGTATAAATATGACAGCCCAGAGGAAGAAGGCATGGCTGCTTGGAGGACTGCTTCCTGCTGGTTCTATCTCCTGCTGCATTTGCTGTTTGCTGATTTGCTGGTTACCTGGCCTTCTGGATTTCTGGATGACTATATTGGAATTGGCCCCAAAAGAATCCTACGACCCTACCCAGTGGGAAGTAGCAGAGAGAACTCCGCCCCTATCTCCACTAACCTTCTTTCTCTCCTGCCCAGTGTTGAGGGGTTGGAAGGGAAGTAGAAGCATTTAATAACCATATAAAAAGTAGGTTTGTTAAAAAAAAATCAAGGTCAACAGGGGGATGAAGACGTTTTCAGGTATTCCCAGGTACCCACCCATTCTAACCATCCTCAGAGCTAAATTCTTCCTTGCTGAGACCTCAGACATCAGGGACTAAAGAGAACCCATGCAAGCTCCAGCCTCTCTGATGTCCAGAAAAATAGAATATATATTGTTATTTTTCTCAATTGCTGTGACAAAATGATTGAGAAGAATCAGTTTAGGGAATGAAGACTTACTCGCAGCTTGCTGTTGGAGGAACTACAGAATCCAGCGGCATATTGTTGGGTTCTGGGACTCAGGTGAACATAGGTAAACAACTTTCCTGGAATGGCATTTGCTACTGGTCTGAATTATGACAACGGTAAATCTTGGACATAATCTGAGGCTCAAGTGGTCTATTGTGACAGTGCCCTTATAAAATGGATATGGGAGCTGCTTCATAACACACCAGTAGCAAGTCTGATTCCCAAAAGGATATGGCAGCTGGGCCAGTAATAAAAGCTAGATACAGTCAGGCATTTGACACCACCTGACAGGAGGCTGCCCATCTAGATCTAGACATCATTCTGTGTTCCTATACCTATTACAAGGTGTTTCTTCCATGAAAGGAAATAAGGCCTTCTTGTAAGGATGGGATTTATTTTAAGGTATGAAAGTTGTGTCTGTGCTGAAGGAGGCTCCTCCCGTGGAAATCTCTAGGCCAAGTAAGAGACAGATAGTATTGGTTGTGAAATGCTTGAGTGGGCCTTAAAGTTATCATCAATCATATAGCCATGAGACATCTATAGTACTATACTATACTATACTGTACTATACTATATTATATATATATGTATATATAATATATAATGTATATATATGCTATAGTGTGTATATATATGTATACCTGTCCTTTTATATTATATTCATTTGTGCATGGAGGGGTGGACATGTGTCATAGCACATGTGTGGAAGTCTGAGGACAATTTATAGGACACAGTTCTCTCCTTCTATCATGTAAGTTCTAGGGTTTGAACCCAGGTCTTCAGCCTTGGCAACAGATTCCCTTACTCTCTGTGCATAGTTTTATGTCAGCTTGACATAAGCTTGAGTCATCTCAAGTAGAGGGACCCTAAACTAAGGAACTGATTTGATTCCACCAAATTGGCCTCTAGACAAGTCTATGTGGCACCAATTCTTGATAAGTGATTGAAAATGTGGCACTGGCACCCCTGGGTATTTGGTGCTGGGTTGGATAAGAAAGCAATCTCAGCAAGCCAGCAAGAGTAGCTGGTAAGAAGCATCCCTTCCTGGACTTCAGTTCCTGCTTCGAGGTTCCTACCTTGACTCCCGTCATTGATTGACCATAAGCTGTAATATGAACTAAAACCTTTCTCCCCCAAGTTGTGGTGGTCATGGCATAATCACAGCCAGAGGAGAAAAAATAAAACTGAAATACCCCATGAGTCATCTCGCATTTGTCATTTTTCATCCCTAAGTTTGTGGTGGTTTGTTGTACATCAGTCACTAGAGGATGAAAATAAAAGCAAAATGGAGGAGAACAAGACACATTTATTGCAGAGCCTGTACAGAAAGGAGAGTCAAGCATGATCCCAAGAATGCAGCCAAAATATAAAAAATAAAATCAATAGAAAGAAACATTAGCATCTAGGAGCTATTAGTCTATGCTGCAAAACCAATTCTCAGTGCCAGCAACACATATAAACTGCTATAATCACATTAATCATTATAATCACATTAATCAGCATGAGATTATTCTCCCAGGAAATGCCAAATGGCCTTTTTATATAATTTTTTTTTTCTATACAAGAGACTCAGTTTAATCTTTTGACAGACATACCATAACCAGCCCCCTAGTGAGTGTTCTGCAAGAAACCAACTTATCAGGAAGATAGTATTCACTAGCCTTAGGGGTATAAGGGACTGGTTTCTGATGAACCCCCATGGACCAGAACTGTTCCAACCTTTGAGGGCTCAAGCTATCTGATGTCTTGTCTAGCACTGCTGTTTGAGACATTAGTCTTTATTCATTGTACCTCAGCACTCTGCAAAATTCCTTTACCTGCCTGTTCAGAACTGTCCAACTTAGGCTCCTAGATGCCATCCTAAATGAAGTAGGTGTACCTCCTGACTCAGATACCTGCACAGAATCAGGCCCAAGAGCTGCTATCGTTTGAGCCATTTGTAGAAAAGACTACTGGCTCTTCCACATTGCAGAACTGCCCTGCAATTCTGTAGTAGTCCTATGGGTCCAAGTGCCAGACTATTGTGCTCTATGGTGGCCCCACTCAAGAGCAGCAGAGCCTCATGTGTTGTGATAACTCTTGCAGAAAGTGCAGCATTCCCATAGCAGCCCAACCACCCCCTACCTGGATCCATTGTGAAGCCTCTTTTTTCTAAGTACTTCCCCCTATGATTCTCCAAACACCACTAAGGAAGGTCAAAGACACATACCTGCTCATTCTTCCTAGATATACTAAGGCAAAAGTAAGCCTTGCTCCTCTGAGCTGTTTGTCTAAGTGGGGCATTTACCTTTCAATTGCCAGTTAATACCTGCGGAGCAGAGTCCCAGCTCACTCAGCTCTTCCACTACAAGAAAGACTTAATGGACCTCAGAGTCTCACAGGTTGGCAGTTTAAGCAGAAATTTCCAAATTTGCAGAGGAACGGTTTTGTTGTTTGAGTTGCCAGAGGGGAGGACAAAACAGGAGAGTGGTTGTCTATTGACTCCTCTGCCAAAAAACAAAGAATGAAAAGAAGAAAGAAACCTGGGCTGCAAGGATCAAGAGCAGAACCAACAAGGGGCACAGGTGGCAGAAGGTACTTTCTATCAGCCAAAGCTGAGCATCAGAGAAACACCCAACAATGGACTCCTTCTGTTCCCAGGAAGAAGAAAGCAGTGGGTCTGAGGGATGGGGGAGAGCCTCTGAGCCTTGATTGAGCCCCATTGTGGAGCTGTCTGGGAAGATTGCACAGCTGGGCTAAGTGTTGTATTCAACAAACCACATGATGGGCAGGGCTTTTGTGCTAGGGACACTCCAGTCAGCACGGAGCCTTAGACACTTGAGAAAATTAAAGCCTCTCCAAGCCCTTTCACAACACACCTGATTTCTGCATTAAATTTTGAGGGTGTATAGGCATTGTGTTGGGTAATTGCCAGTCTTGAATGTCACTACAGGCAACTGGCTTGCTCTGATCTCCTCAGACAATGGACAGACGCTAGTTCTCCACACACATACAGACCAGTCACAGGAACCACTGGTAGCAGCAAGATGCTGGGTTCTGGCCCCATTAACTTCCAGGCCCAGCCTCACCATGTACTGAAGGAGAGAATTAATAGTTCCTAACCTTAAATCAATGGACTGAACTGGCAGGTAATCCAACTAGTTTGACAACAGAACTGTCTCTAGCATGAAGCTCCAGGTGAGGAGGAGGGAGGAGATGAGTCTGATCATATATGAAACAAACATTCAGGATGGCCATAGAGTCCAGATTTTCAATCCATGGGATGTATGTGGTGCAGTTTCTCATCATGCTAGTGACTCTTGTGTGTGTGTGTGTGTGTGTGTGTGTAATATTTTTTTAATTTTTACAATTTACTCATTTTGGATCCCAATTGTAGTCCCCTCCATCCCCTTCTGGAGCTACCCTCTCTTCCTCTTCCCTCCTTATGCCCCTCCCCTAGTCCACTGAAAGGGGAGTCCTCCTCCCCTACTATCTGACAGTAGCCTATCAAGTCTCATCAGGACTGCCTGGATCCTCTTCCTCTGTGGGCTGGCAAGGTTGCCCTGCCAGGGAGAGGTGATCAAAGACCAAGCAACCGAGTTCATGTCAGAGGCAGGCGCTGCTCCCCTTACTAGAAAACCCACATAGAGGCTGAAGCTGCTTTTTACAGGAAACTGGAGACGGTCTTTGGGGTCTGCAGTGTGGGTCTGTTGCATGACAGTGGTCTGCCCTAGCAGTTCTCATAGAGCAAGAAAATCATCTGCTCTGTGCTAAGCATGGTACCAAGTGTTTTACACACAAGACAGACATGAGGGAGATGGATAGAAGGAAAACCTGACTGCTGGAGATTAGCTAAGGAGCCACTCTGCCCCTGCAGGTCCTTACCATCCCTTTTCATTCAGAAAAAAAGAAATGAACACAAAAGTGAGGGACACAACACATTGCCAGCTGTGCCCTCCCATCTGTAATACCCTCTGCAATATAAGGTGCTTCCAGACAGGAGGTCCTCCTCTACTCAGAGATGCCCCATCTCACAAGGAGCCTTCCAAACACAGCCAAATCCCAGACTGCGTCAACCCACTCACTTCTGCTTTAATGTTTCTTCAAGGGTGTGTTCTACTCTCTTACCTTTGCCCCTGGGTACTCTGGGTTAATAGTAACTGACACCAGTGAAAAGTGATGGCTTCATTCACTAATGGTCTCTTTAGAAATGACACTGGCTGGCATCTTATTGTTTTTCTTTCCTTCTTTCCTTCTCTTTCTTGTTTTAATTTTCTTATCTGGTCCTCCTCTCTTTTGACCAGTTATCTCTTAGACCAGGTCCTTTACAGAAAGAATGCTGTAACTTCCTGTATTGATATACTCAGCCCCAATTCCTAAGACTAGCTAGAGGCTATCATTATTGCACCTGGACTCATGATCCCTCAGACCCTGCTCAGTACCTGTGTTTGGAAGAGGCTGTCATTCCTTAGTGTCCCAAATGAAGTGGGTGGCAACAGCAGGAGCTAAGCAATAAAGTCTCCATCCCCAGGTCCCACAACCGCAAAGGGGTCTCTGCACATGTTGGGCTTGTAAATGATCAGCCTTCTAAATGATCAGCACTTACTCATCTCTGTTTCATGCCCATTTTGTCTAGTCCCTGCATCAACAATCAGATATCTCTATTTTGTTCAGATCATAACTCCAATATCATTTCTTCAGAGAAATCCTTCCCAAACTACCTGACACACACCCTCAGCTGCCACATCAAATCATGATATTTTTGGTTTTCCTCTTAGCTTTGTCCAAATATTGCTCACTTTATTTGAATATGTCAACCTTATCTCTTCTGATGGGACATCGGTTCTGTGAAAGCAGAGGCTTTACCGCTCTTATCCATGGCTACCTTGTAAGGTCCAACACTGCACAGATAGCTAGCTAATCTTCAACCAGTGTAAGGGGGATGGACTTAGAAGAGGCTGAAATGTCATCGGCATTGTAGGACATTGTGCCAGATACTGTCTTTGGTCACAGCAGTGGAAATGGGGCTGCCTCAGAAGGTGCAGAGTCTTGTCATTGCTGTGAGCATGGCAGTGGGTGAATGGAGGCAGAGCAGATGGCCCATGCTTATGTACAGTGCTAAGTACAGTGGACCAGCCCTGGGCTATGGCAGGTAATCCTTGAGGCAAGAGATTAGACAGAGACAGGGCCAGGGCTAGGGGATCTTCAGCCACAGAAATCACATGTGGAAATCACCAAATTCTTTCTGTCAGTAGAGAGTTGGGTGGGGCCCCTCCTCTTAGCTTGTGAATGGCCATATTTTCTCTAAAGCTTTTTCTCAAGTTGTATATTTGGAAAGGGAGAGAGAGTGTGTGTGTGTGTAAGCTCAGGTCTCTCTTCTTATAGGAGCACTTATCCTATTGGGTAAAACCCCAAATTATGGTATCACCAAACCTTTAAAATGTTCATAACAGTATTGCTTCCAAATACAGACACAATATGAATATTAAGGAAATGAAGTTTCAGGCATAGATGTATATATGCTATTCAGGCGTTCCTGGCATATGTTGTAAAACCAACAGCCTCTCAGTGAACTGGCCAGAATAGAAAATGAAGGCCAATCCCCAAGAAAGGACACAGACATAAAATTTTAGTGAATATTAACATCTAAAACAAATTTTCACATTGATGACATGATGTGATTTTATTTTTGCATAAAGAATTAAATCTTGGCTGAGTATTTGATACTGTAGGATGCAGAGCACCTTTGTTTTTTGTTGGGGTTTTTTTTGTTTTTTTTTTTAAGAGTTGGTCAATACTTTGCTTTTATAATCATCAATGCTGAGAATGCCACTTGGAATAATTATACAGCTATAAAGTGACAAAACTAAGCTTAGGGGCATTTTAGAAATTGTTGAAGATTTTGTACTAATACCAAGTCAAAATTCACTTAATGATTTTTTTTTATGACACTCAAGTCAGCAACGCAAACAGCAAGTTTTAAATACCAAGCATTTAAACACAATGCAACCCAAAGAAACTTACATGCTGAAGGAGGAAGAACTTAGTAAGGTTTTCCATTTTCCTTAGTTAAGCCATTATGCTCTGTCACAGCTAAAAGTTGGTGTACACAGTACAAACAGTGCAGCTCCTGAGGAAATAACATCCTCAAATTTGAGTCCATCAGCCTCAGCGCTCTTCCGTGCAATTGTGAGCACCATACTTAGAATTCTAGCACTTAGGTAACAAGATACACTTTCTGCAATGGCCTGGGACTGTAGATCCTAGGGATCTGACACCCTTTTCTGACCCCACGCGAACAGGTGACCACACCTCTAGAAGGCCCAGCTGTACATACAGAGGTCAGAGGAAAATGCTGAGGGGATCAGTTCTATCCCCAGGTGGCCAAACCTGAACACAGAAGCCTCCACCCACTGAGCAAGCTCATCAGCCCACAGCCCAACACTTACAAAGATGATACCTAAACAAGTAAAAGTAATTAGAAGCAAGCGTCTGACTTTTTAGAATGTATGGCCTTTTCAGGCTGTATCAAAGCATAAACAATTACAATTTGACGCGGCACTTGCCCCGTGGTGAGGCAGGACACGCCTTTAGAGCTCAGAAGACATGCCTGAGCCAGGCTCTGGGTACCAGGGGACACTCTATGGAAAGTAGTATCTTGAGTAGAGACCTCTAGCATCCGAAGCAGTGTAGTTCTCAGATGAAAAGGGATAGAGAAACAGGAAGGCAATAACGCAAAGTGAGAACAGTCTGCATTCACAAGCTTAAGAAGATGGAGTTAGGGAGGAAGAGGTAATGAAGTCTGTCTGGCAAAGACACAAAATCTTGTCATCTCCTGGAGATGCACACGGGTTATCCAAAGGGACACAAACCAGTTCTGGAGAATGAAGGCATGGTCAGGCTGGTGCTGTAGAAAGATCATTCTGTCTGACGTTTGGAAGGAGAGGCTGTGAGGCAGAAAGCAACAGGAAAAAAAGAAAAGAAAAGCAAGGAAGTGTGCCTGAAGCAGTGCTTAGGGAAGAGGCCTACCCGACACAGCAGACTGGAGTGGCCCTCCACACCCAGAGATCAAGCCCCAGCAGGCTAATGGGGTCTGGTCCGGCTGCTGCGGAAAAGCAGAAGCAAGCCAGGCAGGGACTTTGCCAACCTCATCAGAGGGCTTGCGCGACTACAGCACATACAAGCAGTGCAAACAGGAGTCCTCTAAGCATGTGTGTCAGGAGTAGAGTCCTCTTCTTCCTGGATTCCCCCTGAGGGCACCAGAACATCCCTGGGGGACATGACCAGATTTTGAGCATTTGGAGCCTTGTGCTTTTGGTATATCTTCTCTGTGTGCAGGCAAAAATTCATGTTTCATCTCAGGAGGCTGCTTAATCTACTGTGTGGTGTTGCTTGCTTAGCCGCTGCACAGCAGCCGCATTAGTTCAGACCGCGTTAGTCACAGGTGAAGACAAGGTAAAGCAGTGCCCCCTGCTGGCAAGCTTTGGGAAAATAGGCTGGTTGGAGTAAGCAAGGCTACCGATGGCTGGGGTAGTAAGTAGGAGGGGGTTGAAGGAACTGTGGCTTTGGAAACAGCACTTATTCTCACCCCAGAGCTCCCTGTCCCCAGATGCAGGAACAGGTCTGAGGAAATCCAAGGGACCAAGCGTCAGTTAGGCTTTGACCATCTTCTCAAGCAGTCGCAAGTGGAAGACGGAGCCGTTCTGTCCCCACCTTGCCTGTGCAGCTGCTTCAGGAGATGGTGGGTCTGTCTTGTGGAAAGGTATCACCAAGTACAGGTCCGTTATCTAGGACCCAACGTGTGCAGAGCCAGCCCCTTCGAAGCCCACGGCTAGCTGGTGTGTCTCCGCCTCTATCTTGTTCCTGTTTTTGGCCCTACCTTCCACGTTCAGCCAAGTCCTATGCAATGAGCACAGCTACTTTTGCCAAGGACTTGCTTGCTGCGGGCCCGTTCAGGTGATGAAAGCTTCTCACAGCTGGGTAGCTCTTCTCGAAACCACTTTCATCTCAGAGGAAGATGGGGACCCCTGTCTTGACCTCACTCCTCCCACTGGCAAGTGTCATCGTCAAGAGTGTCTCGTTGACAAATGGAATGATTGCTACTAAATTTTCGAATGTTGTAATTTGTACCAAATTCCTCATTTTTAAAACATACAGTAATTGCATTTTATTTCATCTATCTTCCAGCAATCATTTATGGGAAAAAAAACTGTATACCCTTTGTTGCGGGATTTTTAGCACACCCCCCCCCCATTCTACTGTATTCAGTCAGACAATGTGGCTTGTGGCATTTATACCTATTGAAACACACTGAGATCTTGCTCTGTAGTTCACAATATCATCGGCGTTCGAATCCTTGATTTGATTTATCGCTTAGTAAACCAAAAAGAAAAAAGAAAAAAAAATACCTTAAAAAAAGCAGTTTCCAGGCAGCAAAAGAGTCAGACTTTATAAACCATTGCATCTCTGAAAGTGTCTTTTTTATGGCTTCGCACATCAACAACAATTTAGCTGAACACAGAATTCTGAGGTCACAACCTTCTTCGCAGAAGTCTCTGGAGACAGCGGTTCTGTTTTTGGAATGAAATCTGAGGCTATCGCCTGCTTTGTAGGTACAGCATTCTGTTGAGAAGCTTGCTGGCTTTTTGTTAGCCCTTCTGAATCGCACTGAATTCTCTTCATCCTCTCCCTGCTCTCAGCTCTTCCCCACCCCACCCAATGCCACCCCACCCTCAGTCTCTAGGAACTTAGAAATCAGAGGTGAGACTGTGGTGGGATGAGGAGGCGCTGGGCAAGGCTCACCCGGAAAATGCTCACCATGTAGCCTTGTGCTCTGTGATTTCACTTGCCTTCCATGGGGGGAGGGATATTGTAAATCTATAGGACTTCTATGGCAAGGACCAAAGTTACTTACACTCATGAGATTGAGGAAGAAATAAATTGAATCATGACAAAAAAAAAATCTCCTGGCTGTGTCATATGTTCTCAGGGTTCTGTGTTCCAGTGACACATGGTACGGTCCCCACCCCTGACAAAGTCTTGCTTCTAGCCTCACCTGGGTCCAGGTGGGTCTGCACCCCTCATCCAAACTGCTTGATGCCCAGTGGCACTCAGGACGGTGCTCCAGGAAGAGAATCGGCTCACTAAAAAATTCAATGTGAGCAGTTTCCTGGAAATCGTCTCTGAAACAGAGACTTGAAAAAAAAGAAGTTTATTAGAGAAGTCCCCAGGAACTCCTAGAAAGAAAGAGAGCAGGATTGGGTGGAGGGTGAGGTGGGGGTTTTGTACAGCAGCAGCAGCAGCAGCAGCAGCAGCAGCAGCAGCAGCAGGAGCACCCCTCAGCTGATAAATAGGCCATAGAATTCTCAGGCTGGGTTGTTTCTTTTCAAAGAAAGACCAGTCCTGAATGAAGGTCAACTCAGGAAGTAACATGGCTTGGATGCCCCACCTGCAAAGGGAGGTTCCTGGAAAGGGCAGTCCTGGGTACCAACAGTAACCAGGACTTCAGCAACTAGGGAATTCAGTTTTGTTCTGCAGAGGGATTACCACATAGCACAGCATAATGCTCATAATGTACCTTACTGAGCATAAAAATCAGAAGAGGCCCCCCCAACACCCTTCCCAGAAATGAGCTTTGCATTGCTGTTTTGTGTTGTGGTTTATTTCCTGCCAGGATGAGGGTAGCTCTTGGTTAAGCTGCTCTCCTAGCTGCAGTGCCTCCCAGGAGAGTTAGTGAGGTGTCCCTGCTCTTCCTAGATCCACCCTTTATAGCTGTGTCCTACTTTGAACATTTCCCATCACTCTTCCAGTTTAATTTATTCAGCTATAAAATATAACAAAAGTACCCTGTTAACTCTTTGGTGATATCTTATACATGCAAAGCAATGTCATTAGAACCTGGTAGAGTTTACTCTTCTTCAAACTACTAACATAGTCTCAATAGAATAGCCAACCCTCTTTTTTATGAAAGTCTCCTGAAGCACATTATTGTAACACTTAATCGGTGTATAACACCAGTGTGATTGCTCTGAACTGGGTATAGTAGCAGTTATGTCGAACAGTGCTGTGGCCTAGGTATTGAGACTCCCCATAAGTGACAATCATCACATACAAAGACAGTACAGTGTGATGGACTTTCAACATAACAGGTTTTATTCCAGCTTTGACAAAGTGAGGGTGTAGTTGGTGTTCCCAAAGTTTCATCACAAAGATGCATTAGATGTAAGTTACTGCTGAAGAGAAAGGTGTCTTCACAGCAGACAGATCCACATATACAGTGGATCCACATATACAGTGCCAGAATTATGAGTGATAGTGACTAATGGTTGGTTCAGACACTGAGGAGGAAACAACTGAGGATAAGGATAGGACTACAAAAATAGGCACTGCAGGTCTTCGGTAAAATACTAAGAAATCAGGCTTTGTCAGGGATACTGCGAGGCAACGCTGGATGGATTTTAAGCAGCCTAAGGATCACTAGTCTGGGTGACAGCCCAGTGTACTCTGAACACAAATGCTTGCAATAAGAAATATCATTAAGCCCAGCCAATAAACCCTTGCACATTAATTGAACCAATCAACAAATATTTGCTAAATATAATTAAAATGTGATTATTTAAATAACAAAGACTTAACAAAATACCTCTTGGGAAAGAAAGATAAAGGTAGGAAATGTACTTTATGTTTCTCAAAGGACAGTATTGGATCTCCAGTGAGGGAGAAGAAGACAGGAGGATGCAGGAGGGAATTGCAAAGCTAAAAGGAAAAAAAGCATTGCGGCCTAAAGTAATGCTGGTAAAGGCTGTAATACTGTGGGAGGGGGGTGGGAGAAGCAAAAGTCACAGATGAGCAAGATGTTTATGAAGCACTGGACAAGGTTAACTGAAAAGCTCAACTCAGAGAGTTGAAGAACACACCTCTTGTCCCATTGCCCATCCACTCTGTGAATAAATGAGATAAATAGATATATCTCCCAAAATGTAGACTAGAGCAGGTGAGTCCTAAGAAAAGATGGCTAGTACTTCAGGTTAGCATCAAACCTCAGAAGAAGCAGAGGAAAAGAATCTGGAGTCAAAAGATGAGCCAACAACAAACAAGTTTTGTTGAGTATTATAACTTTCATCTCCAAAACATATACCCCAAGATAACAAAGTTCATGTGTGTACTGATTCTAACTGTTGATTCCATTGCTAGTATCCATAGCCATCTTTGTTACTCTTCCTTTCTCTACTAATTCTTGATCTTCAGGACATTGTCTCCCAGATTGATCTGGCCTTCTCTTCCATGTGTGCCAGTAAGTAACATCTTTCCTAGACAACCTCAGCCCTTCTTCTCAAAAACAAGCTAAGCACCGACAGCCATCAAGTTCGCATAGCATTTTATGTCCCTCCTATTTTACCCTGATGCACTGATGTCATGCTGAAATTTTCCCTTGCCATTCCCACTGCCCTACCAGACCACCTGCTGTTGGTAGAATGTGATTCCAGACACCTCAAGGGTACTCAACCTCCAGATTGATCTCTGATATACCTGGTATTCAGAGGAGTCCTTTACACTGCCTGCCCCAGTAGTTGCTAAGGGTTCAAGGTGGCAATCAGATTCCAGAGGCACAAGAGACATGCAACAAAAGACTCTGAACAAGACATAGAGCAGATGACCATCTCAAATCACCAAGAGTGACACCTTCACCTACTCACTTAAATGGCACAAGTAACACTATTCTGGACCAACATCAGGCTATATGGGAGACAGCTTCATGCAGAAAAGCTACAAGCTCGGTGTCTCATCAGCTCGATGTCTCATCAGCTCGAGTCACATGGGCGTGAGGACTGCATGCTGATTCAGATCCCCAGCCAGAGCACATGCTCCATGGTTGACCAAGCAGAAACAGTATTCCACACATGCCCCAGCTCTGTGTTCACTAAGGGAAGCAGGCTGCAGAAGGCAAGCTGCTTATAGGCATATATCCAGCAGGCGTGACCCTAGACCTTCATGTAAATACAAGTTTTGGTTAATGTTTTCAGGTCACATTGAATCCATTACGTGAGCCTATTTTTACCTAGAATTCCAAAGACAGACAGTGCAGAGTAAGAGCCAATACAGACCAGGGCTTTTCCTGGGTACAGTCTGATCAGTGCCACCATGGATCTTTGTATTTTGCAGCTACCTGGACAGAGTCAGCCTCTTCAAAGGGAAGAGGCTCCTGAGTCCTGAGGACAGCAGGGAAAATCAAAGCATTCTGACCCAGAGGCCCAGGCTGAAGTCAAGGCTTCAGGGGGTGTTCTGACTTGGGGAAGTGAAGCACATAATAAAAATAAAAATAAATCCAGACACTACAAAGGGCTCCCTGGAAACAAGAGAAGCAACAAGACGTGTTCTTAGACAGTCTGCAAGAGCTAATCAAAGGCTGGTGGGCTTCTGAAAAGATCACTGTGTGCTTGTTTCAAAAGCCGTCTTTGAAGGTGTTTTAGAAGTCAAGGACACTTCCCGTGGAAGTCAACGGCAAAGTTACTCAGAGTGAAAAAAGAACAGCTACAAAAAGGCCTCTTTGGCCTTCCCAGAGGTGAGCAGCAGGAGCTGCAGGAGGCATGCTGAGGGAAGAAGCCACCCTGTCAGCCTGTTAACCTCTAGGGCAAGGGCCACCTGTCCCTGAGGAACAACTCTGACCAAGGTTGAGGCCATGGACTTTGCTTCAGGACTTATAAGTGTGAGAAAACAGAGATGGGTGAACAATAGGAGCCCAAGGTGTGCCTTCTCAGGCTCCCTTTGTTTAATCAAAGACACACGCACACACACTCCGATGCTCTGATGTTTGCAGGGGACAGCAAACACATCTCTGGGCCACAGCCATCTTCCATCTTTCATCTTTTGTGAATAAACCAGTTCTGAGGGAACACCATCAGCACTGGCTTCGAGAACACACAGCCTATGTGTCACAGAGCACCCACAGTGAAAACGGTCCTCAGTTGGTCTGTTTGTCTAATGTGCTGTTGGTGGCATTTTCTTTTCAGTGCTCAGCATTGAATCTGCAGCTTCACGCATGCCCAGTAAACACTCAACTCTGAGCTCTATCTGCCATTTTTTCCACTTTTGATTTTCAGACGAACTCTCACTAAATTTCCCAGACAGACTTTGAACTTGTAATCTTTCTGACTTCTTCAGTAGTAAGAATTAGAGGCCTGTGTAACCTAACCAACCTCAAGTTATTAATGGACACCATTAAGATTTAATTGTAGTAAATTTGGGCTATATGTCTGTTGTTAGCCCTAAGATTATCATGGTGGTATTATCTAACCTGCTACCACAAATAATAAGACACAAACGCCTGTTAGATTTTATAATTGGCTTATTTACCTTGGACCAGGCAGATATTTCACCTACACTGTCTCAATAAACTTATTCACCTCACTGCCCCCACCCAATGCTATCCTCCTTAACCGTCTTTATGTGGGCTATCTTTCATTAATGATCATATGAATACTTGCTTTTATTTTTTATCTGGGCCTTTCCACCCCTTTCTTGGAGTCCTAACTCCTCACCATGTAGTTCCTTCTCCACCTAACCCATCCTGGCGTTCTCCTTCTTTCTCTCTTCCCATCCATCTGTTTCCCATTCTCCTGTCCTCAAAAGCCCAGACATCTTAGCCATGCCTAATCCATTCTGCCCTACCCAGGTATAGACTGTTTAATCAACCAATCGGGTATGTCTTAGGTGGTTTACACAACAAGGATAGGTATATCTGGGGAGTAAACATATCTTGAGAGCCAGCATCAAAATATCTCCCAACAGTGTCCCTTCTTGTTTTGTAATTTCACACTATATAAATATCCCTGTCACCGGCAATTGCATGGCAGAATCTGCTAGCATTGTCACTGGCTACCAGTTACCATGAAGCTTCTCAGGAATGTTAGCCCCTCTCTCGCTCTGACATTGCTTGCTCTCTTGCTTTGTGGGGTCTCCCTGAAAACACAGTCAAGTGATTTGCCCTCAGCTCTTAATTCCCTGAGCCTTCCAGTTCCATTCTTAATAGGACAAAGAAGTTCTTATACTTAAGCCTCATTCTCCATAAACCATATTACATTCAAATGTCACCAAGACATCCTAAAAAGTCAATGTATTTCACAGAACTAATGATGACCTCATCCCTGCTCAGCACAGTCCATATTCTCTTCTCTGTCTCTTACGTGTAAAACCTGCTTTCATGAATTTCTGCTTTCTCAGGGTAAAATTGGTGTTGGAATTAGGATATATACTTCTTTAAATTACTCCATTCTAAAATACAGTGGTTTTTCAGACTACATGTTACCCTATGAAACTCCATTTTACAAGCAACTTTTGGCTCCATTTTGAGTGGATAAGATGACTGTAGGCCCTGGATAAATACAGAAACCAAATCATCTGCACAAATGACTTATTCCATGATATGGAAGAGAAGCAACTTACAAATTTATTGAGATTAAATGAGACTTTAGGGACCCATAAGTGTATTACAATCATATCAGGGAAACCAGGCTCAAAAATGTCAAACAAGCCAGATGAAAGAAAGGGTGTAATTCCATCACCTGGACCCTATAATATGACAGACACCATTACAGATGGACCAAGGGCAATGGAATGATTTCACACTATCACCAAATGCTGGTAAACCCATCAAGTACCAGAATGACTGGTTTTGGATCTTTGGCTCAGCTCAGTGCCCAACTGTTGTTACAGCCCACTTGCTTGCCTGCCTATTAGTCCACCTTTTTGTTCATCTGGATCTGGATATGACCTGCTGTTCTCTGTCCCAACCCATTTCATGCTCTCTGTCCCTGATTCAGCCTTTCACCTAACTGCCGAACTCTAACAGCTTCTTTCTCTAACCTAACTACAGAAGCTTCAACAGGAGCTCCCTCCCAACAGGGTCCAGTTCATTATCCTATCATGTAGGCAGAAGGTTATCGTGTAACTCAAATGTTGGCTTCCATGCCCCAATATCTCATTGCAATCCTTGTTCTAAGAATCTCCTGTCTTAATGTTGTGTAAACATTGCTACCCAATTGTCTCCTGCTATGCCAATAAAGCAGATACAGCCAATCACTGAGCAGATAAGAGAATAGGGCTGGAATTCCTGCCAGTCAGGGGAAGAGAAGTTAAAGAAGGAAGTAGGGGATTCAGCTACAGGAGAGGTAGAGGTAACTTCAGGAGAGAGGAGCTGGAACAGTGAAATTTATAAAGTGCAAATATCTTTGGCATGTATGCTGGGAGGAAACCAAGTTAGACTGGAGGGTTAAGAATAGAGTAATAACTGCTCAGTTCTTGTATAATAAAGTCTCGATTATTGGTATGATGTCCGGGTTAAGAGAAAAACTAAGAAACAAGCACAGTTTTATAAAAATTATTGTAACACTATCAAGAGAAATACCTTGAACTTTACCACAGCCTCTTTATATTATATTCATTCTATAACACACACACACACACACACACATATATACATATACATATATATATGTGTATATATATACGAAACATATATATATGTGTTTCGTGTTGTTCAAGACCTAATATCAGTAACTAAGATTAGAATATAAGAACCTGCTTTCATTTCACTGCAACTAAGCTCCTGAAGTATGTGGGTAAATGATAAATTGCTATTGTTAAAACCTTGTGAACTTGTTGTTATTCAACAAATTCTGGCTGTGGAAAGGCACAAACATGTCCTTCTGTGTTTCTGCCACAGTGCTCTCATGACAATTAGCAAAGTCTGACAGTTCCCTTGTTGTGTAGCTCTCTTACTTGAGCTTATCAGAGATTGCACTTCTTTACTTAAAATGCACCAAGACATGACAGTTTGCTGGCCTTCCATAGATGTGAAGAGGAGAAGCCAGACCTTGTGCAAAGAAGGCATCATCACCTCCTCCTGAGAGAGGAGCCTTACCAAGCCACAGAGGAAGACAACGCAGCCAGTCCTGCTGAGACCTGATAGGCTAGGGTCATATCGAAGGGGAGGAGGCCCTCCCCATCAGTGGACTTGGAGAGGGACATGGGAGGAAAGAGGGAGGGAGGATGGGGTTGGGAGGGAATGAGGGAGGATGGTACAGCTGGGATACAAAATGAATAAGCTGTAATTAATAAAATAATTTTTAACAGTTTTTTAAAAGAGCAGCCAAAAAAGGAAGGCATCGTCACATGAGATTTCTGCCTCAGGTGAGGAATGACAGCAAGCCCATCAGCTGAGGGGCTACTGCTGCTCTCTGGCAAAGAACTGCTGCTCCTGCCAGCCAAGACCGTTCCACCATTTTAGCAGCTCAGGTTCGTTCAAACAAATAAGCCTCATCCTCAAACATCCTACCTTTCTCTTGTAACAGCGCTGACTTTGTCACACTGCACAGCCAATGTCCCTTGCAGCCCCTCTGCTCTCTGCCAGTTGAGAGTATCTCCTGTGAAACACTATGAAGACCCGTTAGCTTTCATTGTGTAGCTGCAGGCAGCTGTTAACCGTCCTAAATTTTTCTTTAATTTTCTTTGGTAAGGCCTCTAATCCTACTACAAGTGACACCCATCATTGTCCACACTGACTAAGCTCATTGGCTACTGTTTTCTCCTACACTGCTTCTCGTGTCACTGAGTACCACCACAGTACAGAAATATGTTTCCCACAGCTTTCAGATAGCAAGGAAGCCTCAAAATCCCAGCTGGCTGATCTGCTGCTTGTCCTAGTCCCAGAACACTGACCCTGGAGCAGTTTCTGTGCCTCTTCTTTTCCAGGTCTAGCCATCTCTGGGAAGCAGGAGTGAGGAGAATGGAAGGTGAAGAAGCGAAGACAAGAAACAAATACAGAGATCGATACCGTTGTGCAAGAAATGCCAGCCTGCTCTTCATCATTCACCCTTCTCTAGGGAACCTATATTGACTCACTTGGCCTTTTACAGAAGAATAATAAACAATTCACCCTCTGCTTCTTGCCATCTTCTGTGCTACCACTAGAGGGTATTAAGACCACAACTACCACCATCCCCATGCCTGCCTTTTTTTTTTTTTTTTTTTTTTTTTATGTATGCAACTATAATTTACTTGGTTGTAAATGTCTACCAAGAAAATGAAAGCATGTAAAGGTTTCTGGTGGGCAGAGAAGTATGGCTGATACAACTGACACTGTATGTAAGAACATTGTAGGTGTAGAAAAAAAAAAGACACGAAAAGATTTGGAAAGAAGCGGCGACAAAGAGTCTATGCACTTAGGGCATATTTTTGGCTTCTTGTTTTTTTCTCAGCTGCATTGATAAAAATGGCCTCAAATGTAAGCGATGCACTTTTACGTTTGTAAAAGAATGTATAGTCCCTACATAGCCATATAACTGTCAATTTTTGTTATTCTATTAATTACAGTTTATTCACTTTGTATCCCAGCTGTAGCTCCCTCCCAATCCCACTCTCCCTCCCTCATCTCCTCCCATGCTCCTCCCCCAACCATGTTTGTAGCAGCCTTATTTATAATAGACAGAATCTGGAAACAACCCAGATGTCCCTCAGTTGAGGATGGATACAGAAATTGTGGTACATTTACATAATGGAATACTACTCAGAAATTACAAACAAGGAAATCATGAAATATACAGGCAAATGGTGGGAACTAGAAAAGATCATCCTGAGTGAGGTATACCAGAAGCAGAAAGACACACATGGTATATACTCACTTATAAGTGGATATTAGACATATAATAGAGACTAAAGATACTAAAATCTTTACACCTAAAGAAGCAAAGCAAGAAGGACCCTGGGTAAGATGCTCAATTCTCATTCAGAAAGGCAAATGGGATGGACATCAGAAGAGGGAGAAAACAGGGAACAGGACAGGAGCCTACCACAGAGGTTGAGACTCAGCCAAACTTTGGGCAGAGTGCAGGGAATCTTGTGACAGAAGGGAGAGTTAGAAAAATCTGGAGGAGACAGGAACTCCACAAGGAGAAAAAAAAATCTGGGCACTGGGGTCTTTTCTGAGACTGATACTCCAACCAAGTACCATTCACGGAGATAACCTAGAACCCCTGCACAGATGTAGCACGTGGCAGCTCAGTGCCCAAGTAGGTTCCCTAGTAATAGGAACAGGGACTGTCTCGGATATGAACTCAGTGGCCTGCTCTTTGATCACCTCCCCCTGACGGGGGTGCAGCCTTACCAGGCCACAGAAGAAGACAATGTAACTAGTCCTGATGAGAACTGATAGACTAGGACCATGCCTGTCTCTTGATACCCATGTGCATCTGAGTGAATCCTAAGGAGGTGGAAATCTTCGTTCTGGTCAAGTTGGGCCAGGCATTGGAGCACCTAGGGTAATGTAGAAATGCTGAAGGCCGGCCCTGGCCACCAGAAGAAGCTTAAACAGCCTAGAGGATTAAAAATTAGGCTTTCCAGGATGACAACCTAGGCCCAGGAGGCAGGCATGCTTGCCTGAATAAGGAAGAGGCGTAAACTGAATCCAACAGAGAGTAATTAAGTTGAGATTTAGCTTCTCATTATCCCTATCCTCTAGCAGTTTAGGTTTGAGAACATCCATCCAGCTTTGAAAATAAGTTCCTCAGATGAAGATGACAGCTAATTCTGTACTCACACACGAAACAAAGCGAAATGTTTGATACAATCCTCCTTTAAATATGAGAGTGAAGGGGGTTTTAAATTTTATTAACCTACTCGCTAACCAATTAATATACTCACTTATTAGTGATTTCCTAACACATTAATGTGGAGGATAGTGTTTGAAGTACTGTAGGCATTACAGTAGTTCCCATTATCTGTGATGGATATATTCTGAGATATATCCCTCCCCCCACCCTCCCACACACACACACACACAAACCACCAATGGGTTTCTAAAACAATCAATATGCAAGATGATGAAGAGTTACTTAGAGGAACATGAGTAACCTATGGTGGCTGTACCACTGAAGAAAAGACTCTCTGCCCAGCAACTTTTAAGGACCTTTATGTCCTGAGGAGGGGAGTGGCCTCGTGAGCCCCCCACCACGATAGAAAGCTAATGGGAAAACTCTTGTGTAGCTCTCCTTTGGCTAATCACAGATGCTGATGGTTCTAGGAGCCAATGTGATCCCAGGAGGACACGTCCCACAATAATGCCTGGAGGTTTAACTCATAGACTGCACATAGTACAAGAGCACTTGGTAGCTAACCTTGGTTGTCAACTTGGCCACATCTGGAAACAACTAAAACCAAAGCATCTGAGCATGCTTGTGAGGGATTTTTCTTGATTGGATCATTTGGGGTAGGAAGACCCCTCAATCTGGACCATATCTTCTACTGGCACCCCACATAAAAGGACTTGGAAGAAGGAAGTTTGTCTTTTAGCCAATTGCCCTTACTGGTAAGTTCATCTATGCCGATGTTGAAGCATTCCTTCTACAGAATTAAAACCCGCTTCATTGTTACTCCAACATAAACTAAAGACCAGCTGAGACATCCAGTCTCATGGACTGAACAGTTACTGGATTATTGACCTCTCTGATGTGATGGTAGGAGTAGCCATACCTGTACGGCGCTCTGAAAATTTTTTTAATATAATATGTATGTTACTATATAACATATATATATAGGTTTAGTTTATAAGTTTTGTTACTTAGAGAACTCTGATTAATGCAATCACCAAAACAATTAAAAAATTTGTAGTGATCTGAATGAAAATAGTTCCCATAGGGTCACATATTTGAATGTTTGGTTCCCAGGTGGAGGAACTACTTGAGAAAGATTGGGGGATCCCAAAAGTCCATAAAAGTCTCAGTCTCTCTCTCTCTCTCTCTCTCTCTCTCTCTCTCTCTCTCTCTCTCTGCTGCCTCTGGATAAGATATAAAAGCTCTCAGCTACCTGACTCCCACCATGCTTCCCACCATGGTGATCACAGTCTAACCCTCTGAAACTGTAAGCAAGTCCTTAATTATATGCTTTTTTTAAAAAATAAATTGCTTTGCCATGATGGAGTGTTACCACATTAGAACAGTAATTAAGACAAAATAAAAGTTATAATGGCATACTATACCAAGGCTGCCAGCCTCGCTACTCTTGAATTTGGAGCTATTATTAAGTAAAATAAGAGTCAGTTGGGGCTGGAAAAATGGTGCAGTATGTTAAGGGCACTGGCTACTCTTGCAGAGGACTAAGGTTTGATTCCTAGCATGCACATGGAAGCGAACAACTATCTGTGATTTCAGTGCCAGGATATCTGCTTCCTTTTCTAGACTTTATGGGCAAGAGGCATGCACTTGGTGCACAGATGTAAATGCTGGCAAAACCCATACATGTATTTATTTTTTGTTTGTTTAGTAATTGGTTTATTATTACATTAATAATTTATTAATACAATACATCATACAATATAGATCTGATGCACAGAGGAATCGGTCACATCCACAGAGTGACGGAGAAAATGGTTCAAAGTTTTATCACCCTGCCCTAGCACACAATTTAAAATATATGCATTTCTTCTGAAATTCTTTCTCTGAGAAATGTTTTATGAAGAACAAAATTGGGATAAGGGAAGGGCTACCACTATCATTCACTCCACACACGTTAACACAAAAAAACTACTACTATTGTTAAACTTGATTGACAAAAAGGGAAAGAGAAATTTGCATCAATGAACTTATCTACAGACAGATGAAGAGGTTACTATGCCACCCATGGAGATGGGAACCAAAATTTATTTTGACTCAAAGACTTCTTTTCCAATTTAAAACAGTCACTTGATTACTTGTTATAATTAGGTCTAGACCTTGCAGAGGAAACATAAACAAACCACTTACATTGTTTTTTTAAGGAAGCCAAACTGTGTTTAGCTCAGTTGACTTTGCTTTGACTTTGTCCCTAGCACTTACCAGGGTTTTGTCATTGCACTGGGGACTCTGAATCAGGGCTGGAGCATAATGTAATTACTGGCTTTTAACTACCCAGTGCTGAAGCACAATCTAGATTTCCATAGGCCATAATTGATAGCTTGATTTCTACTCTTAATTGCCTCACGGTGTGGCAATGACATATTGAAAGCTTTTGAGACTCTGGAGTCATCTGGGTGAAATATTGTACATAATTCCTGGCAGCCACGACCTCATCTGGAGCATCTTCACACCATCTCCTGCTCTCCCTAAAGTACAGCTCCAAAAAGGGAGAAGACAAGACTTTGCTGCATGTCTTCCAGGACTTTGACTCATAATGCTCTGGACAAAATGGTAGAAACATATGTCTGAGAATTGCTAATATCTTCATTGAACTGCAACAAATAAAACCATAATAGGGTAACAACAATGAATTTGAGGCTATTGAAGTTTCAAAGAGTCATTGTGAATTTCATCTTCAGTATTATACAGAACAATTTTTAAAAGGAATTTTGTAGTTCCTGTTGTATCTTGATGCTGTTTTTTTACTGAAAATTGTTCAATGATATTTTTTTTAAGACTCGGTGGGAAATTAGGGACCTATTATTACAAACTATCTGCAATTATAGCTACATCCATACAATAGCTGACTCATGGTCTTAGGACTCTAGTGACCATAGAATAATTCAGAAAAGTGTAGCCCCTAACACAACAGAACTCTCAAGTCCTTTAGTCCATTGGACTGATATAAGAAGATACTATAAAGTAAGTCATCAATGAGCAAATTAAATCTGTTGCCTATAGTCTCAAGTTCAAAATCAAGGTTCTGGCAAATCTGAGATCTAGTAGAGGCTCATTTCTTGATAACTTCTTATTTCTGCCTCACATGGTAAAAGAAGCAGAGCCAATCCCACAGGTCTTTTGTATATGAAAAATAACCCCCTTTACTTCCCAATGGGCCCTGACTCTTTAGAGATTATAATTTTAGCTTCAACATATGAGTTTGAGGGAAAAAGAAACATTAATGCCATAGCAACTGATGATGATAGATAGTTCCAGGCCCCTGCTATGATAGACCCTGGGAATGTGGTGTCCCATTATAACACTTACGAATGTGTGCCCTCAACAAGAAAGTGTGAGTGAGAGTACACTCAGTAAAAGGATTAAATGGTACTGGGTAGTAATTAGGTGTGAGAGGGGGTGCTGAGAAGGGAAAATAGCTCTAGGCTGCATGATTTTTTTAATATTTTTTTTATTTTTATTATGAGTTACATTTTTTTAACTCTGTATCCCAGCTGTATCCCGCTCCCTCATTTCATTGTTGCCCATAATACTTAAAACTGAGGAATAAAAATAGCTAAGAAGATCCAGCAAAGTTTCTCTGTGAAAGATGGTAAGTATCTTAGGCATTGAAAAATTCCTGGTTTCTGATAGACCCAGAGTGGCCATTGATCAGATGATTATGAGAGGGCTATGAACCAAAAAATCACTTTATTTACAAAAATACAGTTGGCAGGATTTAGCCTACAGATAGTGGTTTGTAAGACTGTGAAATAAGGCGAGTGAGACAGTTCGCAAATCTCAGAGATGCCCTCAAAGAGCATTGGGATTCTACACTCCAGCTTGAGCCTGTGGTGATGTGTGTCATCCCAAAGAGTTGCTGTTATAGACTCTGAGTCCACTTCTTTCCTTTGCTAGAAAAGTCTTCATGGTATTAATCTGAATTCATCAGGCAACAAAGAGCTGTCTGGAGGCTAATAGGTTCGGTTCTGACGCAAGCCAAGGGGATTATGGTCTATCAGCACCTCTCTTGTCTCCAGCAATGACAGGTAATAAGAGGAAACCTTTCTCTACACAAAGAAAGCTGGCTTAGCAAGCTTGAGAAAATTATTTTCTCCTTCACTGGAAAAAAAAAGTTTAAAAACACAAATGTTATGTTTGCAGTATGTTTATTCTATTAATTCTGACCTTGAAAATGAAAAATCAACTACCATATAATCAGAGCATAATTGCCTAGTAAAGCCCATCCTTGAAAGTAGAACAGTGGAATCAGTTCTGAGCTGGAACTCACATAGCAATTAGTCTTTGCTTCATGAAAAGGCTCAACACAGCAAATTTATGTGCCTTAGTCAATTTGGAAAAAAATACTATACATTACGAAGATATCTGATGCATTTGGGCCAAAGAGGTTTTTCAGTAAAGGAAAGCAGAGGCTTTAGATGCATGCGTCACAGACAACATTTCCTGACAAGCATAAGACTGCTAAGGTGGAATTTAGAAGTAGACTCTTTTTTATGAAGCAAAGGCACAAAATTAATTCATCTATTAAGTACAGTCAATCCTCTGTATTCCAGGTCCTGTGTCCACAGTGTCAATCAGTCATAAATTGGAGAGACTTAGGTAAAAGTTCACCTGTGCTAAAAATACAGGCTGGATTTCCTTATCCATTTCCCCTAAACAATATATGATCACTATTTACATGGCACTTATTTTGTATTGGCTCTTCTGAGGTACCTGGAAATCATATAAAGCAATCATGAGGATGAACATAGCTTATGAAAATCTGATGTCATTTTATTTGAGAAGCTTGAGGAGTAACCTTTGGTATGGTCAAGGCAGAGGGAGTCCTTGAGCCATCCTCAGGGGTATGGCAGTACAGTAATTATTCATGTGTAAAAATCCTAGGGGGACTTTTGAGACAACATAGGGCCTAAGATCTGAATAGCATACTGTGGACATGATCAGAAAGGCATACAAGAGTCACACAGTATCTTCTTCAGTCTGTTTGAAGCAAGAGTTCAAAGAGGATATGACAGAAAGTGGAGAAAAAATGAATAGATGCAGATAACCAGCATGCAAAGCAGTACAACAAATATGAAAGCTGAGAGAGCTAAACAAGGACACTGAGTACAAAACATAGGAGTTGACAAGTTGTGGAATGTATGTATGTGTACATCACCTGAGGTCTTGTTGACAAGACTGTGATTCAGGAGCCCAGGATGCAGGCTGAGATACTACACTTCAAACCAGTGCCTGAGGAGCAGAGGTGCTCGCTACTGGTCATACCTGAACATCTGAATACCAAGGCTGTGTGTTCTTAGTCATTACAGTCTGGTAGTGATGGGCACAGCATAGAAAGCAGCCCCTCCCCAGAATTCTCTCCAACTCTTCCATGCCACAGATGAAGCAAGGGAGGCCAGGAAGGGTGTTTGCAAGGTTATGTTAGTGATAAGGCCTCCTGGATCTCTTTCCAGGGTACTTTATCTCTCTCTAAAAGATCTTATTTTTAAAAATGATAGCTGGAGAGGGCCTTTTGTTTTGTTTTCACTTGGGGGAATCTAGGGGAAGCCAGAGACAGAAACTTTATCATGTATTCCAATTGAGAGATGAAATTCCCAAATCAAGTTCTTTATTTTACATTACTGATAATTTCATAGTAAACACATAACATGTCCCTGCTGAATCAAGTACTTTGCCAGGAAGCAATAGAAGTGAACAAAGCAGATCATCAAATTTCCTATATTTTCAACAATTTTTAATACAGTGATTTATTAACATTGAGAAACCTAGAAGTCCACAGCTGAAGGACAGTACTCTCAAAAAAAAATGAAGGTTCTTATTCTGGAAAAAAAAAAAGAAGAAGAAGAAGAAGAAGAAGAAGAAGAAGAAGCAAAAGTTATGGACTCCACAGGATTTCCTGAAAGAAGCCCATAGCATGACTTATTTTATATCTGTGTATCTAGGTGTATATCCAAGTCAACAATTCTAACTGTGGGCTCAGATCGTTGAGTCAATCTGACGGCCTTGTCTACTTTCAGCTTCTGTTTGGAGCTGAGCAACCCCACAGATATGTGAGTCCTGTGCCAGGAAATGGCCTTACAGGGTTTTGAAAAAGAGAAGTGTTGTATTTCTGAATCTATTCTGTCCTGCCTTTCTATGACTTTCAAAATGAAGGACAACTGAACCTTTCAGAAACTACCCAGGCAATCAGAACAGCAAGACCCATGCTCTAGCAATGCTCACGTTCACTGTGATGCTTTTCTGGCCAAACTTAAAGGCATCTTAAGCGCATGATAAATGTTTTACCCTACCTTCCAGAATTCTGTCTCTCTACCCAGAGTATCTATGGGGGCCACTACCACTGTCTTCATGAAGATAATTCCATAAACACCTCCTAACAGCCCCTCTGGGGATTTGTACTTAGATATCCGCTTAGCCGCCACTACTGAAATGTTTGTTGAGGGGTATGCTGCTGGCTCCCTCCAAATGGGCAGACCTGGGAATTTGTAGCCATACATTTAAATAGCTTATTTAGCTGTGCATGTTCCACATTAATTGCTTCTGCATAGGATTGGATTTGTGCTTGGTAATTGTCTCCTTACACAGAGAATACAGATAAAATTTGATGGGCCATGATGGCCCTGGGCTGGACAACTAGAAAACCCACTACCTTGATGACAATGAGCACACAGGGTGTCAAAATCCAGGAGGTAGGGAGTGGGCTAGTGGGGCTCAATGTTCCATAGAGTGGTAATGACACTTGCCTAATTTATCATTCATGCTTTCTTTTGGGCTTTTCTGTGGATTTTGTTGACAGGGACTGCAGGGCCTTTCCATGAGAGGATGCTTCTCTAAGAGTTTGCTTATTGATTCCTGATGAGGGTACAAAATAACTACTTCCTGCTATATTCCCTCACACCTGTCAGTTGTTCGGAGATACCATCAGGGCATTTCACTGACCCGAGGACTTTGCCTTCTAAACAATCTTAGAGATACTGCCCAGCAAGATATATTATGCTGGTACTAGTTACATGAAACAGGAGTTAATCATTAGCAAGAAAAGACTTTCTCTTCAGGCCATACTCTAGTTCAACAATGCTTTAGAGTTCCCCTTCTATTGGCAAGTACTTGGCTGAGAGGTGTGTATGTGATTGCCACACTCTCCCATGTATTCACACGTACAGAGAGACTCTCTAAGAGACCATTTTAGCCTGAACATTGCCAGTGCTGCAATCACCAGTGGCAATTCCAGACACTGAAGAATGAAAACTGGTATCAGGGAGAGTCTACATAATGACTCTGGCACTTGGCGTATAGATGCTGCGAGTAGCTTTCTTGAGAACTTAGTGATTGTGACCTAAGAACACTGATGACATTTACTGTGGGTGGCCTTTGGCCTGATGCAAGTCATATACTGCATTAGGAAACACTCTGGCTTGCTTTGTCCAATGAGCCTGAGCTTCAGACACTTCCTTGCTGCTTTCAGAGTTCTGAGACTGCTTCCACTGAGACAAAAAAATATACAGAAAACCATGGCCTTCCATGTGGCCATGTACAGTAGAACCTGAGCAAGAATTCTGTGGGTCTCACCCTGGATATAATTTGCTTCTTCATCAAACATTACCAGACATTTAAAAAGTCAGTGTCTCAAACCCAAATGACGTCTTCCCAAACCCCTCAAAACGCACACTCTTTCCCTCTGTGCTTTACTTAAGGGATCTCACCATCCACTCAGTTGTGCAAGCTTAGCTGTGCATTCATAGTCCTTTCTTCTCTCTCATGACCCCAAACACCAGTCTAACAAGTCCATTGGGTCTCACAGTGACACCAGGATTATTCTCACCCAGTTATCTAACCACTTAGCTAAACTAACTAGAGAATCCTGAGCTGTGGTCTCCTGGCCTCAGCCCTGCCCTGACTCCCAGTCCATCCATCCAAGTTCACTCATCACACATGCTGTGTTTTAGTCATGTGTGCCTTTGTTCCAACTAAAACACATGTTGAAACTTAATCCCTCAAAATATCAGAGTGAGAAACCCTTAAAAGGTGTTCAGGACACAGGGTGCTATGCTTGTAATCTGTCCCCTGAATCTTAGTTTTTCTTGATCATGTCCTCCTTCCAAAAGAATGGCCTCCTTTTCTGCTCATCTTTTATGATAAGACTTAGCATGAGGCTCTCACTGGGAGCTAACCAAAACCACTAGACATAATAATCTTTTTTTCCTTTATAAAGTACCTAGTCTTGCCTGTTTCACTATTAGAACCACAATATAAATTAAGGCAACAAATTAGATTAGCTTTATCCCAAAATATAAATCTATCATGATGGTTTTCTAGTCTTTCATTGGCTCTTACGTCTGTAACACAACCTTCAGCTCGTTTCCATGGTATTTGGCGTGTATGCGCTTAGTAGCCCATTTCAGTTTCACCCTTCCATTCTCTGCTGTTCTACTTTCTTGGGTAACATGTGCCAACCACACCAACCCCTCTCATGCCCCTATTGCACCTGGCACACTTTTTATCATTCTCAGAATAAATAATTCACTCCCATCCCTTCCATTTCTATCCAAAGACACTTTAAAACTCTTAAGAATGTTTTCTATACTGGACATGATGGTACATCCCTGTAATCCCAGCACTCAGGAAATCAAAGGCTGGATTTCTGTGAGTTCAAGGCCAGCTTGGTCTACAAACCAAGTCCAGGACTGCCAAGGCTACACAGAAAAAAAAAAAACCTGTTGCAACAAACAAACAAACAAACAAAAACAAAAGAGAATGCATTCTATATGCAATATTTTTGATAGTCAGTGTTTTATGTACCAGTTAAGGTCCCATTGGGTTCTCCTAGTCAATATTTCTAGCTCATGGGAATAGTCTTTTCTCATTAATATTTAGGAAAAGAAATCTAAAAAGTTTATCACTGTGTACTTCAGAAAGGTGGGATATAAAAAAAAAAAAAAGCACAAAGCTTGTGCCTTAGATCCTTTCATAGAGTAGAGTTCATATATTTCTTTGTTGTTGTTTTTGTCTGTTTGTTTGATTGGTTGTTTGGTTGGTTAGGTTTGTTTTGTTTTGTTTTGTTTTTTGAGATGGAGTTTCACTGTGTAGCCCTGGACTTCCTGGAACTCATTCCATAGAACAGGCTGGCCTCAAACTTAGAAATCTACCTGCCTCTGCCTCGCAAGTGCTAGAACTAAAGGCATGTGCCTCCACACCAGTTTGGGGCTTTCTCAACATGCACATACATAAACACACACATGCATACACTCACATGTAAATCACTCTAGGAGTGAAGACGCAGCTTGAAGCGTCAGAGCATATGCAGGAACTAAACCGGGAGACAAGACTAGCAAAGTGGGCTGTACAACATGATTCATTTCAATACACCAGTCTCCCCCATACCCGTGTCTGAGCATGCTCCTTGTCCCAAACAGCCAGATGTCTTTCTGCTAACAACTTGTTCCCATGTCCAATTTCACTGTGCAATTAGATTTTTATAGCTCTACATATCAGAATCCAGAATACAATAGGCGCGAGCTGGAAAAAGCTAGTCTGTGCTTTATTTTCAGGGCTGCCTCGGCTGAGTCCATGACTTATAACACCAGACCAATATCTTTAATCTCTCTGTCTTCGTTTTGTTGTATAAGAAATGGGAAATGCCTCGTGTGGGGTTGTCCTTCCATCTGCTCGGATGACAAATGAAAGTAGCAAGCTGACAGCTCAAGCACAGTAAATGGATAATAAATTGCAGTGACCCCAACACACAGTCTATTCCGATCGTAGACTCATTTGTTTAATATTTTGTTAGCTTCGTTATTGAGTATATCTACTCTCTGATTAAATGAACAGAAAGCTTTGGTATTTGGCTGAGCTGATGACATTCAAAAGCCCACACACACCCTCCGTTCCACATATATAACTGTCATGGGTAGTGCAGGCTACATTGTGTGTCTGAAGGCAAAAGGAATTTGATTTTTATCCTCCTTAAGTGAGATAAAACGTGAAGAATGAACAAGATAAATGGGTCATTTCCCAGGCAGGTTTTCCTTATTAAGATCTCATTTTGAATGCATGGAAACTAATCTTTGTTATGTTGAGGGATTTTTTTTAATTACTCACACACTTAATGTGAAATACAGCATTAGGCTGATGCTGTTACTATTGAAAGTATTCATAGTCAATAGAGGCAACAAGTTACAAAGAAATGAAAGAAGGAAAAACTGATTTCTTTTCAGATGAAAGTGACTTGGGATCACTAGATCAGCTTCTACTTGGTTAACCCTGAATTGATTTTCCTGTAACCAATTGTTCTTTTTCGTTGCATTAATAATTAGTAGCAACAAATACTGGCAACTTACTACAATCACGTTATATACCTGGCCATCAGCCGAGTCTAATTATGTAAACCTCTCTTTAAAGCACAAAGGATTTGGAAAACAAAGATTTGTATCCAAATCCCTTAAATAGCCCAGAGAAAATATGTTAAGAGAAAGAAAATGTGTTATCTTATAATAGCAATTTGAACATATATGATTATATTCCTCCTTCTCTGTTGCACCTCAATTATCATTAAGTGTCGTAAAACCTATAAAATTGGAGAAGAACCTATTATCAGTAGTGAAATAAAGAAATAATAGTATTCTCATGTCAGAAATATAGGAAAATTTTATTCTTTTTTAAAGTTAGTATGCAAATTAATGACTTTCAAAATATTTTCATGTTTATTTTTCCCTGTGTTTCCCTTCCATAACTCTACTCCACCATTTTCCTCCCCCTTCTTTCTGGTCCCCCACCACCCCTTATAGTCTTCCTCAGCAACACTTTAAGGACAGCCACTTAATAGTCTATTTTTAGAATTTTATCTATCTATCTATCTATCTATCTATCTATCTATCTATGTATTTATTCACTTTGCATTCCAACAGTAGCCCCCTCACTCCCTTCCTCCCAGTCCTACCCTCTCTTCCTTTGCTCCCATTACCCTCCCCTATTTCTCAGAAAAGGGGAACACACATACAAACACTAGCCTATCCCAGCTTATTAAGTCACATCAGGAATGAGCATGTCCTCTTCCCCTAACTCCTGACACTATTAAGGATACTCTGCTATTCTCACAGACAGGAGCATACATTAGCTGTCCTCTGGGAGGCTCCACCCAGCAGCAGATTGAAACAGGTGCTGATACGCAGAACCAAACACTGGGCAAAGTGTAGGAAGTTCTGTGAAAAAGTTGGGAGAAAGATAAAAGGACCTGGAGGTGATAGGAGCTACACAAGAAGGCCAACAGAGCCAACTAACCAAGTTCCAGGGGGGCTTAGAGAAACTGAAGCACCAACCAAAGAGCATGTATGGACTGGACCTAGGCCCCCTACACAGATGTAGCTGATGGGCAGCTCAGACTCTATGTGAGTCCCTAGTAAGGTGAACAGGGACTGTCTCTGACAGGACTCTGTTGCCTGCTTCTTAATAGCCTATTTTTTTAAGACTACTGTGGGCTGTTCCTTCCTATCAACAACTGACAAAGCTATGATAAGAAGCCTATGCAGAATCTCTCAATATCACAGCTGGAAGATATGTGGGAAGGAAATAAGGCTCAGTCTCAAAACAACCAATTGACCATGAAGTTTGTATGGGTGCTGTGGGGAAGCAAACAGACATCTGGTAAAGTCTGAGCATTGGCCAGTGTGGGGACAGAATTGTCTTCTATACATGATCACACCTGACCAAAATCAACCTCATGGATCCTGGGATGCAAAAGAAAACAAAAATAGAAAGATTCTTATTCAAGCAGTATTGAGCATTTCAAGAGAGCAACAGAAAGGAGTCCTTGAATAAATCAAACATGTGTCTTTCTGTCTGTTTGCATCAGGGACTATTCGGAGTCACACTTTCTTCAGCATCCAAGAACAACCTGGTCACCACACCAATATTGGTTTAATTTTATTTTCAGTTTGTCACAATCTTGAGTCACCTTGAAAAAGAAAACTCCATTTGAGGAATTGTCCAGATCAGACTGGCATGTGGCCACATCTGTGAGAAATTGTCATGGTGGATGATTAAAGTAGAAGGGACCAGCCTAATGTGGGGGACACCATCCCTAGGCAGGTGGGCTTAGGCTGTGTATGGAATGTAGCTGAACATGAGCTGGCTAGGAAGCAAATAATCAATGTGCCTGTATGGTTTCTGCTTCAGTTCCTGCCTTAACTTAATTTAATGAAGAACTATGACCAGGAAGTAGAAGCTAAATAAGCCCTTTCCTCCCTAGGTTTCTTTTGGTTGTTGCATTTATCACAACAACAGAAAAGCAAACTAGAAGAATGTTCACATGAAGGTATGTATCCTCTTTCTATTTCACTCTACCTTGAATTGTACTCCCTGAAGACCCATAGACAAGAAACCTCCCAGTCTCATGAACTTCCTTATCCTCTTCTTTAACCTGGCTCTTCTCTGAGCCACTAACCCCCATGAAGCCTTACCAAGTGATGGATGTTCCAACAACCTTTCCCAGTGAGATGGGAGTGGAGTCAGAGTTCTCTTTGGTCTACCCAGTGTGCTTTCTGTCTCTCCCATATCTCACTAAGAGGCCATTCTACGCAGCTGTCCTTCCTTCTCAAACTTCAGATCTACTGATCTCCGACTCATACCCTGAAATCCCTCTAGACTGGGAGAATTATTGTCTAATTTCCACTTCTCCTCCCATAATCTCCTTAAAAACCAGATATTCAAGTCCATAACTTGGCTCACAGATTGGCCTTGCCCATGGGTTCCTGAGCGTCCAGCCATCCCCCATCCCATTCCTTTTCACCCCACCATCTTTCAGGCATTCCCTGCATAAAATAGAAGCAATGTCAGATTCCAGAAGACACTAGAAGGGAAAATACAAACCAAGAAAACTAGCTACATTCAAGAAAACACAGTAAATAAATAACCTCACTACAGTAAAACAAAAAGCAACCAAGCACACAACCGTATGACCACAGACAACATCAAATTCAAAGGATCTAAAAACCACTGGTCATTAATCTCTCTCAACATCAATGGACATAATTCTCCAATAAAAAGACACAGACTAACAGAATGGATGCATAAACAAAACCCAGCAATCTGTTGTATACAATAAACACACCTAAGGCACAAAGATAGACATTACCTGAGGATAAAGGGGTAGAAGACCGCTTTCCAAGCAAATGGATGCAAGAAGCAAGCAGGAGTCGCCATTCTAATATCTGATAAAATAGAGTTTCAACCAAAATTAATCAAAAGAGATGGGGAAAGACACTTCATACTCCTCAAGGGAAAATTCCACCAAGAAGACATCACAATCCTGAACATCTATGCCCAAAATACAAGGGCACCCATATTTGTGAAAGAAACATTGATAAAACTTAAACCACACATAGATCCCCACACTCTACTAGTGGGAGACAACAGCACCCCACTCTCAACAAAGGACAGGTCAACTAAACAGAAATTAAACAAAGAAACAATGTCTCTGACAGAGGTCATGAATCAAATGGACCTAACAGACATTTACAGCACCTTACACCCAAACACAAAAGAATTTACCTTCTTCTCAGAACCTCATGGAACCTTCTCCAAAATAGACCATATAGTAGGTCACAAAGCAAGCCTCAACAGATACAAGAAGATTGAAATAATCCCTTGTATCTTGTCTGATCACCATGGAATAAAGCTGGACCTCAACGACAACAGAAATAACAAAAGCCTGCACACACATGGAAACTGAACAATTTGCTACTAAATGACAGCTAGGTCAGGGAAGAAATAAAGAAAGAAATTAAGGTCTTCCTAGAACTCAATGAAAATGAAGATACAACATACATAAACCTGTGGGACAAAATGAAAGCAGTGCTAAGAGGAAAGTTCATAGCACTAAGTGCCTTCAAGAAGAAATTCGAGACAGCTCATTCAAACAACTTAATGACTCACTTAAAAACCCTAGAAAAAGAAGAAGCAGACACACCAAAAAGAAGTAGATGGCTAGAAATAATCAAACTCACGGCCAAAATCAATCAATTAGAAACAAATAAAACGATTCAAAGAATCAATGAAACCAAGAGCTGGTTCTTTGAGAAAATCAACAAGATAGAAAAACTCTTACCCAAGCTAACTAAAAGGCAGAGAGACACCATCCAAATCAACAAACTCAGAAATGAAAAGGGGGACATAACTACAGACACTGAGGAAATCCAAACAATCATTAGGACTTACTTCAAAAGTCTATATGCCACAAAATTTGAAAATCTAAATGAAATGGACAATTTTCTTGATCAATTCCACTTACAAAAGCTAAATCAGGACCAGGTAAATCAATTAAATAGTCCTATATCCCCCAAGGAAATAGAAGCAGTCATCGAAAGTCTCCCATCCAAAAACAACCCGGGACCTGATGGCTTCAGCGCAGAATTCTACCAGACATTCAAAAAAGAGCTAACACCAAATCTCTTCAAACTATTCCACAAAATAGAAACAGAAGGAACATTACCAAACTCATTCTATGAAGCCACAGTCACCTTGGTACCTAAACCTCACAAAGACTCAACAAAAAAAAAGAGAACTTCAGGCCAATCTCTCTTATGAACATTGACACAAAAATACTCAACAAAATACTCACAAACTGAATACAAGAACACATCAAAGATATCATTCACCATGACCAAATAGGCTTCATCCCAGGTATGCAAGGGTGGTTCAATATACAGAAATCCATCAATGTGATCCACCATATTAACAAACTGAAAGAAAAAAACCACATGATCTCCCTAGATGATAAAAAAGCATTTGACAAAATCCAACATCCATTCATGTTTAAAGTATTGGAGAGATCAGGGATACAAGGCACATATCTAAACATAGTAAAGGCGATATACACCAAGCCTATAGCCAACATCAAACTGAATGGAGAGAAACTTAAAGCAATCCCACTGAAATCAGGGACAAGACAAGGCTGCCCACTCTCTCCATATCTCTTCAACATAGTGCTGAAAGTCCTTGCTAGAGCAATAAGACAGTTGAAGGAGATCAAGGGGATACAGATGGGAAAGGAAGAAGTCAAATTATCACTATTTGCAGATGATATGATAGTATACGTGAGTGACCCCAAAAAGCTCTACCAGGGAACTCCTACAGCTGATAAACACCTTCAGCAAAGTGGCCGGATACAAAATTAACTCAAAAAAATCAGTAGCACTCCTGTATACAAAAGACAAAAGGGCTGAGAAAGAAGTTAGGGAAACAACACCCTTCACAATAGCCACAAATGACATAAGGTACCTTGGAGTAATCCTAACCAAGAAAGTCAAAGACTTGAATGAAAAAAATTTCAAGTCTCTGAAGAAAGAATTAGAAGAAGATATGAGAAGATGAAAGATCTCCCATGCTCATGGCTTGGCAGGATTAACATAGTAAAAATGGCCATCTTACCAAAAGCAATCTACAGATTCAATGCAATTCCCATCAAATTGCCAACACAATTCTTTACAGACCTGGAAAGAAAAATTCTCAACTTCATATGGAATAACAAGAAATCCAGAATTGCTAAAACAATCCTCTACAATAAAAGATCTTCTGGAGGTATCTCCATCCCTGATCTCAAGCTGTACTATAGAGCAACAGTTATAAAAACTGCATGGTACTGGCATAGAAACAGAATGGTGGATCAATGGAATCGAACAGAAGACCCAGAAATAAACCCACGTACTTACGGACACCTGATTTTTGACAAAGATGCCAAAACCATACAATGGAAAAAAGATAGCATCTTCAACAAATGGTGCTGGTCCAACTGGATGTCTACATGTAGAAAAATGAAAATAGATCCATACTTATCACCCTGCAGAAAACTGAAGTCCAAGTGGATCAAAGACCTCAACATAATACCAGACACATTAAATTGGCTAGAAAAAAAAGTGGGGAATACCCTAGAACTCATTGGTACAGGAGAAAACTTCCTGAACAGAACACCAACAGCACAGGCTCTAAGAGCAACAATCAATGAATGGGACCTCATGAAACTGAAAAGCTTCTGTAAAGCAAAGGACACCGTCATCAAAACAAAGTGACTGCCTACAGATTGGGAAAGAATCATCACCAACCCTTTATCTGACAGAGGACTCATATCCAGTATATATAAAGAACTAAAGAAGCTGAAAAGCAGCAAACCAAGTAATCCACTTAAAAAATGGGGAACAGAGCTAAACAGAGAACTCTCTATAGAGGAATATCGAATGGCAGAGAAGCACTTAAAGAAATGCTCAACCTCATTAGCCATTAGGGAAATGCAAATCAAAACAACCCTGAGATTTCACCTTACACCCATTGGAATGGCCAAGATCAAAAACTCAAGTGACAACACATGCTGGAGAGGTTGTGAAGAAAGGGGAACCCTTCTCCACTGATGGTGGGAATGTAAACTTGTACAACCACTCTGGAAATCAATCTGGCATTTTCTCACACAACTAGAAATAGCGCTTCCTCAAGATCCAGACATACCACTCCTAGGCATATATCCAAAAGATTCTCAAGTACACAAAAAGGACATTTGCTCAACCATGTTTGTAGCAGCTTTATTTATAATAGCCAGCAGCTGGAAACAACCCAGATGCCCCTCAACTGAAGAATGGATGCAGAAACTGTGGTACATCTATACAATGGAGTATCACTCAGCAATGGAAAATAAGGAAATCATGAAATTTGCAGGTAAATGGTGGGACCTGGAAAGATCATCCTGAGTGAGTTGTCCCAGAAGCAAAAAGACACACACGGTATATACTCACTCATATAGACATACAACATAGGACAAACCCACTAAAATCTGTGCATCTAAAGAAACTAAGCAAGAGAGAAACCCTAACTAAAACGCTCAATCCCCATCCTGAAAGGCAAAGAGGATGGACATCAGAAGAAGAAGAAAACAGGAAACAACCTAGGAACCTGCTACAGAGGGCCTCTGAAAGCCAGAAGAAGAAAACAGGAAACAAACTAGAAACCTGCCACAGAGGGCCTCTGAAAGCCTCTGCCCTGCAGGCTATCAAAGCCAATGCTGAGCCTGATGGCCAACTGTCGGGCAGAGTGAATGGAATTTTATGTAAGAAGTGGGAAATAGCAAGAGCTGGAGGGGACGGGAACTCCACAAGGAGAGCAACAGAACCAGAAAATTTGAACACAGGGAACTTCCCAAAGGCTCATACTCTAACCAGGGACTATTCATGGAGATAACCTAGAACCCCTGCACAGATGTAGCCCATGGCAGGTCAGTGTCCAAGTGGGTTACATAGTAATGGAAAGAGGGACTGCCTCTGACATAATCTGATTGGCCTGCTCTTTGATCACCTCCCCCTGAAGGGGGAGCAGCCTTACCAGACCACAGAAGAGGACAATGCAGCCACTTTTGATGAGAACTGATAGTCTAAGATCAGAAAGAAGGTGAAGAGAACCTCCCCTATCAGTGGACTTGGGGAGGGGCATGAATGCAGAAAGGGGAGGGAGAGTGGGATCAGGAGGGGAGGAAGGAGGGGCTTATGGGGGGATACAAAATGAATAAAGTGTAATTAATAAAAAATAAATATAAAATAAAAATTTAAAAATAAAAAAAATTAGAAAATGGCATTTTTTTAAAAGACAGAAGAAGAAAGATCATGAGTTCTAGGTCAATCTTGGCTACACAGCAAAACTTTCTCTAAACAAATGATACATCAGATAACTAATTATCCATTACCCACGACTTCCCCTATGTAATACGGTTCTGCTGAGTCTATTTAGTTACTCCTTTCCAGCGAACTCATTTCTTTCTTTCTCTCCTTAAATTTCTGTGGGGAACCTCTACTATCTGCCAGTTCATGACAACTTGAGTCAGAAAATTAAAAAAAAAAAAAAAAAAAAGATCCCTGAGTGGAGCCAGGGCAATCAAATAGTGTCCATACCCACTTACCTTAATGGTTATAATTTACTTTTTTACTTCAATGCCAATGAAGAGAAATTGTGACCACCCCACAATAGTTAATACACCACCTCAAATTAACAACAACAACAAAAAACCAAAAACAAACAAACAAAAAAGAAAAAAACGAGAATTGGTGCTTTCTTAAAATCTCCCAGCAAGTAACTGGTTCTACAAGGTTTCTTGGAGTAAATATTGTGACTGCCAAAGGCTGATCAAACTTCAATTCATATATGAGAATCTCAGTGCTGTTATGATTCCACCTGCCATGTGTATAGGGCTTCCTAAAAGTAGACACATTCTACATTGCAAAAGATGGAGAAAAATCAGAATTAGGATATTGTAGCATGCAAGAAAACTAAAATAAATAAAACATGTCTTCCAAAGAATATTGTCACCATTGTTATAAACATGTAAGTTTTAACACTAAGCATTGTGCTAAAGTTTGCATATAAAATGTTTACACAAGCAAATGCACTAATAAACTCAATATAAAGTCCCAAACCATGTGTCTTAGTTACCGGTCAGCTTCTGTAAAAAGGAAAATATTTTTACCAAAGCAACTTAGAAAAAAGTGGTTTATTCAAGGCTCATGGTTCCAGCCACTTAGAGTATGTAACAAGCTGGAGCAGTAGCTGAGAGCTTAGTATTGATCCATATGCATGAGGCTAACTGGTAATGGCATTTTAAAACCTCATGACTTGTCTCCATTGACACACCTCATCTAACAAGGCCACACCTCCTAATCTTTCCTGAATAGTTCCATACATATGATATAGTGAGGGCCATTCTCATTAAAAACCGCCATACCATGGAACAAATTTAAGGAAATATGGTGTACCGTAGAAGGTAGGAATAAACAATAAACAAGGTAGGAAGAAAGGAATTAAATCTTATTAAAATTTTAGCCTATAAAAGACTAATAAAAGTATCGCTTCATTCTTGAAATAACAATAGATTCAACATTTGTGTGTGTATGATTTGAATGTGAAATAGCCCCCTCAGGCTCATGTGTCTGATCACTTGGTCTTCAGCTGGGGTGGTGGGGTATAGTAACAATCTGGAATTTTTGTTTCTTTAAAAAAAAAAAAACACGAAATATTATAAGAATGTGCTTTCATTTTAATCCCAGGTGTGGGGATATGGAGCTGCTTAGGTCGGCCTGCAGCAGCTGACTATAATTTTCCTCATGCTCTAGCAAAGGTGTGGTTTTGCCAGCTGCAGATGACTTCTGCAATTGTGTGACGTTTCAAATTTCGGGCACTTTTCAGAAGGTATACGAAAGCTA
Organism: Psammomys obesus; assembly: GCF_907164565.1. NCBI lineage: Eukaryota > Metazoa > Chordata > Mammalia > Rodentia > Muridae > Psammomys > Psammomys obesus. The sequence continues at coordinate 1,681,327 of NW_026596430.1, read as the reverse complement.
GAGCCCTGATAAGTGGGGGTGGTGGTTGGTGGTCATTCAGAGGGTTTTGTTGCAGCTTGGTAGTAGTCATGCTCAAAGGGGAAACAAGAAGAAATTAGGTGTAGGGACCTGTGTGTTTCTCTCTCCCCTCTATACTTCTTTCTCTCCTATCTAGTGATATGGGGCAAACCAGGGGGATAAGAGTGGAAAAAAAGAGGAACCCATAAAGTAGCAAGGAGCAGCTAGAGTGGGGAGGTTATAGACCACATCCTCCTTCTGCCTGCGCTCTTTGACTCTTGGTCCTCCAAGACATCTGTCCTAGCCACGGGCCATAAAATCCCCTATGCTTGTCTTGCCATAGTGAACTGTAAATTCCTACCCCATGAGTCTAAATGAATAATCTTCCCTTTAAGTTGTTCCTTTTATGTGTGAGGAGCCATATTGACCCAAGACTTTTTCAGAGGCCCTGAGGAAATGACAGAGGGAATTTTTGTTCTGTATCTTTGTGAAGGAGCAAACTTGACAAAGCTAGTTCATGGCCAGAGCCAGTGCCTTATAGGAGTCGAGATTGTGGCTTCTTCCCCTGGGCTGTGGCTATCAATTCTTAAGCAGCTATGTCTGAGGTATCCTTTGCCAACATTGTCTGACTTAGCTCTTTACTGGCCTTAACTACATTTCCTCTGCAAATAATATATGTGATTCTGTATTTCGTAATAAACATGCTTGGCATAAATCATCAGCTTATGCAAGACCCCCTGGTTCCAGCTATTGCTTTTGTGTTCTCTATTTCTGATCCCTGTTCCTCTCACTTGACACCTTGCCATTTGGGACCCTTATTCTTGCAGATTCAGGTTACTCTGGTATTTGTCACAGCTACAGTCAATAATATGCCAGGTATGTATGTATGTATGTATGTATATATATATATATATATACATATATATATATATATATATATATATATATGTCTTGTTTCATTTAAAACTCTGGTCCTTATTCTAGAAGTGTATACTAGTTAGATTTAGCTTGATACAACAATTACCTCATAAAAGCCTAAAAAAGGAAATATCTGTTTTCACTCATGTTTTCAAAAATTCCAGTCCATGGTTGACTGGGCTCCATGAACTTGGCAGATCATCACAGTGGTGATAGCATGTGGCAAAGGAGTTTCTTTACCGCATATCATACAACTAACCAGGAGTAAGAGGGAAGGTTAACAAGATAACACCAACAACCCACCGTTAGTGATCTCCTGATTCCAGCTCAGTCCAACTTCTTCGAATTCTGAGAACCTGGCAATATAGCAGCACCACCCGAAGATCCAGAGCTTGACACCGGAAGACTGTGGGGATATTTTAGAGTCAAACAACAACGCACTGTATTCTACTCACTTCCTTGATTTGCTTTTCTAACTACATGGGGCCACCATGAAGTGATGCAATGAAGCAGCCTGTGAACATGCATGTCTATATGGCCGTCCACCTATACAACAAATAGGAATAGCTTTTGTAATCCTAAGTACCTATCCAAAACAACGTATTACTTAAAATGAAGCTGGCCACCATGCTTCAAGCCCGTAAGTCCTTTCCCCAAGACAGCAGACAAGAGCCAGGAAAAGAAGACATGGGGTATCATATACAGAAGCTGCTCGGATTCAACTCACCCAGAAGAAGCACACTAGCCTCAGCAACAGCCCTGTGTAGGCTTCATGGCTTCCCCTTCCTGAGCCTAACACTCATACATGGAATGGCAAGCTCATGCCGGCTGCCCTGGGTCCAGTCTGTCCTCACTCCATCATGAAGGAGGAGGCCTGTGAGCGGGATAGTGTCACAGTCATGTTACACTCAGCACCTTCATAGCAATGGCAGCCCTTTGAAATGAAATTTCTGGGGAACAAATGAAAGAAGAGAAGCAGATAGAAAGTCAGGTGGTTGCAGCTAGATAAAATATCTGTTAAATAAATAAAAATAATAAAAACAGAAGGAAGAGTATGAGAATGCCAATTACCTTGATTTTTTTTAACTCACATTACTTCATGTATAGATTAATACCTATCTATTTATCTCAAGGGTGCATTTTTCAGTCCTCACATAAATGAGGGATACTCATATCCAAGAGCCACATGCTTTAATTCCATAAGGGGAGGTCTTTTCTCGTTTTACCTTAAGTCTGTTTTATATACTGTTCAAACTGTTGTTCTAACAAAACTTTCCTGGGGGTGGTAGATAGGCTATCTACCTCATAAAACATATAATACTATCTAACTCATATAACATTATTGATAGATGTTATATTTTTAATTCAAAGCAAGAATATTGTTTCGGCTAGAGGGCTGCTCAGGATAGAGCAGGAATATGTGCCCTGGAGTATGTGATCTCCCTGATCCCAGCCAAGGCAACCAGAAAAATGGAACCCACAAACAGCCGCCTGCACTCTGTCTGCAGCACGGGGTAATTAATACCATGTTCATGAGCCTTCTAGTTTCCATTTATTTTGCCAATGCTGTAGTTACATACCACTGACTTTCTCAAATTGGATATTAATGACTTACTCACTGAAATCTAAGAGTGGTTACAGAGCATGATGGTGTGAGTAGCTTAAAAAATAATGAAAGAAGAGAGGGCTGCCTTCTCCCCAAGTGGGTGTGGCCAGGTACCAGTTTATAGAAGAGGGTCTCCTTTCACTCTTGACTAGGAAGGCTGAGATAGGGAGAGGAAGTGAGACTGGCTGCACTCTGCTTTAAATATCTCAGTTGCAGGCTGACAGCATTGGAATTGATCGTTCAGCAAGAGCTCTTCCTGCATAGCAGAACTAATAGAACTCATTCATATTTTCTCATAAAAAGCAAAAGAGGTTCCTGTCAGCCCAGAAGAGTCCATGGATTTGATGCCTGGCTCCTGCCACCAGCTTGCCAGGTCCCACCTCCAACTCTCTGAGGACTTTGCAGGCTCAGTTCTCCAAGCGAATATGGATTACCAGCCGGGGACCTGGCCAAAGCTAGCCTCAAAGGAAATGGCTGCTCAGGAATTGCTAATAATTTTCTCTATATCTCGTCACTCTTTCTTAACAGAATCAATTTGCTGGTTAAGTTAGAAAGGTATGAATATTGCACAATAATCTCACGTGCAATAGTTTTTCATCAAAATCAGTACACATTCGTCAATGCCCTGTATACTGTGTCCTCTATCCTATGAGGTGACTTGTGGCTATAACACGTTATTAGGATGAATTACAGCATTTTCAGTTGTTCTCTTCTAATAGAGAAATGTGCATAAATGTTTTAGACGTAAATTACTAGTATCCAGATTTTTTTTTATTGTGGAAAAAGCATTTAACGTAAGATTACCCTCTCAACATACTTCTAAGTACACAATACTCTGTTGTTAGCTATAGTTGATGTGTGGTACAGAACACCTCTAGGATTTAGTCATCTTGCATATGTAAAACTTCACATCAATTGAATAGCTAAATATTTAACTCCCACTCAGTTCCTGGAAACCATCATTCTATTCTGTTCCTATGAGTTAAACTATTGTAGATTCATTTTTAATGAGTGTGTGTGTGTGTGTGTGTGTGTGTGTGTGTGTGCGCATATGAATGGAGGTACCTGTGGAGGTTAGAAGGAGACACTGTAGCTGAAATTATAGGCAGTTGTGAGTACCTGGATGAGGTACTGTGAGGGCAAGACCGACTCTTAGCTGGTGAGCTAGCTCTCTAATCCTAACTACTGGAGATTCTTAGTATAAATAGAAGCATACGGTATTTGCCCTCATACTTACGATGTACTTCACCTAAATGGAATGCTCTTCATCTCATCCATGTTCATGCCAACTACATGACTTCCATATTCTTAAGGATTTGTAATATTCCATCGTGTATACATAACACATTTTATTTCTCTTCACGTGCCAGTGAGTGCTTGGGTTAATTCAGTATCTCTGTAACATGAACATGCTGCAATAACAGAAGGGTAAGTACCTCTGTGAGATCCTGACTTTCCTTCATTTGGAATACTCAGAAGTGGGATAACTAGAGCATATGGTAGTTAAAGTTTTTGGAGAGTATCCACACTATTTTTATATTGGCTCTCCCAATTTACATCCCCTCATCTGTGTACACTGGTCCCCTTTTCTCCTCACCATTAACATTTTGTTCATAATAGCAACTTTAACAGATCTGAGATGACATCTCATTGTGCCTCTCATTGCACTTCTCTGACAACTAGTGTGAATTCTCATATACACATTGGCCACTTGTGTGTCTGTCTGATAAAAATATCTATTAAAGTTCTTTGCCAGTTGGGCTACTTTGGATTTTGACATTGAATGGTAGGAGTTCTTTCCTTTTCTATTTTACATACTAACCTCTTATTAGATACACAGTGTGCAAATATTTATTTGTTCTGTAATTTCCTTTTTACTCTGTTGATAACTTACTGTGCATCAGCCTTGGTAATGATTTCTTATTTTTGAAGCTAAAAGTACAAATATGGGAAGTAAAATCAGAAAATCAGATAAATGGGACCACATGAAACTTAAAAGCTCTTTGCTGCAAAGTTTTGTTTAATTATCAAATTGTATAAAAATAGGTATTTTCTCTTTGTTCCTGAGCCTTGCTCAATAGGCTAATACCTATATGCTTTCCAACTCCCTCCCCAGAAACACACATACAAAGTTAAGACAGGATGAATGATGAGAAGAAGTGATAAGAAAACATTCTTGGTAACACCAAAGAGAAATATTACCAAGTCAAAAAGACTTTTTCAAAACTCCCTGTCCAAGAAAGCTGTGAAATATTTTATCCCAGACACAATAGATGGAGAAACAAAAGCTCAATGCACAAAGCAATTTGACCAGGTTCATGCAGTTGGCAATGCTGGTGCTGTGCTTGACCAAGCACCTTTCACTGAATATCTGAATGCCTACAGCAAAGAAAGCAGCATCTGACTGCCCAGGAAGCATGTGCCTCAGCACAGCAGGGATGCAAAGGATAATACCTATGCGGTTACTAACAACCAGGCCATGCTGGGGGCTCTGCAAAGTGTCGTGTCACTGAAGCTCCCCAAGACTTCAGGTGGGCTTCATCACTAACCCCAAAACTCAAAGGAAGAATCTTGGTCCAAAGCAGGAAAACTGGAAAATCACTAGGTTAATCTCTGGTTGATATGACAGTTAGTTTGGCCTCCAAAGATGGCAAACTTTAATTACTGCTTCCTGTCCCCCCTTAGCTTTTAATTCTTTCAACACCTTCCCTCATAGCACTGCTTGGATACTGTGGATTCCATTTCTCCAGGCAATTGCAACATTAGTGAGCACACTAGCTGAGTAGTTCTGTCAGGAGGCTGGGGTCAGGGGAGGGAGAGGGGACAACAGAACTCTCCAATTTGTCAGAGAGCAGTGGAGAGAGGGGAGGATAGAAACAGTGGGATTTCTTCTTTCATGGCTAGGGTATTGGAAACTTCCTTTCAAGACACATAGAACAGGAGAAAGTATAAATGAAGAGGAGGAAACAAGAGATAAAGTAAAAAAGAGAGAGAGAGAGAAAGAAAAAGAAGCTAAGAGAAGAAGAGATGGTAAAGTCAAATAAATGTTTTCAGTAATTATGGTGAAAAGTGTTTTAAAGTTATCATTTTCCCATACACCATTGAGATGGACTATTGACTAAAATGACTAGAACTAAAATGTGAATTGTTTACTTTGACCAAGATCCAAATCAACCAGTATTTAACCACCCCAAGCTTTAGTTCTTGCACTTCTGAAACAAGATGATCCTAATTCCTGGTGCAGTGCTCTGGTGATAATTGAATAAGATAAGACCCCACATGCACTTAGCCCAGTGGGTGATTCATAGCAAATGTTTGGTAAATGTTAGCTACTCTTATGCCTATTTTTCTTAAATAAAGCTTAATGAAAAATAAACAGCAAACACCCAGACGGAAGACAAAGCAAATTGTCTCTATGTACTAATTAGTTTGCTGTAAGGGAGTTTGAAATCAACAACCAAAGCCACATGGGAGAGAATAGATTTTAACCTCTTACTTTGAGGGAATCACAAACACTAGAGAAGGGCACCAGAGTATGTTTTCCTAGCTCTGAAGGATGTTCTTTTAGAGCCCGTACATAGTACTCTGAGCTCTGGCACTAGGAAAAAAGTTTGTGCCTTTTATGGGCACAGGAAGATGGCACTTCTCTTATCAAAAGCTAGAGAAGTCAGAGTGAATAAAATAATAGGATAATTTTTCAACAAAAGTTCAAATTTCCCAGACTGATAGTCAACAATGCTTAAAATAATGAACAATAGTAATGGTGCTGTCCACTTTCTTCATGCCAGGAAGTGAGCTGGTAATTACAGGGTAAAGATGCAATCTTCAAAACCCCAGCTCCAAAGCCTAGTCCCTAAATCACCAGGCAAATGAAGCTAAGCAAATTATGACTACTGGGAGATTTTAATGTCCTAAAAGACCACAATTCATATTTCTATAATCATTTTACTATAGCCTACTTTCCTATTGTGGAAAGAACTAGAAAAGTCCAGTTTAAGAAGCAGGATAAGCAAGTGATTGTCTTCTCTGGACCAGAGCTGGAATTTCCCAATCAGCCTCCCATGTTTGGAAAGGCTAATGTCCCTGGTGTGTTCTTTGATACTCTGCCATCTAACTCCAATCACAGAATTAGATCCAAAATCATAACTATAAAGTCCTTGCCCCAGAACTTGCTAGTAATTTTCAGGCCATGAAAAGGCAAAAGGTTGAGAAAGTAATTTTCTCCAAGAAAATTCTTCTTTAATGAAAAATAGCAGCAATTATGTGTAAAGGCAGAAGAGACAGACAGATACAGAGAAATGCTTATCAAGGTCTTCCTAGACAGCAGTGCAGAGCTGAAAGTCCCTAAGAGGTTGATTAAGGCTTGAAGTGCAGTCGCTCTAGGAAGGGCCCAAACATATCTTGTTTCCACAGATCCACCATTTCTGTGAACTAGTTTTCATCAGCTCAGACACTATCTCAAATCCTTATCCCTCAATGACATGATTAAATACTTGTGCCCAATTGAAGAATAAAGGCAGTAACGGAAACAGGCAATTCAGAAACACACTGAAAGAAGGAACCACTATCCTTATTACAGATAGTTCATTGCTTGTCTCACTCTTCCATCCATGGCTGATTCCTACAGCCCAGAGTAGCCCTCATCCGAAACAGTCAAGAACCCCAAACCGAAAGGATCCATTCATGGGCTAACCGTTAACTAACCAGATACCCTTTCATTAATTTCAAATTAGAGCCTTAGTATACGGTGGTGTGAGAGTCGCACCGCAGGCGATCTTATTGGACCTTACACTGGAAAGTAAACCTAGGACACTAATCAGGAGAATCATGTCTTATATCCAACAAGAGAAGCAGGTTTGAGGATGGCAAGTGCTACCTGGGCGACAAGAAGGGGATAACATTGACGTCTGAACATTCAGATGGCTCCTCACGGGTTTGCAATAACCCTGGCCTGTGCACATGGTCCAAGCTGACTGGTGTCTGTCCATCTAGTCAAAATGGTCTTGAACCAATCATATGAACATTCTCAGTAATGATTGATATTAACTAACACTAATGTTGTGTATGGCACTATACAAAAACTCTCACATTGAGGTCTCTTTGTTCTTTGGATTCTTTTCAACATAGTAGTACTACTGTGATTCACACTTTTCTGTCAAGGAAACTAAGGCTCTGAATTCACTGTTGAAAAAGCAGTAATGCATAAGTGAGGTGCCCCAGAGCCTGTACTCTCAGCTGCATATTAGACTTTTCCTTGGCTGTGTCTCATAGATCTTCAAACATGAGCTATCACCTCGCCCTGACTACAGTCAACTGATCAGTTCTCATTTTCGGTGATATTGTTATGAAGCTGGGGAAACTGTGAGTACCAGGGAAGCAGCTTTGGGGTTAAACTCTGTATGTACACTTTGCTATGCCTCATAAAACCCTCACCTTCAATTATAAAACATCAACTCACACATGCAAGAGTGACCAGTCTTCGAGGTTTCAAACAGGTTCAAGGGCAAGGTGATGAATAGAGAAGAGCTCAAAGCAGGACAGCTAGCAAATTGCAGCCCTGCTGGGCCCACTCCTCTTCATGACAAAATGGTCAAAACTTAAGGAGCGGTAGGCACCAACTACAGAAAACGGCAGTGTGTCATGAATGCACAATGTATCCCTTCCTAGTCTCCACGCTTTAACTTTAAGAATTCTAGCAATCAGCTTGTTAACTTGAATGAGATAGATGACTTCTCAGCCGATTTTATATAGGGGCACTGTTCCCGAGTCAAGGTGTATTTTGTTCTGTTTTGTTTTGTTTTGTTGTTTTGTCTTCCTAAAATGCGTGTAAGCTCATAGAAACTGAGGGAATTGTCGGTGAAAGCAAAAACACCAGTTTGCTTTTGCTTGGAGTTGTCGTATATTGAAAAGTGTTGATGTAGGTTAATTAATGCCTACAAAAAAAAGAAGAAGATAAAATACAGTAGGGAAAGGGGGAGTGAGGAGATGAACCGAGGTGAGTCCCCAGGTGACACTGGCACAGGCTTCATTAACATTAACATAACTTTGGACAACTGCCCGTGAATCTCAGCTGGACAGTCTAGAGATGGATTCTTACCACAGGTGTGAAAACTGCTTCTGCTCAGCCACATGCTGTCATGGAAGACACAGCTGCAGGGCTTCTGTGGGTGATCACCAGAGTCCAGCCTTCCTGAACAAAACTAGGACTTAGGATCCTGTTTAACACTCTTCCAACTGAAATGCTGCCCACCCTTGCCAAGTAACTGTGGAAAACAAAAATGCCCACCTCCTTACACACACTACAGGATCTCCTTTCACACAGGAAGAAGTTGCATTTTTTTAACCTGTATCTTCTTCATGCTTGCTATTTAAACTGTGATCTTGGACCAGCACCATTCATATAGCTTTAGAAGCTGCTGAAACTTGTGGAAAAATCTCAAGTCTACCTCAGCCCTTCACAATCATCCTCTGTACAGAGATTCTCAAAGTCAGGATTGGGCTGGAATGTTGCATTTTCAAAAAGCTCCTGAGGTGACATGGTGCAGTGGGCCAGGCTCTACTTCCCTGGTGAGCACCTCCACCTGCCTATCCAAAGTATCAGCCTGGCTAGAATGAGCTCAGTTCCAGAGAGCGCTGGAGGAGAGCCAGCTAACTGCCTGCTCACCTCCTTTCAACCCTCTGCAGTTGTTTCAGGGAGAGCACTCCATTTTGTCCTCCTGGAAGATTCTTACCCAGCTACCTGGCCTCATCCATCTCCTGAAGTAGTCATGCAACTGGTCCTCATCTCTGTGGGCACACATCCAGATTGGAACTTTTTGAAGCAGGGCATCCTCACTCTTCCCTCTGCTGGCTACAGACTCTCAGATCCCAGCGGATGGCAGAACAGATGGAAAGAGTGTGGGTTTCTGAGGCAGCATATGGGAGAAAATCACCCTGAGACCTCCCACCCTGCACTAGATGATTACGTGCGTGAGAGCAGACTTCTATTGTTCTATGAAGCTGAAACTCTGAGATTTCATTGCTCTGATACCTACAATTGGTAACATTACTTAATTTCAGCACAAGCACTACAGTCTCCCTAAAATTATAATAACTACATTTGAGTTAGCCACAACTACTCCTTGCCAGGCACTGTGCAAACTATTTTGTATTCATTGTTTTTAAACTCCCACAGCTATCAAGACCATCATTATGCAGATGTAGAAACTAAAACTCCAGGAAGATTAAACATATTCAGCCATCCATATCAGTGATGGCCACATCCTCAGATTCAGAACACCGCAGATTTAACCAGTGACAGATGCTAATATTTCAAAAGTTGTATCTGTACTGAATACATATAGACTTCTTTTCATTATTCCCTAAACAATAGAGTATAAGAGCCAGTGGTATAGCCTTCAGACTGCCTTGGGGATTCTAAATAATCATGAGATTATTTAAAGTATATGGAAGGATATGGAGAGATTATATGCTAACTCCATGCCATTTGACAGACTTAAGTGTCCATGGATTGGGTATTCACTGAAGTCCTAAAACCAATCCCTCCTCCATGACCAGGATCAGAGCCCAGTAAGTATAGATGTGCTCTGCTATGAGCAGGAAAAAAAATGTTGCATGAGCCTTGTATGCACAAAAAAGTGAAGGTTCATATTCCCACATGGGACTGCAGTGTTGGAAGTCTTTTCTCCAGCTGCCTCTGTCCTTGGTATTTGAGTTAAAAAAAAAAAAAAAAAACCTGATCGTTTACACACATTCTCCATCCATCTAGTCCTTCCTGATGCTGCGACCCTTTAATAAAGTTCCTCAAAGTGTAGTAACTCCAAACCATAAAATTATTTTTGTTGCTACTTCATAATTGTAATTTTCCTACTGATGCACATCATAATGTAAATATCTGATATGCAGGATATCTAATATGCAACCTCCCCAAAAGGGGGTCATAACCCATAGGATAAGAACCACTTATCAAGCCCCAAGTTTCTGGTGAAGCTGCCTTCCTCTGGTCTCTCTGTAGTTTATAGTACAAAATGGTCACTGTTGAGATGGCTTAATGGTGCCTGTAGGTCAAACTGTTGTTTCTTCCAAGATGCCCTTATTGTTGAACTGGCTGCTTCTGGCTTTGTAAGGGATTTTGCCCTCTGCTCCTCACATAAACACCTGCATTCAGAACTGAGGAACATCTGCACCAAAGCCTCCCTACCCAGGCAAAGCATGACGATGGTAGGGTGGGGGTGTCAGCCATGTGCTTCTTGCTTACACCTACCAGTCCAGAAAGACTCAGCTCCCAGGTCATTCCTTGCTCTGCTGGCTCTCTAATCACAGACCTGAGATTCCCCTCCCATGCTCTTACCCTGGGGCTTCTTCTGCTTCCTACACATGATTTGGGCTAGTGAACAGTCACTCACATTGCAGAGTTCTTTTAGTTATTCTCAGTGGGGTCATAGAAGCTTTCTAGGGGAGAAACACAGGGCCATGGCACCAGAGCTCAGATTTCAGATATTATAGAAATTAGACGGTCTTTGGGTCTAAGACTGGCAAGGACCAAAGATGACAAGAAAATAAAGGAGACTATAATCTTCTACCACTAACATCCCTCATGGTTGTCACCACGCTTTGCGTGTAATAGGTGCTCTTTTAGTACTGTTTGCATGAAGAGTTCAATTAAATAAGAAGCAAGTTAATGACCAGACAAAGTAGAAATGTAACCTGTTGAAGAAATAAGGGAGGGTAAAACATCTAGGCTGGAGCTTTGAAAGATAAATAGTAGGTAGCTTCGTATGGGGACAAGGGGCAGGAGAACTCACTTTATCTACACTTTTACCTATTAGTTGTACCTAGAGAGGAAAACTGAAATTTGTCATGACCTTACCTTGAGAGTACTAGGCAATGAGGAACATCTTGTTCTTTTCCTGCTGTTTATTCACCTCTAATTGGATCCTCATGGGCTTCTAATTACCATGACAAAGTGGCTGATGAAAAGAGTCTGGAGAACAGGCTTTTCTGCATAGGTGACTGCTCTAAAGAGGAGCCCCAGGCACCGCTGTTTATAATAACACAATTCTGAGAGCTGAGGGGCCCAGGGTACTGTACTCATGTGACAAGGGTTTTCTTATTGAATTCTTGTAACAATTTTGGAATTAAATAGGCTTGGAGGGCTAGGTTTCCATGTTTGGGCATCTGCTCTTCCTGGAAGCATGGATAAAGAGCTTGGTAAGGGGGAGGTGTTCTCAGGACACACTGTGGACCTCTTGGAGGCAGTGATTAGTGGAAGCTCTTTGGGTCATTGGAGGAAGCTATGCCACTGAAAGGGTTGGGTTATTGGAAGCTGGTGTCTTCCTCTTTCACTCTGCTTCATGCTTGTGATGTAAATCAGCAGTTCTCAACCCTTGGGCCGTGACCCTTTTGGGGTTCTAACAATCCTTTCACAGGGGTCACGTATCAGATATCCTTCGTATCAGATATTTGCATTATGATTCATTAACAGTAGCAAATTACAGTTATGAAATAACAATGAAATAATTTGATAGTTGGGTTCACCACAACATAAGGAACAGTATTAAAGGGTTACAACACAAGGAAGGTTCAGAACTACTGAACTGTAAATTGATTCCTCGGGCCCTCACTCTTGCCCTCTCGTCAGAGATCTAAAGCAATAGGACCACCTTATCTTAAAACTGGAGCTTCCAGAACTATTAGTCAAAATAGCCCTTTTATCTTTCCAAGTTAATTGCTTCTGGTCTTTTGCTACAGCAAAGTGAAACTGACTAAAGCTAGAAGCTTATTCCTGTTACAAGGCTTTCAGGGAGAAGGGCCAGAGTTCAAACCCAGGCAGTCTAGTGACATAGTACATGCTTTCATTTACACGGCCCACAAGCTTGGTCACTCATGTGTAAGGACTGCCTAATCAAAGGCAATTATAATCTGGCCACCACCAGTTGAGGGTCCCGATGTAGCCCAAGCACACAAACTGTGCAATGAAAAAAGGCTCAAGCTAAAGTGACTCTCTGTTCCCTGGGTCTGTTGCTCTGCTCTGCCAGGCGTGGTCCACTGATCCATCTTTCCCTTGACAGAGCCTAGAATTTACACCATTTTTTTAATTTCTTGCAACTCCCTCGCCTCCTCACCCCCCCACAGTCTTCTCAAAGACACTGTATAGTACAACCTTTGGGGTTTTCAACTTCTCTGTGAGACACTAAAGTAGACAACTTGAAGAGCTTTGGGGTCAATGATGCTGAGGCTCAAATCCCTGCTGTGACTCTTACAGACTTAAAACATTGTGTGTCTGGAGCAAATTGTTCCACATCTCTGCTAAAAAAAAAAAAAAAAGTCCTCATTCATAAATTTGGGATAATATTATAGGTCTCAGTGGGAAATTCTGAACTGAGTTAAAAGTGAAATTGCTCTGTAAACATGATGGGCTTAGGTGCTTAAAAAGTTATTAATCCCTGGGAATAGATCAGGAAACAAGAAAAGTTCTGGAAGAAAAATAAAGTCTTTCCCAAAACAAAATGGTTTGCAGAAATGATCAGTTATTGCCCAACACTGACATCTTCCCACACAGCAGCAAACACAAAGACTCCTAACCAAGGTCATTAACCTGCCTTGCCTCTCTGCTATAGGTATGGGGATTCATCTGCTTCGGTAACCAATGGCCAAGTTCGTGTTCAAAGGCCAAAAACACTCCTGAGAAGGTTGTAAACAGAGCCTGGGCATACAGCCTCATAAGCAGCAGTGCAGAGTTCAACGCTTAAGGCCACCCTTGTCCCTCCTGTGACACTGACTCCGGAGTCTTTTTCTTACTTAAGACTTTTCAATGTCTTTTTCTTAAGAATCAAGTCTAAAACAAGCTGGGAGAAAGCCACCTACTATAGGTCGTTGCCCAAGATAATTATCACAACAGTGCAGCTTATACAAACATACAATAAAAGAGGATTTTCTTTTTTTAAAAGTTTCTATTTACATACCCCTCATTTAAATTTCATTTGTGTTATAAGAATCAACCTAATACAGTGGCAAAGAGCTGAACCCCGGTATATGAGAGCTGAGACATTAAAAAAAAAAAAAAAGTGAGTTTGGAGCCAACCTGGCTGATGCAGTGAGACCTCATCAACCATGTGGCTTTGTGGTAGCCCTTGCCTGACGGTTCAGACCCTGCACTAAAAAAAGCAAAGAAGCAGAAAGCAATCAAATGTAATCACTTACATGCAAATGGCTGCTCCATGCCTGTTTCCTCATCTATGAAGCAGGAACCATATTGCTTATCTTCCCCGGTTGGATCAGAATCAAATTAAGGAAAGATGGGAAACTGGTTGGGTGCTGCTTCACTCCACCAGAGCTTCATTTTTATTTCTGTTAACAGAAAACAAACCAGCAGGAAAGTGCATTAAGAGGAGGACTTTTCTTTACAGACTCTCAAGGCAGTTATTTCCATGGTCCTCTCTGTCCAACTCTAGGGCCACTTTTACCAAACTGTGGAATGTAGAATCCTCATCAACAAATTTAACAATAGTTCCCAGGTATCCACAAATAAAAAAGCCCTCTGTTTACCCGCCACCACCACTTCTCTCAGCCCCTGGAACCCACAACAGAAGTAAGAACTTAAGAGTTCCTTCTGAGGACACATCACATCACACCCATCCTTAGAGCCAGTTCTAACTCCACTGGAGCCCTACTCGGGCTCTAAAGGGATGGCTCACTGCCTAGTGGAAAAGGAGTGGGAAGAAGGGGTCAGTAAACATAGAGCCTGTTTTCTTTTTTTTTTCTTTCTTTCTTTCTTCTTTTATTTATTTATTTATTTATTTATTTATTTATTTATTTATTTATTTATTTATTTATTTATTTTGGAATTTGAATCAAGGGCCCCACACAAGAAGCCTGGCTCAATTTACAGTCTCTATCTGCATAGAAGAGAATTCTGAGATGAAAGAAAGGCCAGCAAGCAGACAGGAAGAGGCAAAGTAGGTCAGCTGCCATAGGTGGAGGCCTTTGCTGTTGTCTGTCCAGAAGCCCTCAGCTGGGATTCACAAGAAGCTCCACTCTTTCTGATTGATCGTTGAGCATTTGAATAGGTCAAGACCCCTTAAACATGTGTCTCTTTGTGACTCAGTAGAAATGGCATTTCTGGGAAGAAATGTCAGAGGGAAAGGTCTTAAAATAAAGATGCTACCTTGTTCTGACTGTTGAAACCCCTAAGCCCTAAGGTCCAACAATTACCCTACAGGCTTTGCCCACTGTGCTTTCTGCTCACTTGAGACAGCATTTTGGGGAGCCTTGTACCTCCCCAGAGCTCAGTGGCCTCCACCCAGCAACTGTGCTACAACTGCTTGCTTTTAAATCTGATATAGTGATAAAAACAAGCAGATCACAGAGGGTGGCCTTGGCTCACACTGGGGAGGAAAAGAATCTTTTTGCCTAAGCACTCTCTCAATCTGAGTTAGGAAGGATGACTAGAAGCCACCCAAATGGAGGGTGGTAGTTGGTTGTGACCCAAAAAGGGTGAAGGTGGTCCTGAATGGTTTCTTAGAGGTGTGAGTCATCAGAATGAGCAGATAGGGACTAAGGAACAAAGTATGCTGGGAAATAAAAACAGGAGGACATATCAGAGAGTGCAGCATTCTGAGTGTCCGAGAGGCTGAACGTCCTGGAAGCAAGCCATAAGCTACCACAGAACCTGAAGCAGGTAGCCACAGACTCAGAAGCATATGCGAACATTCAGTCCAGAAGCCAGATAAAGACTTTGTTAGAAAAATCAAGACTGGCAAAACAGGAAACCCCTTTGTGAGACAGTCCACGATAGAGGTGATTCCAAACTAAATTAAACAAGCATCGCGGGGACACAGATTTTGCATGTTGAATCCCTAGAATCTAGAGCATGCTTGAAATAAGTACTCTGAAATCTAAAAGAGGTATATGGAGGAGATCAGCCAGACTGTTGACTCCAAGGCACATGAAGATGGCAAGTGACAGAGAGAAGAGGCATCCAAGAAGAGACCCTGTCAGAGGAACATGCTGGATTCTGGGTTGCATTTGGAGGTTTAGAGTTGGTCTGTAGCTTTTCAATCAGTTATAGCCTCATTCTGCCACTGCACTACAAGGACCACATCTTTGTTCACACAATGAGTGCCCTGTAAATACCCCATAAATTAATGGTTTGGGGCATAAGGGAAGTCACTAAGAGGCTCTGGGTGGTAAAGAGGAAGTTTGTTATAGTTTTATAGGGGAAAAAAATGGATCAGCCAATGTATCTCCTGGTTCATGCCTCAATGACTTCATCATATTAACTCTTAGGACAATCCAGGAAGGGGTATTCCTGTTCACATTTTTGTAGCACAGGATCCAGACCCAAGCAAAGTCCCACAGCTCCTGAGAGACACTCTCACCCTTCACACTCCTCTTAGTTTGAGAAGCGCTGACTAGGAGCTCTAGATGGAGACTCAGGTAAACCCAGCTGAAATCTTGGCCAGCACGCATTACTTGTGTGGCTTTAGGAAAGCTATTTACCTATAAAATGCAAACTATAAAATGCAAATGTACATGGCAATACATCCTAGAGTGGTTCAAGAATAGATAGAGGGTATTATAGGTAGCAGTGTAATTCAGCTCCTGGTAGACAGTAGGAACTCAGTAAATGTCAGCTCCCACTGCTGCCAGGCTTCTCTCCTGCCTCTCTGCACAGTGTTGTCAGAGGCAGTGAAGAAAAGGTCACTTCTCCACTGACAGATAATCAGCTCCTGAGTTACAGGTCATCCCTTGGTATTTTGTCCTTTTCCTTGAGAAGTGTCGTACATGGTGATAAGGAAAAAGCCAGGGCCTTCTCCACAACGTGAGAAATATGTTGACTCTTCTGCCATGCACTTTCTCTGGAACAGAATTCATGATCTTATTTTCAGTGCGTCCTTATGTACACTCCATTCCTTTGAAGCAATTTTACTGTGGCTTTGAAAACTTGGAGAAAGGATATCAGAGTGTAGTCACAGAATAAGCTGCCCTAGAGTACCTGAGATTGTCTTGGAACAAAATGAATTCTCAAATAATCAAAGAGAGAAATTTTATCATGGCTCATCGGAGGTACATGACCATCTGGCTCCATTGTTTCTGGGCCATGGTGAACAGAAATCTAACTGTGGAAGGATGGCAAAAGAAGTTACTTGCCTCAGGGAAGCTGGAAAGAAAAGAAAGAGACAAGAAGGGACCACAAATAAGATAAGCCCTTCAAAGACATTGCCTCCAGTAACCCAGTTCAGCCAGCCTCTACCTCCTAATGGCTCTTTAATCTATAAAATCATCCACATTTCATGATGTAATCACCTCTTAATAACACAATCAACAGAAAACAATGCTCTACTACATGAGCCTTTGAGGCCATTTAATTTCCAAGCCATAACAGCATGTGGGGTAAAAGTGGAGGATCCCCAATTTATGATTAGCTCACTGGGGTGACAGTCAGAAGGGGTCATTGGAGTCTAACTCCATCCCACCTTCTAACAATGAAATCAAAGATTCTATGTCCTTAACCTATTTTCTTTCCATATTCCCTGCCATGGCTACCTTGGAGAATGCACAAGCCATCTTTTCTTACTTTGAGCTAAAAGTACTTCAGGCCCCCAGCAGAACCTAAAGAATTGCCTTACAGAAGCAGCTTCCCGCTGAGTGTCTTTCCAAATGTCCCATCCTCTGGATAATCACAAAAAAGGTCTGTTCTTCAGTGCACGTTTTGGTTCCAAGAAACAAAGGTCAAAAGTATAAATGCCAAGAAAGATTAGTCTGCCACCATGAGTTGGTGACATGAGTTGGTTTAAAAAGAAATGTGGGAAAAGATGAGAAGAAAGCTCATAAGAAGAGTCACAATTGTCAACCCAGATGTGGTTTTGGTGGCTATAAGTCCCCCATGTCCTCATGTTACAGGTGAAACCAGAAATCCAAAGCCCCACACAAAATGCCCAGCAAAGCAAGTGTTACTTTAATTGCTTTTTAAGCACAGCAGTGGAACAAACTCACATGCAGACTGTGGCCTCTGCTTTACAGCAGTGCGTGTGTCACCTGAGCCTGAACCCGGGGCCTTGCCCATGCTACAAAAGCACTGTGCTACTGAGCTATGTGGATCCAGATAGTGTCTTTTAAAAACAGAAATTTAGAAATGTCTGTTTCCACACATGAACTTCTTGCTGATCATCTTATAATTTTTGATGATGCCTCTTTTTTTTTTAGTCGAACTTCAACTCTCCAAGGTCAATAAATTCTGTAGACAGCATCTCAGTGACCACTGACATTCCATTTATTTAAAAAATAATAATAATAACCACCTGTCATTCCTCCAAATTATATGAGAAATACTAACACAGGGAAGGACAACACCAACTGCTGTCTTTGCATTCATCCTGAAATTCCACTGCCTCCTCCAAGGACCCTCCTTCAGTGAATAGTGACCTCCACTGGTTAAAACTCAGACCCTATGCCAGTCTTACTAAGGAAAAGAAGGCTCACATGATAGCTTTGATCCACACAGGGGATTCTCAATCTCTAACAAACAGCTGGAAGAAAGGAATCCAGAGCCAAGAAAAGGCAGGACACAGATGTTAATCAGACAAGAAAGAAATGCAATCCCCAGAACATGTTGAGCTGGGTTTCACAACAGCAGTGGTCTCCCCTCAGTATGCAGCTGTCTGAAGACAGGGCCAGAAGGGGGTTATATTTTGCACTGTGTGGTGTAGGTAGGTCCCTAGGCACACATGGATTTTTGATCTCTAAGACTAGCCCAGATTCCAGGGTTTGCAAATGTAAGCTACACAGTAATTTTGGAGACATTAATTAGAGAATTGGCATTGTGGCAGATGCCTTTAATCCTGGCACTTGGGAGGCAGAGATAGGATCTTGAGGCTTACCTGGGATATAGGATAAAGCCTTATTTCACAAAAACAATCACAAACAAACAATAACAACAAGAAAATTTACGTTTTTTAACTTTTTGTATTTATTAAATACTGGAGTATATTTTTACTATAGCAGGTTATAGGAAATAAGAAATAGACTAATTTCCCCTGTTTTTATATTTTTTATTTAAAACATTAGAAAGAAAGATTACATTGCCACTGGTGTTCCAGTTGAGCTGATATAGGCTTACACCTTGTGTAATTCTACCATTCTCAGCCCTGAGACTCCAAAGCTCCTGAGAAACTTAATAAAGAACATGAGTATGGGGTCTGAAGGGAATCTAGCAACCAGAAGCATCATGAACTGGTCCTTTCTTTTCCTATCATTTCCACATCTAGGTTGGTCCTTGAATATTATTGATCTCAGAGTCCTTCATAAGCACTTCTCTCATTTCATACTTCCCTGCTCACAGACACATAATGCTTTTACTGACTTACAGACATCACCACACACATATGCCAGAAACATGAGGCATGTTGAGTGAAGGAGATGATTTTTCTCCTGCTCAGCCCTTATGTCTGCAGGAGAGTTAAAGAGGTCAATCAGATCAGTCAGAGAAAATGTCAGCAAAGATCTGTGAGAAAAGAAATTGTACGGCCACTTTCGGTGAGATGGCATTGGAAGGCCTCTCTGAGGCTGTGTAACAACAGGCAAGAGTACATGAATGAAATAGAACCCCCAGGAGAAGCAGTCATCAAAAGCCAGGAACAGTAACAATAGCAGGTACATTTGAGGAGCCAAAGGTACATGGTGACTAAAGCATAGGAAACTCAACCAGAAGCAAGGAATAGAAGGAGACCTGAAGCTTGCCTGGGAACGTGCTTATGAAGATGGTACTCTGGTTTGAATGAATGCCTCTCCCCAAGGTTTGTATATTGAAATCTTTACCTTCAAGTTGGTGCTATACAAAGGTGGACTGTGAAGTGATTAAGTCATGAAGGTAGTCTTCACGAATGATATTGGTACTCAAGGAAAACTAAAAGGAATCACATCAATCTTTCTGGTCTTCTTCCTGAATCTGATGGGACAAGAAGTAGTTGGCAATCTGTACCACAGAAAAAGGTATCCACTGGAAATGAAGATGCTAGACTTCTCATGACAGACAGAATGAGTTCAAAGAATGAACGATTCATGTTGCTTGTTATTTCGAAAGGGATTCATCAGGGGAGAAAGTCACTGTAGAGAAGAAAAGCTCTTCTCATGCTGCACTGGAAGTAGAGAAGAGCCCTTAAGAAGCCAGGGTAAGATATGCTCTTCAAAGTGATGCCACATGCGACCCACCTGCTCTACCCAAGCCCCAGCTTCCACCACTGTCTAAGGTATTCAAAATTTGGACCCATTAATGGGTTAAACTACTGATTAGGTCAGAACCTTCAGGGTCTCTGAAAATGCCCCCACAAACACACAGTGAATCTATGCTGAGATTAACCAAGGTATCTCTCAACCTAATCAAATCTACAGTCAAGAGGAACTTTCACACTAAATTTCATTTCATTTTCATTTCATTTCAGATTTCCAACCTCAAAACTCTCAGAAATCACTGCTTTGTTTTAAAGTCATGCAGCCTACAGTGCTTTGTTACAAGCAATCAAACAGATTTAGACAGGCGAAATCAGGTGTTCTCTGCCTACACTACATAACAAAAGATAGGACAAGGAAAGGAACATTCTTGACAGAGGGAAGACCATGGACAAAGTTTCTGTAGCAGAAGAGAGTATCCTAATGACTAGTAAAAGGATCACGTGCCTAGAGCATAGTATACAACAGGCACTAAAGTCTAAGACAAAACAGAGGTCAAAAGGCAATGTGATGTCTATAAAGAATGTGGGCATTATCCTACATTCAATCCTTCAAAGGAAACAGTGGTCTGATGATTGTTTTGTTTTTTGTTTTGTTTTACTCTTGTGGTTGTATGCAGTACTTGAACCTAGACCCTTCTACATGTTAAGCAAGGACTTCCAATAAGTTGTATCTTCAGCCAGTGTTATATATTTTTTCCTTTTTTATTATTAATTACACTTTATTCATTTTTTATCTCCCCATAAGCCCCTCCTCGTCTTGTCCCTGATTTCAGTGGGATTGCTTTAAGTTTCTCTCCGTTCAGTTTGATGTTGGCTATAGGCTTGCTGTATATCGCCTTTACTATGTTTAGATATGTGCCTTGTATCCCTGATCTCTCCAGGACTTTAAACATGAATGGATGTTGGATTTTGTCAAATGCTTTTTCAGCATCTAGGGAGATTATCATGTGGTTTTTTTCTTTCAGTTTGATAATATGGTGGATCACATTGATGGATTTCCGTATATTGAACCACCCCTGCATAACTGGGATGAAGCCTACTTGGTCATAGTGGATAATATCTTTGATGTGTCCTTGGATTCGGTTTGCAAGTATTTTGTTAAGTATTTTTGCATCAATGTTCATAATGGAGATTGGCCTGAAATTCTCTTTCTTTGTTGAGTCTTTGTGAGGTTTAGGTACCAAGGTGACTGTGGCTTCATAGAATGAGTTTGGTAATGTTCCTTCTGTTTCTATTTTGTGGAATAGTTTGAAGAGAATTGGTGTTAGCTCTTCTTTGAAAGTCTGGTAGAATTCTGCGCTGAAGCCATCTGGTCCTGGGCTTTTTTTGGATGGGAGATTTTGATGACCGCTTGTATTTCTTTGGGGAATATAGGACTATTTAATTGATTTACCTGATCCTGATTCAGCTTTGGTAAGTCATATCGATCAAGAAAATTGTCCATTTCATTTAGATTTTCAAATTTTATGGCATATAGACTTTTGAAGTAAGTCCTAATGATTGTTTGGATTTCCTCAGTGTCTGTAGTTATGTCCCCCTTTTCATTTCTGATTTTGTTGATTTGGGTGGTGTCTCTCTGCCTTTTAGTTAGATTGGCTAAGGGTTTGTCGATCTTGTTGATTTTCTCAAAGAACCAGCTCTTGGTTTCATTGAGTCTTTGAATTGTTTTATTTGTTTCTAATTGATTGATTCAGGACTGAGTTTCATTATTTCCAGCCATCTACTCCTTTTTGGTGTGTCTGCTTCTTCTTTTTCTAGGGTTTTTAAGTGGGCCATTAAGTTGCTCGAATTTCTTCTTGAAGGCCCTTAGTGTTATGAACGTTCCTCTTAGCACTGCTTTCATTGTGTCCCACAAGTTTGGGTATGTAATGTCTTCATTTTCATTGATTTCTAGGAAGACTTTAATTTCTTTATTTATTTCTTCCCTGACCTAGCTGTCATTTAGTAACAAGTTGTTCAGTTTCCATGTGTGTGTAGGCTTTTTGCTATTTCTGTTATTGTTGAGGTCCAGCTTTATTCCATGGTGATCAGACAAGATACAAGGGATTATTTCAATCTTCTTGTATCTGTTGAGGCTTGCTTTGTGACCAACTATATGGTCTATTTTGGAGAAGGTTCCATGAGGGTCTGAGAAGAAGGTAAATTCTTTTGTGTTTGGGTGTAAAGTTCTGTAAATAGCTGTTAGGTCCATTTGATTCATGACCTCTGTTAGAGACATTGTTTCTTTGTTTAATTTCTGTTTTGTTGACCTGTCCTTTGTTGAGAGTGGGGTGTTGAAGTCTCCCACTATTAATGTGTGGGGATCTATATGTGGTTTAAATTTTATCAATGTTTCTTTCACAAATATGGGTGCCCTTGTAATTTGGGGCATAGATGTTCAGGATTGTGATGTTTTTCTAGTGAAATTTTCCTTTGATGAGAATGAAGTGTCCTTCCCCATCTCTTTTTATTGATTTTGGTTGAAAGTCTATTTTATCAGCTATTAGAATGGCTACTCCTGCTTGCTTCTTGGGTCCATTTGCTTGGAAAGTCGTCTTCCAACCCTTTACCCTCAGGTAATGTCTATCTTTGTGCCTTAGGTGTGTTTCTTGTATGCAACAGATTGCTGGGTTTTGTTTACGTATCCATTTTGTTAATCTGTCTCTTTTTATTGGAGAGTTGAGTTCATTGATGTTGAGAGAGATTAATGACCAGTGAGTGTTAGATCCTTTGATTTTGATGTTGGCTGTTGTCATAAGGTTGTGTGCTTGGTTGCTTTTTGTTTTACTGTAGTAAGGTTAATTATTTCCTGTGTTTTCTTGACAGAAGCTAATTTTCTTGGGTTGTATTTTCCCTTCCAGTGTCTTCTGTAATGCTGGATTTGTGTGTAGGTATTGTTGAAATTTGTTTTTGTCATTGAATGTCTTGTTTTCTCCATCTATTAGGACTGAGAGCTTTGCAGGGTATAGTAGCCTGGGCTGACATCTGTGTTCTCTTAGGGTCTGCATGATATCTGTCCAGGCCCTTCTGGCTTTCATAGTCTATGTTGAAAAGTCAGGTGTGATTCTAATGGGTTTGCCATTATATGTATCTTGGCCTTTTTCCCTTGCAGCTTTTAGTATTTTTTTTGTTCTGTATACTTACTGTTTTGATTATTATGTGGCGGGAGGATTTTCTGTTCTGGTCAAATTTGTTGGGTGTTCTGTAGGCCTCATGTATTCTTATTGGCCTCTCCTTTAACTTGGGGAAATTTTCTTCAATGATTGTGTTGAAAATATTTTCTGGGCCTTAGAGAAGGGAGTCTTCTTTTTCTTCTATACTTATTATTCTTAGGTTTTGTCTTTTTTATATTGTCTTGGATTTCTTGGACAGTCTGTGTCAGGAATTTTTTGGATTTAACATTTTCTTTGACAGGTACATTGATTTCTTCCATTGTATCTTCTACCCCTGAGATTCTTTCTTCCATCTCTTGTAGTCTGTTGGTTATGCTTACCTCTGTAGTTCCTATTTTCTTCCTAAATTCTTCCTCTCCATTATTTCCTCCATTTGTGTTTTCTTTAATTTTTCCAGTTTTATCTTCAGGTCTTGAGTTGTTTTGTTTACTTCCTTCACTTGTCTGATTGTACTTTCCTGTTTTCCTTTTAGTTCCTTCAACTCTGTTTCTTTTCTTTCATTAAGTGCTTTAAGCATTTCCTTTCTAAAGGCCATAAACTGTTTGGCTGCAACTTCCTCTATATGGCAATATGGCAATATTCTGTTTGAGTTTATCTTCCTCTGTGTCTTTATGTATCTTATTTGTTTCCTCTGTTATTATCTTCATGAGCATAGTTGTTAGGTCATCTTCTTGGATTTCAGTTATGCTGGGGTGTCCAGGGCTACTTGCCCCTGAGTAACTGGGTTCTGGAGATGCCATATTGCTCTGTCTTTTGTTGCTTGAGCTTTTACACTGGCCTCTACCCATTGTGCTATCTTTGGTGTTTGGGGTTATTTTCTGGTGGTTCCTGGGGATCCTGTGGTGGAAAGAATCCCCTTTGCAGAAAGCTGGTTTTTCCTAAAGGATGTCTCCTCAGCTTTTTGGGTATAGTCCGTGGATGGCTGGCGTTTTTTCAGGAGTTGCTGCTGCTCACCTCATGGATAGAGTCCTGAGTGGTAACTGTGGTCTTTGTTAGTCAAGAGGGTTCTCCTCTCACCCAGGGAAGTCCTGAGGACAGCTGCCCTGTTTCTGGGTTTCTTGCTGTAAATTATCAGCTGCTGTGACCCAGTTGGACATCTGGCAAGCAGCAACTGTTTGTGCCTGTGTCTGGAGCACAGCTGAGTGATAGAGGCTCAGCCCCACCGGTCTGTAAGACTTTTTCCAGGGAAGGACTGGGTGATTTAAGTCAGTACAGTTTCCTTCCTTCCCTGTGGATTCTCTGGAGACAGGGACTTCCAGTCTCTTTTTTGCCCTGAGGTGTGCCACTCAGTCTCCGCCAGCTAGCTGGCAGGCAGAAACTGCCTGTGTCTGCCTTTCAGGCCTTTGGGAGCCTGGGCATCTGCCTAAACTGGGTAATTTTCCCGAGACCTTTTCCGGGTGGGTGTGTCGCCTGAGTGCTCTGGGATCAGACCAGCCGTTTTTCTCCCTGTGTGTTTGCACCGGACAGTGAAATGCAGTCTCTGGTGCCCTGGGGCCCACAGTTCTATCTGGGGCAGCGAATCAGGCACACAGGCAGGGCTCTGTGCAGGCACCTGGGTCCCCGGCTCTGGCTCCGGGCTGGCTCCTAGGGGGCCCACGGAACCCGAGTCTTTTCCAAGGGATATCTGGGTGACCTAAGGTTGGTCCCACTTGTTTCCCTCACCGTTGGGTTATCTCTCGACTGAAAATTCCAGTCTCTGATAGTGTGGTGCACACGGTTCAGTCTGGGACCGTGACCAGAGACACTGGCATGTGGCTCTGAGCTGGGGCTGGCGGCCAATCACCTGGCGGAACTGGGTTCTCTTCCGAGGTTTAGCCAGATGAGTTAAAAGCTGATTGAATCCCCCACTGTGGGGTATCCTCTCACCTGGGAAACCCAATCACTTGTGTTTTATGGCCGAGAGTTCTGATTGCTGGTCGCTGTGCCGATCCTGCCGTGCTGCTGGTCAGAATGAGAGTCCTCACGGAGCTGCCATCTTGCCCCGCCTCCCAGTGTTATGTATTTTTACATGAGGAATATTCTTAGAACTGTAGATGTACCTCAGTAGTAGAACGCTTACCCAGCATGCCTAGGATTTTAGATTCAATCCATAAAACTGAAAAATTAAATGAAGTGGAAAAGTTTGCTTGTTAGTTCTTGTCAATTTGACACAAGTTAGATTTGGGAAGATGGAACATGAATTTCCCCACTAGACTGGCCTGGCATGATTAATGATTGATGTGGGAGGACCCAGTTCATTGTGGGCTATGCATCCCCTGGGCCAGAGATCCTGTGTTGTATAGGAAAACAGGCTCAGCAAGCCATGAAAAGCAAGCTAATAAACAGTGTTCTGCTATGAGTTCTTCTTCAGTTCCTGCCTCAGAGTTCCTGCCTCAAGATGCCTGCCTTGGATTCCTTCCCTGATTTCCCTACATAGACAACTCTAAGTTTTAAGTAAACCCTTCCTTCCCCAGGTTGCTTTGGCCATGGAATTTGTCACAGCAATAGAAATCTAAGACAAAGTATTTTTAGAAGAAGTAAATTCATGTTTTTTGTTTTTTGTTTTTTAATCTGAGAGTCATTACTATTTATGCCTGCTGAATAATATGTGGTCATCTTTGAAAGGAAATATGAGAAACTGTAATCCTGAGAAAAATATCAAGCTTTTCACTCTATACCTTATGGATGATGGCATTTCAAAAGATCAATATATTCTAAAATGTAAAGCTGCCATGGGATTGTTCAGGCAGTAAAAATACTATGTGTGATACTGTAATGAGAAAATTGCTCATTATACGTTTATCCACACCACAGAGCACACAGCACTGTGAGCTTGTCCTCACAGAAGCTATGGGCTCTGGGTGATACTGATGGACAAGAGAAGGTTCACTAGCTGTAACAAATGCAACAATATGGTAAAGGTGCTCATCATTGAGGAAACTGTGCATGAGTAAAAAAGTACATGGGTTATCTATACCTTCTGTACATTTTTTCTATGATCCTAAAATCATCTGGAAAATATCTAAACAATTAATGTGGTCCTCCTCCAAATAAAAACTAAGTTGATAGGTGAGATCTACAGCAAGTACCATTGTTCTTGTAACTTCAGTAGCTGGGATCATCTATTTCTGGACATCTTTGTGGTTTATATCTTCATCTCCATCAGTTTTTGCTCCAATATTAACTTTATTAGAAATACCTTTCTAATTACTCTATATAAGACAGCACCATGTCACTCTCTGGCCTGGTTTAATTTTCTACAACTCACACTTCAAAATATATTTGTTCTCTAATAATACATTCATCTGTGTGTATGCTTTTCTCAAGGAAAAATAAGAATTTACAGGAAATTCTTATTTCATTCATAAACACATGTCCTGTATCTTGTTTTTAATACCTGTGAAACAGGAGATATTTTGTATATTTCTGTTGAGTAGGCATAGGTAACATCTTTTTTCTGTAAAATGGATAGAAAAAGGACTGAAGTAGAACCAACTGGGTAGAGGGGAAATGTGGTCAAAAGAATGTTACACTAGTCTAGGAGACAGAAAAATAATGGTCTGTGACGTGGTTATAGAAAGGGATGTCACATTTTTTAGTAGAAGGGGAAATTGATAAGATACTGGGAGAAGGCCTGGAAAGGACTGTTTGGGGATGGCTCTGGGTAGATATAGCAGTAACATTTACTGAGTCAGAGACTTCTAGAAGAGGATGGATTCTAAAAATATTTTCAAAACTTAAAAAAAAAAGTTGTCTTGCATTGTGTTGAGTTAATGGACCTTGAGATACTGTTATGGAGGCTGAAGAAAACTATCTAGTAGACATTTCTATTATAAAGCATTTACACATGAAGGGATATAAAGTTGTGGGTTTGCTGTGAAATAGGTGAGTTGTGGGTAGGGACAGAGCAGGGAGATACATGACACAAAAATGACATAAAGTTAATGGTAACTAAAACTGGAAATAAGTATTGGGATTTCACTAAGTTATGCTCCTGTCCTTCTGTGTTTAAAAGTGTTAAAAAAAATGCTCTGCCAGATAGAAAACATCATACACATTGGATGCAGGACACTGGGCAATTAACTTCTAACTTACCTGGAAGCTCCTTTCACAATGGCTCATGTTCGAGAGGCTAGAAAAAGCTATGCAACCCGCTTAAGGGAAGAAAATACATCAATGTTCCCAACCAGCTGTGGACCCTGTGTGTTTCAATACAAAATTCCCAGGCAAAATACACCTTATGTTGCAACTGTGGCGTGACTGTGTTGTGGTTAATCAAACACTTTCTGAAGTTATGTGAGGCCCGCTCAATAAGAAAAAAAAAGAACACATGTCTGTTATTATAAACCTAGTCAAATGTTGGGGAGGTAACAGGCACTGTGGAGAAGTCTACAACTGTATTTGTTATCAAATGGACAGAAAGCCAAAAGAGGAAAAACGGTTCTAACAAATAAGCGTATGAAGTTGGCAAGATAGCTCAGCAAGTAAATGCACTTGCCACTGAGCCTGATGACCTGAGTTCAACCTCCTGAACCCACATGGCAGATGGGAGGGACCAACCTCCACAGGTAGTCCTCTCACTTCCTCACCTGTTCTGCGTACTTGTGGGCATGTGTACAGGCACAAACACACTAAATGTTTTTAAATGTGCATGTATGTGTCTGTGTGTGGGTACACAAGTAAGTTAAAAGGTATGAAAAGTTACACTTGAAAACAATATGTTCAATGCACTCATGCACAAGTACATGTGTTGCATATGTATGCATACACACACACACAGTTAACTGGAAAAAGTCCAACCAGCAGAAGGAACCAGATGGAGTGGCCAGAGAAAGAGGGTTGGGCTCCACATATGGGGTCAAATCAAGATGCATGAAAAGGAAGTTCTTTGGGCTATAGAGTACCACACTGGAAGTGTTTCTTCCCGTTTCTGAAGAAGTGCCAGTGAAAGGTAGCTTGCTGATTTGTTTGGCTCTGCAGATAGGGCAGGGGTCATACAAAAGTGGATTTCCCTTCTGGTGAATTTTTAAAAGATAATAACTTTTCATGAAGAACAGGTGCCCATGAGGTGTATTTATTAAGAAATGTTGCTGACATAAGGCATTATATAAAGTATTGAAGAAATACAGAATTTTGCTGGAGAGACAAGGAGTAATAAGTGAAACATAGCATAAACTCGAATTTAAAAAACAGTGATAATTCGGCATTCAAGGAACTGAGGCAGAGGATGAGGAGTTTGAAGCCACTTTGCAATACTGATTAAGAACCTGCCTTATCACCCATGAGCTTCACTGAAAGGCAAAAACAAAGAACTCTTATGTGTGTGAAGGGCTGAGGAAGTGCCTCCCTCAGCTCTTGAATTTCAGGCTACAATTGAGACTCTTCCTCATATTACCAGAAGAGTTTCCTCATGTTTTCTTCTCTAGTGATTTTAAACTTATTTTCCTTTGTACATACTATGCACATGAAATTAGACAATGATCAGTGAGTTAACAATGAGTGGTTGACAGCAGAAGTAAAGCCCATGACTAGCCCAGGCTGGCCTCCTCTGCCGGTGTGTGCTGGCCCTCCCTGGATCTGTTCCTCCACTCTGCACAAGTGAAGGAGATTTAGCGGGCAACACACTTCTGGTCGTCATGCCCAGCTTCCCCTCTTCCTGAGTTACCTAAAATAATAAGACACAATCTCCCTACCTGTGTGTCACCAGGATCATGAAGGTGAAATAGTACCTATGAGAATTCAAGGAACCACTCTGGGCAAAGAAGAACCTGCGGACAGAAGTGCTGAGTGTGTATTAGCTCATACTATTCTCCATGGTTCTGAATACCATCCCCACTAAACCCACATTCCAAGTTTAGTTCCATTCCTCTGTAACCTTGCCTGTAGATTTTTCTCTGAAACTTCCACTACCTATCTGGTGATCAACATGGTTACTTGACAGATACCCATGAGTCCTTAAAATTTCAGCTCCCTACAAACTCAGACCCCACAACATAATGCACCTCTAAATTTTGGGATTCTTTTTGTCTTCTAGAAGCTGAGGCTATGGATGAGGTTTTTTCATCTTTTTATATCCTCACCCAGTACAGACTACCACACAGGTCTTAAACACTACACTTGGAATTTATAAACCAGCTGAGATAGTCTGAATATGAAAACATCCCCATAAGCTCATACATTCAGGAATTGGCCCCAGCCAATGCATTATTTTAGAAGGTTTTATAAACTTTAGGATGGTTTAACTGGAGTGAGTCCCAGAGGACAAGCATTTGAAGTTTAGGCCTTCTGATGGCTATTCTTGGTTGTCAACTTGACTACATTTGAAATTAACTAAAATCCAAAAATGGAGGGCACACACATGAGGAATTTTTGCTTAACTTGAAGTAAGAAAAGTCACTTCTAACCTGGATCTTTATGATAGAAAGAGACTCACCTTTAATCCAGATCTTTTGAGGTGGAAAGACACTCCTTTAATCTGGACAGTCTGCTGAAAGCCTATATAAGGACATGGAAGAAGGAAGCTTTTACTTTTTGCATGCTTGCCCTCAAGTTCACTCTTTTGCTGGCATTAGAGCTTATTTCTTCAGGATTCCAGTGTATACCAGCTGAGATATCCAGCTTCGTAGACTGAGAAACTACTGGGTTCTTGGGCTTTCCGTTTACAGCCAGCCATTGCTGGATTAGCTAGACTGCAGTCTGTAAGTAATTCTAATAAATCTCATAATACATATATATATGGAGAGAGAGAGAGAGAGAGAGAGAGAGAGAGATTCATTTTATAAATTCTGTTACTCTAGAGAACCTTGACTAATATAAGCCTGGTCCCCACATTCTTTCTTTATTCACTGCTTCCAGTCCACCATGGGAAAACAGCCTCCTCTTCCTCCTCCTCCTCTACATCCTCCTACTGCCAAAATGTTCTATCTTACCATAGCACCAGACTCAATATAGCCAAGCACTATGAACTGAAATCCGAAATCTTGAACTAAAAAAAAAAAAAAAAAAAAAAAAAAAAATCAAAAGTGGCTGCATTGTCCTCTACTGTGGCCTGGTAAGGCTGCTCCCCCCTCAGGGGGAGGTGATCAATGAGCAGGCCAATCAGATTATGTCAGAGGCAGAGAACTGATAGACTAAGATCAGAAAGGAGAGGAGAACCTCCCCTGTTCTCACACTTGGGAAGTGGCATGCATGCAGAAAGGGGAGGGAGGGTGGGATCGGGAGGGGAGGAGGGAGGGGCTTACGGGGGGATACAAAATGAATAAAGTGTAATTAATAAAAAAATTAAAAAAAAAAACAAAATAAATCTTTCCCTCCTAGTTTATGTGAGGTATGTTTTCATGGTGATGTAAAGTCTAACTACCATGCTAGCCTTGGAGTGCAGGCTCTGAAGTGATGTTTGCTCTATACTTTGGAACTTGGTTTGAGATCTGACATAGAACACTGGCTATACCTATCTTCAGCTGTGGCTGAGATGATTATAGCAGCTAAAAGAAGGGAGAATAGAAATACTACAATGCCTGCATGTTGTAGAGGCATTCAGTAAAGCCCTGCCCTGAATGGAGCCCTCCCCTCATGAGCCTGAGTGCTCTTCTATCTGTCAGCCTGTCTTCTTCACCTGCTGCTCAGAGTCCAGCCCCTCCACCTGGCTGTTGATGTACTGAGACCTGGAATTTTCCTTCTGTCTCTTTCAATAAATGCAGGTGCAGCTTACTTTAATGGGCTGTCAATGGGCAGTAAGAACCCAGACTGCACAATTAAACGAAACAAATGCTTGGCCATGTCTGCTAACAGCTGTGAAGCTCAGCTAAGCCAGGTGGCCTGAGAAACTAAGATTCTAGAATCTATACCTTCAGAGCTCAGCCCATTCCTTTTCTATTCAGCATTGTTCTGGGCTTTAAGTATTATTCTTCTCTTAAACGGGGAGTTTGCACATGAGGGTAGAATGGCAAATGTTGGAAGGCAATAAAGCCATCTCTCTAGGAAAGTAATTAACCTGTAAATGTTTTCTGCAATGGATGGAAAAAAATCTTTGCTGCTTCACCTTGACTTCCAGGCCCTTTCCATGCCTGACATTTTTTTCTTCTCTCTGCTTTTAACAGAGAAGCCCAAACAGCCCTCCACTTAACCCTGATGAGGCAGCATCCTGTGTAAGCAAGGGTTGGTGTGAATCAATCCCAACACGCCTATTCATGCAGAGATACAGGCTTAAATAGAGTGTTCCCCAGATTCCCCAGAACAAGAGAGTGAGGGAGGGTTCCTGGTACCTAAAACTCACATCAAAAAAAAAAAAAAAAAAAAAAGCATACAAACTCCTCAGGTCTCAGAACAATGAACATGTTGGGGAACAGGAAATGTTATCATCATAGTATGCAGCCCAGACTAACCTCGAATTTGTGACCCCCTCCCTTAGCATCCCAGTATTGGGATCACAGGCATGTGTCACTGAGATGACTAAAGAATGTACCACCTTTATGGTTTGATCAGAAAAAAAAAATTTCTTCAATATTTGAGTAAACAAGTAAAGGTCCAGGATGCTGAGATTCTCCAGTGCCCTTAAATGCTATTGACAAGATGTAGAGCTGCCTGCTGAACTACAGCCACTCAATTGTCACCTCCACATAATCTTGTAATGGATGCAAAATGAGAGCAGATCTGGACTTGCTTAGATGAGCTGAAGAATGATGAGGCAGAACCCTGGGGTATTATGGTCTCTCTGAGCTTTATTATATGTGACACCAGTTCATCTTCCACATGCTGGGGAAACTACGGAAACTGTACTTTTTATCATGGAGCAAGTGACAGTTCCACTTGGGAGAAGCTGTCCTATTTGGGGCTGAAAAATCTATCTCCAGATAGTGATGGGCATGCCAAGATATACTGAGACCCAGTCAGAACAACTTTGAAAAGCAATATCCAAGGCCTTGGCCATGGGTGGCCAACAACCCATTAACAACTCTGCAAGACATATTGAAGGCCCTCAGTTAGCCACTTCTTGCTGGACTACCTCCTGATTTGATTGAATCCTAAAGCCTTCTACCAAGCAGGCTATCTTTATTAAATTGTGTAAACTCTCTGGGTTCTATTTC
Source organism: Psammomys obesus (assembly GCF_907164565.1). Classification (NCBI taxonomy): domain Eukaryota; kingdom Metazoa; phylum Chordata; class Mammalia; order Rodentia; family Muridae; genus Psammomys; species Psammomys obesus. Next base: position 1,649,358 of record NW_026596430.1, on the reverse strand, counting down.
TTCATCTGTAAGATGGAAACAGGACAAAACCTTACCTCATTGTTTTATTAGCTGACCATCAATCTCTCCTTACATCAGCCTAGATTCTACCAAGCAAAACATTACTGCCTCCATTAAATCCCCCTCCTTCATCTTTATCCAGGTCACTGATAATATTGAAAATGTAACATGTTGCCTAGAGTAAGAAATGGTAACCAAAGAATCTTCAGGGTACTGCAATCTATCCCAAGCATGTTACATTTATCAGCAAGCAGTGAAGTTTAAGTACCTTTTTGCATTTTCCATTTTAATGTATATATTGTACACGTGTGTGAGTTCATGTTTGCGAGTATGCAAGCAAATGTGTGTGTTTACACACATATGCTTCTTTGTGTGGAGGTCTGTGGCTGATCCTAGGAATCATTTTCGACTGCTTTTCCACTTTATTCATGGAGACGGGGACACTCAGTCAAACCAAGAGCTTGCCGATATGGCTAGTCCCACTAGCCAGCTTGCTCTGCCTTTGGGGGCTAGAATTGCAGGTGAGCCTCAGTAGCAACCTGGCATTTTTCATGGGTTCTGGGGATCCTGAGTGCAGCCCTACACTTATGCAGCAAGTGAGTGAGCCACGGAGCCATCTCCCAAGTCTTTTCTTATCTCAAGTTCTTAAACTGTTTCCCCAAATCAGAAAGTATTCAGTCTGTCTGCACCTTCATTTTTCCATCTGTAAAATGAGAAGGACGTGGTGAGACACATACTTCCAGGGATGTGCCGGGGTATTAAAGTGAACTGGTACACATTCCTGACACTGCACTGCGCTTGGTAAACAGGATTTCTTACTACCTAATGCAAAATCCTGTGTGTGTTTATTATTCTTTCTGACAGAAACAAAAACAATTTGAGCCTTAGGGTGTTTAGGTGACCTGGAGTCACTGTGAAGCAAAGTAAAAATAGGAATATTTTCCAGATTTTCTAGTGGGGTAGCCAGGGGATCTGCTTTCTAGAGAGTGTATTGGCTTTTTCTTTCTGACATCACTTTTGTGTAATAAGTGTTTTGTCTGTGTATAATCTGTGAACTAACACATGCTTGGTGCTCAAGGAGGCTAGAAGGAGATATTAAAACCCTGGAACTGGAGTTACAGATGGCTATGAGCCACTATGTGGGTGCTTGTAATTGAACCCAGATACTCTACAAGAGCAACTAGAGCTCTTAATGGCTGAAATACCTCTCCAGCCGCTGTATACTGTTCAATTCTGTTTCATCTATGGTTCCAGACTTTGCAGCTCAATTCCTGCTTTCTTATGCTACCAAGTTAAAAAAATAGGTGTCTGGCAATAACTAGTGGAAATAGATGTAGTAAGAGTTGACTGTTATTCTTGTGTCTTCATTTTCCAAAATCCAGAGCCTTATCTGGCAAAGGTGAGTCATTTCAGGCAGTTCCTTACCTAATGCTCCAAATTGTTTGGTCCACATTGACAACATGGCTCAACAAGTAGAAAATATCTTTATTTTGCTTTATATACAGGAAAACCCTTTTGCTTTCTCTCTCTCTCTCTCTCTCTCTCTCTCTCTCTCTCTCTCTCAGCTAAGATGAAGGCCTAAGAACAGACGCCCTCTGCAGGCTTCACTGGGTATGATGCAGCCTATCAAGGATTCTCTACCTCCAAGTACCATTCAGTCTGCACTGCAGACAATCATTGCAATGCTATCATAGCTGCTTAAGTGTGAAAAGAATAAAGGATGCTCTTAGAAAGAGTTTGGAGGAGGGAAGGGAGCCAAAACAAGGCATAGGATTCTCTTTAGAGATCAACAGCTCAAAGTGGGATTCTGAGAGATTAAAACAAACAGGGTTCTGCATGCAAAGCAGCCCAGGGCAGCATGATGGATAGGGCCTGAATATATTCCAGCCTGAGATTATTTCTGCTCTTTCTCATTGGAGGATCTGAGCCTGCTCAGAGCTGGTCTCTCTGCATGATGAGTGAAGGCTGGAGCCTTCCTTCCCTTCTCAGAACCAGGTGTCTGGTCAGTCATGAGCAGACTTGGCAGCTTCTAGGAAGCTGGGGGAGAGACATAAGCTTTCTCCAGAGTTTTGACTTAGCCTGTTCATTGCCAAAGTTGCCTGCCCAGTGGGATCTCCTGGGGAAGCTTTTAAGCATCTGAAGCCCCATCTGTCTTCTGGGTCAAGTAAACCACAGGCTGCCCAGTAGGACACATGTACCAGGGTTTGAAATCTCCCTGGGTGATTATCATGTGCAAGCAAATTTGAAAATCCCTGTTTGGGAGCCGTGGTTCTTAGCAGGGGTTGATTTTTGTGCCCCTAGGAAACATTTGGCAATATCAGAAGATATTTTTTGTTGTGAGGAGAGAGATGATGCTACTGACATCTAGTGGGAAGAAGCCAGGGAAGCTGCTAAGCGTCCCTACAACAGAAAACTACCTGATGCCAAGCTGTGTCCTACAAGTAGGGAAGACTGATGTTGGTATTTAATGTCCAATGCATCAGCTTCTTAGACTCTCAGCACCTCGGGCATGTCCCCCAGACTCCCTGGACCTAAATCTGCATTTTCACAAGGTTCCAGAATGGTTTTTACATGCATTTAGAAGTAGTAATTCAGATTCTTGATAGGCTTCATTGCATGAGGAAGGCACTGCCAATATTAACTGAGAGGGTGTTTTTCACAGCAACTATTTCTTTACATTCAACATTCACCCCTAAAGACTGTGGACAGAAAGGAGTCTCAGATGTCAATATCAGGAGATCAGATTTGGATTCCTACATTAGTCAGGGATATTTAAAATGACTTGCTTGGTCTCATCTGTATAATCTGCAAAAGGGAAGGAGATATATTTTTGCAACACGACAGCTAATGCCTGAGAAGTATGAGCTTCACTAACTTAGTAGAGGTTTCTCTTAAACAATTCATTTCCCCTATTTTAACATTGATTTTTCTCATCTGGAAATAGAAATGCATAGCCATGGCTGCTCATGGAAAAAACTACTCAGGTGTTGAAGTTTGAGGTGCTAACATGGGGTAGACATCCTAAAACAGGCTCTGGCCTGCTTCCTGAAATATATCGGGAGAGAGTTTTTTATTCAATTCAATTCAACTTACGGTACACAAAGTACCATAAGTCCTATCCCTACATCAATCTGGCAGAGCATATGTTCGCAGTCATAGATGTCCCTCACCCAACCAAGGCCAACACATAAGGATGACATCATCTGCTGTTCGCAGTCATAGATGCCCTTTTACCCACCCAATGCCAATACTGAAGGATTATGTCATCTGCTATTTGGTCTCATCACTTCTGTTGAGACTGCAACTTTAGGGTAGGTTGCTAGCCGTGCCTTCCCCTGTAGCCCCTTTGGTGCCAAAAAAATTCACAACAAATGATTCCTTCTAGTGATTCAGAATTCAGAAACACAAAACTGGTGTGAGGGGAATCTGGGACTCAAAGCTGATCCCTTTCAATCCAAAATCAAACCGGTATTGTGTTACTGCACTACCTCTCCTGGGGAAGGGGTTTTCACCCTCCTCACCAAACACACACACACACACACACACACACACACACACACACACACGTGCATGCAGACACACGCTCACACACATGTATATACACATGCAACCACATGCACACACAAATACACACAAACGCACACGATAGACAGAAAAAGGGAGAGAGAATATAGCAGTTAATTGGCTGAGGAGTTTTCTGGAAGGATGAACATTTGTCTTTTTTCTTAACCAGTTTACAAACTGTCTCAAAGCAGGAGCTATGCATTTCTCTTGTTACCTGTTTCTTGAGGTCCTTAATACATGGCTGAGCTCACAATGAAAGCTCAACAAGTCTGTTACCCAAGTGATTGACTGGCAAGCTTGCTGACTGATTAGGTCCTGGCTGACAGGAAGAAGTGCAAGCTAAGCATTGGCCATGCATGTTGCAACTGCCCAGTCTCTCATGTCTGGAAATAACTTTGGCTTCTTAAAGATTTTACTACAATCTGAACAGATGTCCTCATTCTGTCCACCTACCCTAGAAGTTTCCAGAAATCAAATAAAACACTTTTTGAAGTCTTATATTAAAAGGTGATTTTAATTCTTACCTATACAGAAATAACCCAGCACACTTTGAAACAATATTCACATGGAGCCTGGAGAGGGGATAAGATACAGAGTGGCTGCAAAAACGTACCAGGAGGAAGAGCCTCCAGAGCAAAGAGAAGCGTGAGGTAGTAGAAGAGAATGTCCTCCCAGACAAATGGGGTATGCTAAGACCTGAATCCAGACTCTGTTAAAACTAACATCAGCACTGACCGGAGCATGACAGTCATACCAGGTAAGCCAGAAAGAGGCAGCTCCAGCCAGCATTACTGTCAGGCCTAAATGCCATGGCTAGAACCCAAACCACTGAAGCAAAAGTGTGCACATGTTTTAGTTCCAATGATAACGCATGGATGGGAGCCACTAAAATGGAGTGCGGAGATTTTTCAATCCTACTTTTTGCAACAAAGAAATGTCAGGGATGACATAGTTGTAGAAGCAGCTGCTTGACACAGCTCCAGCCGCTGAAGCACCATTGCCCTGGAGAAAACATCTCTGGGTTGCCAATCCCCAAATGGCATTGCTTTTTCCTATATCTCTGCCTGCTTTGTTCCTTACCGTGACTCCATCATTTTCCTCTAATTCAACCGTAGTCAGTGCAACTGTTAAGATTTCTAGAGGACTAGGGGAGAAAGAAATGTCTCAAAACACAACCACTATGGAGGAAGTATTCCTCTTTGCAGTAAAGGCAGTGAACCCTGAATTATCTGAACAAGAAATTAAATTCATAGAGGCCTTTTATGCTAATTGTTCCCTGAAAAACTTTAGTCATCTCATAGATATCAAACAATATCAGGACTTGTTTGAGTTTCCACACTCAGCCCTCAGACTCCTGCAGTCAGAGAGGAATTAGACCCTAGAGATATTCCTGGAATCATACTAACTTCCTTTTCTGAAAAGACTTGGTCACATGGACATGACTCCTTGGCGTAGGATAAAGGGATTATAGGAGCTTTATATAGTTCACGAGGAAGGGGCTAGAAACCCTCTGAAATATCACTCTTATTACAAAAGATGTTTAGAAATAACTCAAAAAGAACTTGCTTTGCTGCAATCAGCAGCTAAGAATTAAGAACAGTGTGGTTCGGTTAGCATTTCTTTGTTCTTATGCCACTTACTGTAACTGCAAGATTTTGCCCAGATGACCTACGGCGTAAGGTTTGCCTGAGAAAAAGCACTGAGTTAATGATTAAGTATGCTTGCTTGCTTGCAATGTAATCACTGTGCCATGTATGTAGAGTACTGCTTGCTATATTCTGTTCTGTGACTTCTTGGGTACAATCACTGTACCCTGTATGTAGAGTAAGTAAAGCCTGATATATTCTGTTTATTCTCATCTGTGGGTCTTTGGGGAAAAGCCAATATTTTGGGGAAAGACAAAAAGAGTTTTGATCATGTAGAAAAAAAAATGTATAAGGAAATGATTTAACAAATAAAAGACTGGGATTGACTCTCTACTCTAAAAGAACAGAAAGAAGAAAGGAGAGAAGAAAGAGAGCAGAAAAAAAGAGAGTATGAGCAGACAGCAGAGAGAGAGAGACTGCCTCCTGAGAACAGTCTCTTGAAATGAGTCACCCTCAGCTTGTTCCTGCCCCGATCCATTCCTCCCAATCTTGAAACAATTGGCTGAGGCTCGTCCCCGGCAAAGAAACTACACAACTGCTATGTGTGAACCATGACACAACAGCCACAAAATACACATACAGGAGCATTGATTTTATTCTGTGTGGAGAAATGCATTTAATGCCAGAATCTTAAAAAAAAAAAAAAAGGCAAGCCAAGGAACAGTTGCTCATGTCTGCCTTCCCCCTAGGTCAGGCAGGGCCAGGCCAGGATCTAAGACAAATCTTCCACCACTGTATGCAGTGAAGGTCTTCTGGGTTTTTGCTAGGACTAGATCTGTTTAAATTCTTCTAGGAATTCAAAGACCTGTTGTCTCACCAGAACAAACTAAAATGCCTAGGCAACAGGGGGGAATCAACTGGAGATCTGAATAGAAACCCATAGGAGAGTAAAGAGAGAGAAAATAACAAAGGGAAAGCTAAACCCAAGATCATGGCAAGAGAGGGCTGCAGGGCCTAAGAAGCAGAGTTGGTAGGAAAAGGCCCTCTTCTTTATGGAGACGTCTTAGTTGCTTTGAATGTTGCTATGGAAAAATATTCTTAACAAAAGCAAGTTAAGAGAGAAAGGGCTGCCTTGTCTCACAGATCCAGGTTGCAGCCCAAGGATGGTTGTCACAGGTCATTCACAGCCAAGAAGCAGGGTAACAACCACATGATAACACTCAGTTAGCTTTCTTCATCCTACACAGTCGGGATGAGCGGTTGAAGGGATAGTCTAGCCCTAACAGGCAATCCCCAAAGTTCCTGTCCATGTGCAGGTCACATTGGTTTGATAACACTAAGCATCATAGGACAGGTTCTTCCAAACAGGGAAGGTTATCTTATTTCTAGGGGTCTCAGTTTGTATTGGTGATACAAAAGCTGTCTTCAGATTGCCGGAAGAGTTTGAATAGGTCGTGTCTGCCCAGGAAGAACTTACCTGTCAGGAAAAGAGGAAGGTCATTCATGGTCGTTCATGAACAACAGGCCACATCAGTTTCTACAAAACCTTGTGATAACATGATTTTTCCTGGGAGAAGACAATTTAAGATTTCTGTTTCTCAATCATGTAAAAGCTAAGATTTGTTTTTGTCCCAGTGTTAAAGATTGACCACAAGGCCTTATATGTACTCAAACAGATTTTTTTCCCTCAGTTGCCATTAAGGCAATACAGGGAGGGGAAAAAAACAAAACAAAACAAAACAAAAAAAAAAAAAAAAAAAAAAAAAAAAAAAAAAAAAAAAAAAAAAAACCACTGACTTTAAATGAAGAGGAAACCTCCCTGAAATAAATAAATAAAAACAGACAGTGAGAGATGTTGAAATTTATACACATAAACATGTGTTCATCAAAGAGAATTTGTGTGATGAAACTAAACACTATTCAGTAATGCAATGAAAGGATCTACCTTCTCATGCTGATCCTTTTCAAAGATTTTTTTTTTTTTTTAACAAAAAACCATAAATTGTTATCTTTGGGTGATAGACAAAAGAAACAGTTTATTTTCTTTTAAACATTTTTATATTCATTTACTATGTGTGTTTGCATGTGTGTGTGTGTGTGTGTGTGTTCACAGTGTGCATGTATACCATGATGCACATGTGGAGAGAAGAGGACAACCTGAAGGAATCATTTCTTTCCTTCAACCATATTTCAGGGTCAAATTCAGGTCTTCAGGCTTGGCAGCAGCTACATTACCCACTGAGCTATCTCTGTGACCCAGAAAAGGAATATTTTTTACCACATATCTAGTGTCGTATATAATTTATCTTACTTAGCCCTCAGAATAGGCCAACGAGATAGTGTTATTTCTTACTCACTGATAACAAAGCAGATATTCAGAAATGTCTCAGATATTCAGAAATATTCAGAAATAATGGTCTCTAGTACCAAATCAGTAATTTCATCAAACATTTGCAATGTGGCAATCAGATTCTGACTTTCTTCCTCTCCCTCAACTGTGGAGGGAGAGGGGAGACACATTCTTGGACAACTCACCAAGTGATCAAATAGCACCCTCCCTTCCACAGCAGCCTTGGTTTCTAAAAGGGAGGATGAAATGCACTGTCCTCTCAGAGCACATTGATATTCATCCCAATTCCCTTCCTTCTCCATTCCAGCAGCACATAAATTACCAGCTCTGTTGTCAAATGCTGCATGTAATTGTGTTCAGCAAAACATCCCTGGGGAAAAAGAAAAGTCATCCAGTCTGCAGTGGACCAGACAGGCCTTTTGCCTCAGCAAAGAGGGTGAAGGTCTGGTGCCCACCCTCTCTTCCTACCTCCTTCCTTTACAACAAGCTCAGACAAGCCAGGGCCCGTCAGGAACCACAAATAACATGAGAGTGTGAGCCGGGAACAATTCTAATTAAGAAACAGTGAATCCCGAGCTTGTCATACCATGCAAACATATACAAGAAAAAAAATAAGATTGCTAAAGACCTATTTTAATAAATCTGTAGAAATAAACACTATTTAGATAATTACAATGAGCCAGATCTTGTAATAATGATCTCATCTAATCCCCACTGCAGCCTTTGGGGGATGTCAAAGCCTGAACTCAGAACTGCCTGCTAGTTGACATGCTCCAGGCAGCCCAGCTGATAAATACTGAGTGGGAGATGCTTTTCCTACTCCATCCACAACCATCATCCTTACAAACATCACCCTGGAGTCTCTGTGTTATAACCTGCTCTCTCAGTACACTGGCCTATGTTGGTCCATGTGGCAATCAACCCACTGCAAGACAACTCCTGGAAATTGTCTGAAAATTAACGTATGCCTGTATGTAAAATGAAAAGCCCAGGGAGATGCTCAATGGCTAAAATGCATGCAGCACAAACACGAGGAACGAGGTTGAGAGACCCACCAACCACAGTTTTCAAAGCTGGGTGAGCATGGCAGCCCACCTATCATCTTAACACTGAGGAAGAGATAGCCCATGCCCAAGATAAGCTCACTAGATAAACAAGCCAAACCTAGGTTCAGGGAGAGGCCCTGCTTAGGTGAGATACAGCAGGAAGCAATCAAAAGAAGCACTTGACACCAATTGCTGACCTTTACAGGTACATGCATAGATGTGGTAACATATATGTGAGTATGATTGTATAGGCATGCACACCATACACAAATGTAAAAAAAAAATGACTAATAATTTATTTAAAATTCATTTTTTAATCCTATAGCCAGATGAAGTAGCACATATCTGAGTCACAAATGTTCTGGAAGCTAGGGTCAGTTTCCTGCCAGCCTAGGCAACAGAGTGAGTCCCTTCTCACTCAAAAAGGAAAGGGGAAAACATTTAGTTAAAAAGATAATTCTTTCACCTTAAAGAAATCCTGGTAAAGCATTTTAACATGAAAATCTGAGTTTCTACTCTTTAGCTATCTACTCTCCTACTCTACCTTTCTCTTCTTTTTGTTTGGTTTGTTTGTTTGTTTTGTTTTGCTTTGAAATAGAATTTCCCTATGTAGCCTGGCTGTCCTGGAACTTGCTATGTAGACTAGCGTGGCCTTGAACTCACACAGATCTACACCTGCCTCTGTCTCCTGGGAGTTTGCACCACCATGTCTGGCTATGTTTCCATCTTGTCATCCTGAAATTGTGTCTTCCATTTGCAAAGTCACATCATGACTCAAATGGCTGACCACTACCTCTGAGAACCAGGCAACAGGAAGAAGGAAGCAAAGAAGGACTTGTGAGATATATTTCTTTTATTGTATGAAAAAAAAATACTTAAAGCATCTCTAAAATGTCTACCTTCACCTTCAGCTCACTATGTGGGCATAGAGCTAACATGCTCAAGGTAGACGCAAAAGAGGCTGGAAATATTGTCTATGCTGAACATGCTGTTGCTTTGATCAGTACCAGAGCACTGTTCCTGAAGGAACACACTCATTCCCACCACTCTTTATTGGGGTCCTAGTATGAAACACTTTTTAGTCAGTAGATTCCACACTAACCCGAGGAATGGTATACATTTATTTACTTTACAGTCTGGGAAACGAGGACACACAAAGTCTAAGCCAATTATACAAGTTCACAAAAGAGAGGTGTGAACTGATAAAGTAGATAGGTTATGAATAATGTGTGTCATGACATCAACCTCTTAAGTTTCCACTTGATAAAATGTCTCAGGTGGCAGGTTAATCTCCTTTTAACTCGAAGGCAACTGTTTACTCAGACATGGCATCGCTAATTCCCCTTTCTGGCTCCACTGTCCAGGGTTTTAACCATCGGGTTATACTTTTACCTCCTCATAGTAATTTCATTGCTAAATAATAGCAGAAATGTTACAGACTCAGTGAAGCCTTCAAATAGGCCAATGAAGAAACCACTTGGTATGGGGGGCACGTGGACCGTGCTACCAGGGAAACTGGCATGGAACTAACGAGGTGTAGCATGTTCAAACCCCGGAAATCTCAAACATGAGATCTAAAATCTCATCCTGAGACAGCAGGAGTGGGACAAGATCCCTCCCTTTTTCCATACCTGCCTCTAAGCACCCATCTGGTATCTGTCAACCCCCAACCACATGGTCAGGTAGTCAGTCATGCAGTGAGCACCTGGATGCAAACAGCATCACCAGCATGTCAGCCCCAAATAATGAAAAGTATTAACCCAAAAAACCCTCCATGATTTCCAAGGCTTGTTCACCATGAGAGAGAGACACACAGACACACACACACACAAACTTGAGCTGTTTCAACAATAAATGCACACATAAGCTGTTTCACTGAATATTGTCTAAGAGTTGTTGTTTCATCCCCAGAGAAGGTCTTCTCCATCATCACCATCACCCCCAACAAGACTGGAATCCTGCAGTTTCCCCCATTGGTTCTGGACTCTGATTCATGCTTCCTGGCTTGGTGTCCCGTGGCATCCAGGCACCCCAGGGAGAAGCAGAACAAGGAACCACACTGGCATATTGCAGTATGAATCCATAGCACCCTCAAAGCCTCACCATCGACAGGGAGGCATTGACCCCAGTTTTGCTAAGAAGGACACCAGAAAGGCTATCAGTGATTACACACTGACACTCTGCACCCTCTCCTTTTCAATCGATTTACAAGTATTGTTCCACTGAGTGCACAGCTTTGCCCTTCCTTTTCCTCTGCTTATAGCTACGGCTTCATTCCTCTCCTTTGTTTACTCCACTGGGCCCTCAAATATTCTTCATGGTTAGCTTACTTAGGAGTTCTTTTTCATGACTATTTCAAGTGAAAGGCTGACCTGGTTATAACCCGACTCCTTGGTCTGCACATCCTCAGGCCTAATTCCCAAATGAGATGAAAAGGTCAGCAGCAGCCAAGAAAAATACAGCTTCCCAGCTGCTACTAAAAGAAGTAAACATTCTTATTAGAATAATAAGCTAACTGTGAAGCCATGGAAAGCCTTAGCAACAGCACCCTGGCATGAGGTGGCTTAGCAAGAAGACTGCCAGCTGCACGGTGTTGTTTCATTACATGCTCTGCACTGGAAGTGTTTACTCGTCACCCCAGGACTTGCAGCAAATACACCTAACAATGATGCATGTGGGACCCAACCTAACTAAGCCTTATCACCATTTAATGGGCACCTAATCTAAGCCTAGCATTTGTCAATTCAGAGACTTAGGTGAAAAAAAAAAAAAAAAAAAAGCTTAAGACCATCTGTTCAACTAACTCAAGGTCTAACAGATACCTACCTTAGTAAACCCAGAGAAGAGCTTAGTTTAGTGCCAACTAATGAGCTAAGTGTTCTCATGACAGATTATCAGGCTCAGTGTGGTGGCATATGACTTCAATCCCAGGGCTTGGGAGGCAAAAGCAAGCAGACCTCTGTGAGTTTGAGGCTAACCTGGCCTACATGGTGAGTTCTGGGCCACCCAGGACTACAATTGTGAAAGTTTGTTTCAGTAAAATGAAATAAAGAAAAGGGTTATCAGTTGTCTGGGACTCCCAGGGAACTTGCCAGAGGAATGAAAAGTAAAGGATGGACCTGGTGACTCCTGTTGAAGATAACTCCTGGTCTCATCCAGAGATGGGGAGCCTTCCACAGGGAACCACCGCTCTGACCTTTTAGGGATGTACTAAGTGCCTATGCCTCTGGCCTAGCAGTGTGCCTGCACATGCATAACAGTAAGCACTGATATTCACTTAAGATCTTGGGAGACAGGGACACATGAAATCAAACACTAAAAATAGAACACAGTTTCAAATCCTTAAGAAATACTTCTTTTTCTTGCTCATATTTTCCAATCTCTCCTCTTCCCCGGCACACCTCTCTAATGTCCTCCGCATCCTAAGTCTTGTGCTACAAATTTTACCTAGAGATCCAACATGGCCTGAATAAGAGTCCAGCATGATGATGGAAAGTAGAAGGTGTCACGTCTCATCCCTCTCTACTCAGAGAAATCATAATCTTTTTTTTGAGTCTTTTTTTTATTTATTTTATTAATTACACTTTATTCATTTTGTATCCCCCCATAAGCCCCTCCTTCTTCCCCTCCCGGTCCCACCCTCCCTCCCCTTTCTGCATGCATGTCACTCCCCAAGTCCACTGATAGGGGAGGTTCTCCTCTCCTTTCTGATCTTAGTCTGTCAGTTCCCATCAAAAGTGGCTGCATTGTCCTCTACCGTGGCCTGGTAAGGCTGCTCCCCCCTCAGGGGGAGGTGATCAAAGAGCAGGCCAATCAGATTATGTCAGAGGCAGTCCCTCTTTCCATTACTATGTAACCCACTTGGACACTGAATTGCCATGGGCTACATCTGTGCAGGGGTTCTGGGTTATCTCCACGAATAGTCCTTGGTTGGAGTATGAGTCTCTGGGAAGTTCCCTGTGTTCAAATTATCTTGTTCTGTTGCTCTGCTTGTGGAGTTCCCATCCCCTCCAGCTCTTACTATTTCCCACTTCTTACATAATGGCAGTCAACACATGAGACTACTTCATGGAGGTCTGGATTTTATCCAAAAGTGTCCAGTGTCCAACAAAAACAAAGGGTCTAACGTATTTGCAGTGTGAGAGGCAAGAATCACTTTACTTTGCTCCCTGCCTCATTCCTAAGGCAGCACAACCCTGTGCCGCAGCCTTTTTCCTGAAGAAAAGCGACGAGGATGAAGAGTGTGTCTACATGCCCGTCCTGTGGGATGCTGACCCAGAGGACTACTCTGCATTTCCCAACCTAAAACCATGAGGAGGTCTGCACAGACGAATTTTCTGACGACTTGAAGAGACAACAGTGCACAAATCAAGGGTGTGCTGTGCAGCATCCACTCCTAGGTCTTGCGAACCAGCTCTCTGCCTCTGAGGTTTCTGCCCATAGAACCCACAGATAAAATGTTTTAAGGACCTCTCAGTTGCCTCTGTAAGCAATGGCATAGTGAAATCACTGAACTAGACCACTCTATGTGTAGAGGAGAGTTTATTTGGGAACCAAACTGTGGGAGAACTGCTGGCAGTGGGAAAAGCCTTGCCGGTTTTATGGGAACAGGTAGTAGTGGGAGAAGAGTTACAGACCAGAACATCCAGCAAATGGGGGGCTCACTTTGATACGTTTAGGGTGCTTGGCTTAATCAGGAATGAGGTGTCCTTTGCCCAAGGTAGCTGAGCATCGTGAGTGGATGAGGCTTTTCCGGACAGACAGGAATCCACCTCATACTAACGAATGCTAGGCTTAGGTTTTTGTTTACCCAATACCAATTCTGTTTACCTGGTCTGGCCTGAGCTGAGCCCAGGTTGTCTCTTAGGACATTTTCAGTGGCACTGCCATTCGGGGGACAAGTTTGGACCTAACAGCCACAAAACCTAACACATTCCCAACACAGATGGCATGCTGCACATTTTTGAGAATGGAGTACAAATGCTCCACAAACAACAGAATAATTTTAAAGCCAGTGAATATCATAGAAGTTGGTGTGTCTCAAAGCACTGCCCCTGTGGGTGGGTACAGTTCTTCTGCCTCGGGGTCTGCCTCAGGAGACAAGGCACCCACCGAGCTTGGAAGGCCAGCAAGCACTACAGAAATCAGACACTCCAGGGACCGCTTCAGAGAGCCAGTTCAGCTTGAATTCCAGAGAAGAAAGGTTACATACCCATTGGGGGCTACAAGGAGAGGTGTGCAAAACTGGTTAAAACTAGGTACTTCAGAGATACTTGATTTGCCTTAAACATCACACTCCTGTCATATGCATGGGAACATGATACCTAAGTATCCTATAGGTGCAGTGAGAGGAGAGCTAGCAGGGAGCTGTGTCAAAGGCCATCTATCAAATGTGGTTAGATGTATCTACGCCCAAAGATGCTCTCCAGACGATGTCAGGCAGCGAGCAGGAGGCCCTGCTGAGGAGAGGGAGCCTCGCACCGTCAGCCGAGCTCAGAATGGCTGTCCAGACTGTGAGGACTGCAACCTCAAACAACAGGGTCCTTCCAACAGGTGAGAGATGGGAAGCCCTCAGAACACATCCTAGCAGCAAAGCACACAATTTTAAAGCTTCTCCTGTAAGGAAAGCAGGTGTGGAATAATCAGGACAATGAAATATCAGTCTAAAACGCCTAAACAACCTACAGAATGTCCAGCTGTGCCTATGAGTGAAGGCTTTCCTCTCCGAGGCCATTAGGTAAGGACCAGAAGAAATGACTAATTCTTCCAATGTAAGAACAATAATCAAGGCAATAGTACACAGCCAGAGAAAGAAAGTAGAGTCTCACTAGGTGACCCTAAAGAAATAGAAATGGAAGAACTTCCTGAAAATAAGTCATTACAGTTGTGTTAAAGAGGCTGAACAGGCTATGAAGAAACACAAGCAGACAATTAAACAAAATCAGCAAAAAGGTACAAGAATAAAATGAAAAGTTTACAAAGACAGACACCAAAGACTAAACCAAACAAATTCCAGGGCTGAATAAAATAGTGTCTGAACTGAAAAACTGAATAGAAAGCTTCATTGGAGGTCTCAATCAAGTGGACAAAAATCAACAAATGAGAGGCCAGAACATTTGAAGCTATTCATTTAGAAGATCAAAAAAGAAAAGAATGAAAGAGTAAAGTAATCCCGCAGAATGACTGAAAATCCAGTTTCATGAAATCTAAAGTATTACCGAAAACAGTTGATGACAGTGACCAAGGCAACTGAATTGTCAGCAGTCACAGATGGCGATTGCAAAAGATGAAAGGTAACACTTTGTCTGCAAGGGATCCCCAGCAGTGCCTGTCCTCAGGTTCTCAGCACAAACTCTGGGAGCCAATAAAAAGCCAAATGGTAGCTACAAAGCACTGAGAGAGATAAAAAATACTTCCCCAAAAAATCCTATCCTGGGTATAACTGCACTTCATAACAGCAGGAAATCTCTTTTTTAAATTGTGCTAGATAAACACTCAGGAAAGTGATCATCATTAGACTGTGAAAGAACTGCAACATATCCAAAAGCAGGTAAATACAACACGCTGTTAAATTTAACCAGAGGGCTGAATAAATACCCCAGAAAGGCCCACCAAGGCTTTATGTGTGGCGCTACAGGCAGAGAACAACTCTCTGAAGTCAAGTCTCACCTTCCACCTTCACATGATTCTTGGTTTTGAACTTGGGTCCTCAGGTTTGCTTCATCTAGCAAGGGGCTTTACCCAACAAGTCATCTGGCTGCCTTCTGGGACATGCTCTTTGAAAAACCATTTTTATAATTAGAGAAAACTAGTGCGCTCAGACCTCCATGTTAGCACATTATGAAACAACTCTCTTTACTCATTTTGTTATCATTATAGAATCACAAACACTATCACAATCTTTCCTTTGTTCTAGCCCTACATCCTGTATTTTAAGAACAAAGGCACACAGGGATTCAAATAGGTATTTTCCCCATTATATTTGTGTGACAGAAATGACAGGCTTCAGTAGGCCCACAAGTTTAGAGCTAATCTAAGACTGGAGTATCATTATGTGATTTCCCCACCACAGAACACTGGTCTGGGTTAGTTGGTGTCACTGCAAACAAATGAAAAAATTAAAGATCATTGCTTCTCAGTCCTTGTTAGCATGGAAATATAATTATGTGTTTTATGTGTTTGGGAAGCAGAGATCGTGCCTTTCAGAACACCTATTGGTTTGCAATCTTGTTGTCACCGTCAATCAAAAGGAAAGCTTCAATTTATTTGAGTGGCCTTTGTCAGTGTTGGTCTGAGAACATGCCAACATGACATAATGATTAGTAGTACATTAGTGATGATAATAATAGTTAGCCTTCTGAGAACAAGCACTTTGCATACAGTGTGTTATTTAATACTTAGAACAATCTGTATCTGATCTGTTTTATTAATGAGAGCAAAGTTGAAAGAGGCTAAATTACTTCCCTAATTCAAGCTGGTTGCCAGACAAAACTCGAAGCCTCACATATCTCAGTCCATGCAGATTGTAGAATATAGCAAATGGCAGGAGAAACACTACCACCACAAAGATCACCACACAGTACAGCAATGGAGACCATTCAGCCAGCGCCCTGACAATGAACTCTTACTTCATAAAACTGATTCTTAACAGTTGGAGGAAGGGAAAGAATATAATCAACATAGATTACATCAAATTCTCAAAAACTTAGTAAAAAAACGTTGTTTTAAAGTAAGAACAGAGGCAAGAAAGATGGTCAGCGGTTAGGAACACTGGCTATTCTTCCAGAGGATCTGAGTTTGGTTCCCAGTACCAACAATTATCTGTAACACCAGGTCCAGGGACTCTGACACTCTCAAATGGCTTCTGAGGGCACCATGTACGCGTGTGGCACTAGGGCATACATGAAGGCAACACACTCATACATGTAAAATAAAAGTAGAATGCTAAATAAAATTAGAGCGTTTTAAGAAGCAAAAGCAATGTAGTATGTAAGACAGTTCATCCGTAAGAATTCCCTATGAGGCCTGCTTCTGTAAGACCCACCCAACTCACATGGGAACAACCAAAGCTCCTGGCTGGTTTGTCTGAGGTGAGGCAGACGTGGCTGGGTCACGGGATGTCCCAAAACCTGATTAAACATCACCTCTAGGTGTGTCAGTGAGGTTGTCATCTCAGTTAGTAGACCAGGTAAGGCTAGCCTTCCCTAATGGCCTTACCCGATCAAATGCAGCCGACTTGAACAAAACAGCAAGGCATGGCCGGTGAATTGCCTCTCCCTGCCTATCTCTCATTGCCTGGTCTGGAATATTGGTCCCCTGCCTGTGAACTAGACTTTCTGCCAACAGCTCTTGTGCGCCTCCTGGTTTCAGGCATGGACTAAACCTATGCTGCCAGCTCGCCTGGAACCCCTGCTTCCGTGCAGTCACTGGACTTTCTAGCTTCTGTCATCACCTGTGCCTTTTTGTTCTGTTCCTCTGGAGAAGGCTAATTCACCTCTTCCAAACTGCTCATCCATGAGTTACCCAAGATAAAGGAATCGCACATTCCTAGCCAGGAAATGTTAAGCTGAGATTAAAGGAAGGTCCATCTAGCCCAATCTATGGGGAGTGAGGGGCAGGGTGGAAAGAGAATAAAATCCAGGCACAGGCTGTGGACTTAACGTGGTTTTCACAATGTGCCCTGGAAAAGATAAAGCCTTTCTACAAAGGCAACGAAATGAGGCACCTCAGGAGAGACGGAGGAAGGTGAGGAAGCCTGTGGCTATGAGCTTCTGCCTCCCCATTTACTCCTGCGTGCCACGTATTTCTCAGACCTGTGATCTCTGAAATAAGTCGGTGTATCTGTGAACCTTTCAGAAATACATATGTGGGGGGGGGGGGGTTCGTGGGTGGTATATTTAGAAAGTCATGGAAATCTGGTTAAAAAGCAAGCAGCGCCTCTTAGTGGTCCAGTGTGAGAACTAGGATATGAACCTGGAACCACAGAGGTCTGAATGATGAGCACAGGTGTCTCCTTGCCCAGGTGTCTCCGCGGGCTTCTACTCCCAGCATCAGTTATACCTGATGTAAGGCTGAAAGAAACTGAGATACTATAGTAGATTTAGTCTTTGGCAAGACTCTGAAGACTAATATTATGGTTTTATTATGAAACATCCCCAACATGCTCAAGTGTTGACCATGTGATCCCCACCTGAGGTGATGCAAACTTTAGGAGGCAGGCCTAGGTGGAGAAAGTACCTACTAGTGACAGGCCATTGAAGACTGTACCTAGTATATGGACCATTCCCCATTTCCGGTCCCTCATAAGGTATGTAGCTTCTGCCATGTGCCCTGACCAACCAGGGTGTTCCACTTCACTGTAGGACCAACATTGGTGTAACAAAGAACCGTGGATTACAACATCTAAGCCCACTGGCTAAACATAATTAATTCCTACCTTTCATTGGTTTTTCTCACTTATTTGTTCAGAGACAGAAGATCTGACTGGTACAGTTGGCGGTCAGTATTCCGGGAGGAAGAATAGTCTCACCCTGGAGCTGCCAGCTATAAAGAGGTTGGAGATCATGTTTTTGATGTGATGATTAAAGGTAGCCTGGCACAGCAAGAAGCTTCATGTGAGGACACCCCTTAGCATGTGGATGATAATCTAATAGCAAAATTCAACATTAAATACTTCCTTGGTAATGGTAAAACTGGGAGAGCTTGGAAGGACTACCCACAAGGCTTCTCTCCCTCTCTTCATGGGATAGAAACCAAACAATCTTCCTTACCAAGTAGACCGGCTCGAGTCCCTCTTTATTCCTGGTCAAGGTCTCCATTCTGTAGCAATCCATGGACTCTTTTAAGTCTCAAACATGTCTTCCCAAGGAAAGCCAGGACTATCCTGTTCTTTTGATACACAAAGCCTGACTTATAGCACCATCCCACACCCCCAGATGTTACCGCTGATCTCAAGTTCAACCCTGTTTCACCCCTGCGTGCCACTGGCTCTTCCTCCCTCAGGCTCTCAGAATGTGCGATTAATAATAAATGGCTTAGCATTTCATCGCCAGTACTTGGTATCATGTGTTCATCCATTCCCTTAACCCCTCTGGCATGAACAGGAAGCAGTTCAAACAGTGTGGAGGGATCTGCCATCAGGTACCGTGCTCACTAGTGCTGTACCTATGCAGATATGAACAGAACCCTCTAAGAGCCTTCTCAGTGAGGGAATGCTCCCATCTGGCCCTCAAGGGGCCAAGCGAAATTTCTCTTCAAGAACAAGGCATTGTGGAACCTGCTTCCCAGTTTTGACACCACCTGCTGGGGCTTTATTCAAAATAATTCACAGAGAATGACAGGGTTTAACCAGCAAATGGTGTATAGACCATTAACTTCAGAATAACCCACATAGAAGAAAGGTTAGCAACCCACACTGAGATTCTAATGTTAACTTTCAATCTTTATCCAAAACAATTCTTCAAGGCTGATCCTGATGGCACAGTTTATAATTCGAATGCTTAGGAGATAGGAGCCAGAGTTTAAGGCGTTCAAAGTCATCCTTGACTATATAGTGATTGTAGACTCAGTCTTGGTGTCTTAGTTAGTATTACTAATGCTGTGATGAAACACCATGACCAAAATCAAGTTGGAGAGGAAAAGGTTTATTTAGCTAACACTTCCACATCGTAATTCACCACTAAAGGAAGTTAGGACAGGAACTCAAACAGGGCAGGAACCTGGAGGAAGAAGCTGATGCAGAGAGCTTGGAGAGGGTGCTGATTATTGGCTTGTTTATCATGGCTTGCTGTGCCTGCTTTCTTATAGAACTCAGGACCACCAACCCAGAGGTAGCATCACCCACAGTGGACTGGGCCCTCCCTCATCAATCACTAATTTCAAAAATGCCCTATAGCTGGATCTTTCAGAGACGTTTTCTCAATTGAAATTTTCTCCTTTCCGATGACTCTAGCCTGTCTCAAGCTGACATAAAACTAGCCAGCACACTGGGCTCTTGTTTCACACATGCATCCTTCTATACATACACATGTGCGTGCTCTGTTGATCCTCTTCAACGCTTTCAACTCATGAATGCTAAGTGTTTTCGTACATAGAGTGGGAATAGTACTAATATCTATTATACATGCTTACAATAATGTCTGCATAAGACTTGGAGCAGTTTCAATATCTTCTTAAAAATCATTTAGTAATATGAAAGAAGTGGGAAATAGTAAGATCTGGAGAGGACAGATCCACAAAGGACCCACAAAGATCTGGAGAGGACAGATCTCTTTGCTCCACAAAGAGAGCAACAGAACCAAAAAATCTGAGCACAAGGGTCTTTCCTGAGACTCATACTCCAACTGAGTACCATGCATGGAGATAACCTAGAACCCCTGCACAGATATAGCCCATGGCAGTTCAGTGTCCAAGTGGGTTCCATAGTAATGGGAACAGGGACTGCCTCTGTCATGAACTGATTGGCCTGCTCTTTGATCACCTCACCCTGATGGAGGAGCAGCCTTACCAGGCCACAGAGGATGACAATGCAGCCACTCCTGATGTGATCTGATAGACTAAGATCAGAAGGAAGGAGAAGAAGACCTCCCTATCAGCGGACTTGGGGAGGGACATGTGTGGAGAAGGAGGAGGAAGGTGGGATTGGGAGGGGAGGAGGGGGGTTTGGAGGGGATACAAAGTGAATAAAGTGTAATTAATAAAATTTAAAAGAAAAAAATCATTTAGTAAGCCAGGCACAGTGGCACATGCTTGTAATCCCAGCACTCAAGAAAGCAGAGGCAGGTAGATCTCTGTGAATTCGAGGCCAGCCAGGTCTACAAAGCAAGTCCAGAACTGCTAAGGCTATAAAAAGCCAAAAAATAAAAAATTAAAATTAAAAATCACTGGGTAAACTTAAAGTAAGAAAGTAGGCTAGGGCTGGAGAGGTGGTTCAGTGGTTAAGAGCACTTGATGCTCTTCCAGAGGACCTGGTTCCAGGACCCACACAGCAGATCACAACCACCTATGACTCTAGGTCCAGGGGATAAAATGCCTTCTGTTCTATGTGGCACTGCACACATTTGGCCCACATACTTACAGGCAATAAAACACCCATGTACATAAATGTTTTTAAAGTAGTGGAACCTTGCCTGCTCCTGTCCAGAGAGCATCTGTTCACTGAAACATTCACAGAGCCATCAGTCCAGGAGGATTTACATAACTGAAGCCCATCAATCAGAGGAGAAGCCTGCATGTTGTATGATTGAAAATGTTCAAGACTGACAGTCTTTCTAAACAGCTGGCCTGAGCCTGCCAGCCAAGAGTTCAAGAAAGAGGACTTGATCTTGGCACTAACAATGCGTAAAATTGTTTGAAAGAGGAGAATGGTGTCACATGTAAAATGAATCTCTTGTAATTTCTCAGTAAGTCTCTGCTTATAGTCCTGGAAAACCCTGTAATTGGAAAAAGTATTTGCAAAATCGTGTTAAAATAAAAATACCATTAATCTTATGTCTTTATCTATAACATGTTAAACATACATTTATCTATCATCTTCTAGCTCAAGTCTTACACCTCTGGAAGGTGACCTTGACTGAGAATTACTCACTGCCCACTCCATTATCATTTCCATATGGCCCTCACATAAAATTTATCAATGTCCCAAGCTTTAGTCTCAATCCAAAACTTAGGTGCCAAAATACATACACACACACACACACACACACACACACACACACACACCAAACACCACACACACACATAACTTCTCATATCATTGAATATACCCGTCAGAAGCAGCTTATGGAGGAAGGATGTATTTCAGCTCATGGCTTTAGATGCTACAGTCCAGCGTAATGAAGACAGAATGGCAGAGTGACTTCTTCCACAGGAGCAGAACCACATGGTGGCTGGAACACTTGGCAGTATTTGTCTACATGACACAAAACAAGAGTCAGTATACAGCCAAAACCAGAGCAGGTGTGACCTTCAAATACCTCTCTCCTGTTAGCTAGACCCACATCGCAAATGTTCTACAAGCTTCCAAAAATTGCACTACCAAGTAGGAGGTCCCATGAGCCTGGGGACAGAACACAATAATTAAGCTGAAATGCTTTAACTTTGTTAAGATCCAGCTTAGGCTGAATATAGACAGCATAATCTCCAAGGGACTTCTGTTGTATCAAAGCAGCAAGACAGGTAGAATCCCAGGTTCTCAATGTCATCTATGTAAGTAGAGATGTCCATCACCTTAACTGGCTCATGTGAGTGGGCCTTGGGTCACCCTTGTCCCATGGTCTTCATGCCAGGCTCAAGGTGTATTTCTACTCACAGCTCTAATAATCTGCTGCTATTAGGACTTCTTGCCATTTCTTCTCTAGAGTCTGTCCACCATTCCAGGGCCAAATCTAGCACAAGTTTCCTGCTATTTTCTACAGGTTCCACTAATATCAAATTGCTTTGACACCTACTTGTACAGCTCTCTCTCCCCCAATCCACAGTGCTCCTTACCTACTCTAAGTGGTGAGACAGATTGGAGGGCAGTTATTTATTTCACCTTTCCAATATTTTCTCTCAACCATAAAACCTTCTGTCTTTCTAAGTCCACTCTATCTGTGCCTTCTCTAAATCCCATTTGAGTCTTTGCTCTCCACACCCTCATATTCACCCATGTAATTGTGAGGTTGTATTCCTCTCCTCTTTTAAGCTGAACACTAAACACATTAGCTTTCAATAGCTTACAGAGACTAGGAGAAAAGATGCATTATAGATGTGTATCTACATTCCAGTGTGATGCTGGCTGGCATTGGTATTGGAAGTCCTTGTTACAAATTAAAATTCTGAAAGCTCACCCAATACCTCAGAAAGCCTGAGGGCGGTAAAGAGTTGCTAGTGCTTCACCAAGAGTTCCCAGTGATTCTCATACACACCTAAGTTTGAGAACCATTGACTCGTACGCTAGAAAAGAACCGACAACAGTGAGCTGCATGAATGAATAGAAAAGCAGAGCCAGCTCACGAGGCAATGGAGGTTTCCTGTCAATTACTGAGTTTGCATTGTACGATGTAATTTATCCTTCTTTGTTTGTTTGTTTGTTTGTTTTGTTTGTTGTTTTGTTTTGTTTTTGTCCAACTTACAAAGCAACAATTAATGATAGTCCATACCTTACATGGGCTCTGATGAGCATAAAACACAGGCCTATGTACAGATGGCCTTCATAGCTATTTAAATGTCACAAGACCACAAGTCAGACAGGCAGCTTTGAGAATGCCAGTAGCAGTAGCAGAACAGCTTGATCAGAAAGTCCAGCACATTCTGAACAGCCCTCCGAAGGCCTGAACAGCTGCTGGGATCAGTCCACATCTCAGCAATTTCAACAGCCATTTGTCTGCCCTTGCCAGCACTCAAGAGAGTGTTTCTCCTTTGCCTGCAGCCTCCTGGGACTGAGTGCTGAGAGCAGCCAGAAGCGTGTGCCCCATGTCCTCACTGCATTGTGACTACAGATGGTGATAATTTACAAAGGGCAAGCTTTAAAGATGTCTAGCTTGGCTGTTTCTCTGTGCACTACTTGTTCAAGTACTCTGGTTTAGGAAGAGGAATGAGGGGGAAGAAAAAGAAAATGAGAAGAGGGCTAGATCATTTTTCAAGACCCACAGGCTTTCTCTCTATGGCTTGGCTTGGCTTCCTCTGAGGCTTATCACTGCTGGTCAGAAAAGGTATAGTACAGTCACAGAGCATTGCACATTGTCCTAGGAAAAGACTTCATTCAGATGCAGGCAGGCAGTTTGCTCATGATTCTTGACTGTTTGCAGAACAAGAGTGTGCAGCACACCCAAGCATCCCAGGGCCCTCTGGGAAGGGCTGTCAGTGGTCTTTGCAGAAAGGAAGGGCCACAGCACATGAATATCAAAGAGTCCTCCCTCTGCAGGTGGACTGTCACAGTGTGGCCTTTGAGGCTGAATGCTGCAGAAACATTGGTGAGCCTGAAATATGTAAGACAGCACAGCTGAGATGGGCACAGCAGACTTCCCCAGCAATTTTAAGCATACCAGATAGAAAAAGATTTGCAGATTTCGTTTACTACTTCTATTATGGTGCAAGGATATTCTGAAAAGAAAACTCCTTTGTTGTGGGTTTGGCTTTTCAAGCAAAAAAGCTGGGGAAAATATCTGGGGTGCAACTCAAAGACAGAGCTCTTGCCTAACATGCACAAAGCCCTAGATGTGAGCCTCAGTGTTGTACAATAAATCAACAAACAAACATGTAAGAAAATAAATACTGGGGAAAATGATGCTCATTTATCAAACATATATTCAACTAAGATGACTCCTAAAACCCTCCTATTTCTGAGATTCAAACTTTCCAGCAATCTCGATTGCCAGAAAAATAAAAGAACAGTCTTCAGACAAAGATGCAACTCCAGGCACAAAATTCTAGAAGATATTTTTACTTAATGCCTATGATTATTTGAGGGCCTTTAAGCCTTTCACCTAAATGGCTTGGCCTGGTCCATGTTATACATGCATGTATTAAAGAGGCATTATACATTTAGCTCCAGGTTCTAGCAAGTGTCCAAAGAGAAGAAAGAGCAGACATAGCTGTCACCTAAAGAAAATATGAGTGAATGCCTTTCTTGTAGGTCAGGACACATTGTGTATATTGACTTAAAGCTGATTAATGGTACCAAAAAAAGAGGGCAGGAGAGAATGAGTTCCTGTATAATGGCTCCATGTAGATGACATAGAAATGGCATTGGCTGTGGGTTCTGCACCCAGGAAAGATGGAGAAATGGGAGAATAATCATAAAGAAAAATAGCTCAATCCTGTGGTTTTATAACACATTTCACTCCCTTCTTTCGGCAGTTACCTAAGCCTGAAGCTATGGTTTTGCACAATTTTTATTTGTACCGATGCCAATTTAGCTCAGGGAACAAAATAAGCCACAGCTCTCAATTAAATATACTGTGAAAACAGGAAGTTCATGTTTGGCCTGGGGTTTATCTACATTAAGCTGAGGTCTGCAGCTAGGAAATCTGAGGCTGTCTTTGTATTTTATCTTCGCTATAAGAGGATCAGTCTGTCACATTATCTCCAATTGGAAGAGTTCGGGGATCTGTGTACACACAGGGGTACAATGAGAAGCTGTAGAAATTCATGAAGCTACTGTGCTGCAAATAAAGAGACCATACTATGCTTATCGAGATCTCAAAGCAGATCCATGGTGGGTATAAGAAGAGCTCATCATCTCTGACACATCTTAGCCTCTGTAAATACTCACTAGTCCTTCCTTTGGATATTCTATAATCAGTCTTTACGAGACTCAAGGACACAGCCTGGTGTGGTGGCACATGCCTGTAATTCCATCACTCAGGGAAGCAGAGGCAGGCAGATCTCTGTGAGTTCAAGACCAGGCTGGTCTTATAAAGAAAGCCCAGGACAGCCAAGGCTACACAGAGAACCCCTGTATCCAAAAAACAAAAGTCAAAGAAAAACAAAAGGAAAAAAAAAAAAGATTTCCATTCAACAAACACTTCCCAGTCTACACAGCCAGAAATGTGGAGTTTGCTGGAAGAGCTAGGGTGCTCATGCAAAGTGAGAGGATAGGTCAAATACTTAAACTCATTCCTTTTGCCATCTAATGTTGTACCTATAGCATATCTTTTTTTTTTGTATTTTATTTTTTTCTTATCAGTTACATTTTATTAACTCTGTACCCTAGCCATGTCCCGATCCCTCATTCCCTCCCAGTCCCTCCCTCTCTCATCTCCACCATGCCCCTTGCCAAGTCCACTGATAGGGGGGACCTCCTCCCCATTCATCTGATCCTGTTTTATCAGGTATCTTCAGGACTGGCTGCAAAGCTCTCCTCCTATAGCATATCTTTAACACCACTGAAAGGATAGAATTGTTGAACCTATATGAAGTAAATGGGCAGTGTTAGTTGCTCAATAAAACATTACAGGCCTGACGAATGGACAAGCTATTCCAACACCCTTTCTGATTGATTCAGGGTAGGCAGTAGTGGCCACCTCCCTGCCCAGATCAATGCCAGGATAAACTTCTTTCCACCAACTAAATGGTTGCTCCTTTTACCCTCCATGCTCTCTCTTAACTTTCTTGCTTCCCCAGTACTGAGTTCCTGAGAGAAAAGAGCATACACCTACTGTCTATTTGTAATTTTTTTTTTCTTTTGCTGCAAGAGCTGACAAAACAACTTAAGGAAAGAAAGGTCACAGTTCAAGGGTACAGTCCATCAAGGCAGGAGGAGCTTGAGGAGTCAGCTGATCACTTTGCACCAGCAATCAGGAAGTGATGAATGCTCACTTCCTCCATCTTATACAGTCCAGTTTCCCAGCCCAAGGAATGATGCCACTCCCAATGGGCAGGTCTTCCCAGTTCAACAAATCTGGTCACAATTATCCCCCTGAGGCATTCGTACAGAACAGTTTCCGCAGGAGATTCTAGATCTTATCAAGTTGACAACTGAGATTAGACATCACACACATATACACATGCTCCTCTTATAGGGCTTTTCCTTTTCCCTGGGCTTTAAGCCAGAAGAGTTTACCATTCCAGTACATCCATCATTGCTCTGAAAGGATATCAAGAGTAGCTGAGATCCTGAAAGGCCAAAAAAAAAAAGGAGTGAAACCATTTAAGAGCACTTGCTTCACTTGCAGAGAAATTGGGTTTGGTTGCTAGCATTCACATCAGGGATCTCATGATTATCTATAACTCTGGTTCCAGGGAATCTGATGCCCTCTTCTGTCCTTTCTGAGTACCAGGCAGGTACATGATATGCTCATACATGCATGCAGGCAAA
Source organism: Psammomys obesus (assembly GCF_907164565.1). NCBI lineage: Eukaryota > Metazoa > Chordata > Mammalia > Rodentia > Muridae > Psammomys > Psammomys obesus. The sequence continues at coordinate 1,623,012 of NW_026596430.1, read as the reverse complement.
CACTCGTACACATAAAAGAAAAGTTTTATGTATAAGAAGGTAGTAAAAACACAGAAATTATTTAGGACGTAAGTTTACTATTCATACAAATAAAGGGTGATATTATGGTCAAGGAGTTAACCATGGCTGAGGTGAGAAGCAATCAGACGCAGTACTGAGAACTTTGCTGGTGGACTTCATATTGACCAGAAGGGAAATGAAATGACAACTCTTACATTTGTGCTTTAAGCACAATGGTAGCACCATTTGCTGAGATGGAGAAGCCAGAAAGAAAACATAAGAAGCAACTGCCATGTCTGAACATTGGATAGTGTCTGCCCACTGCATATCTAAGCAGAAATGCAGCACCCAAACCCATATAGCTACATGGAGGCCAGTACACAGATCTGGATAGAATCAGAAATACAATAACCATGTCTCAGAATATTTTGTTTATCAAGCTGGTAAATATGGTCTAACATATGCCAGGAAGAATACACAAGTGAAGACTTGGAGAGGCCAGGAAAATGGTTTCATTTCCCCAAGATGATTATGTATCTTGTTCAAACAGGGTCTGTCTATTCTTGCTGAAAGCATCTTTAAGTCAGATCATGTGCTGGATACTGAGAAGGCTAAAAGACACCAACATAACTATTAATACCATAACTAGATTAATATTAGTAACATTTTCTAATATTTTTATTAATATTTGAGGAAATAAATACCTCGCAGAGGAGATAAACACATAAAAATACATATGGAAAACTTTGGAAAGGTAGGCTTGGAGACTATACAGGAACTTAAAGTAATGGCAACCTAAGTTTCCTGGGTTCATCAAAAAGTTGTGTGTGTCCCAAGCCAGGGGGCTTCTAGCACTTTTACACCATAATTAGTTGAAGGACAACTAGTTCTTCTGTGGAGAGATGATGCTGTAGCTCCATCATGAGGGCTTTGATGCACCAATGACAGCTGTACCTGGTCTTCACATCTGCAGGAATAGTGAATACCTAGGAGGCCCCATAGTCATTTCAATGACAAGGTTTTCTGCTTATGAATTACGTATGTCTCCCACCAGCAGGATGGTATATGTATGACTGAAACATAGTGATGGATACATCCATGGCTTAATTCTGTCACATGATAGCAATCAGGGTAGGACATGACTGTAAGAGTTCATACATATGTGTGTTTGTATATGAAATAAAACAAATAAAATACGGGTAGCTATGACAGAACATCATGCTTCACATCAGAATAATGAGTACTGGTTTGGTTTGGTTTTGAAACAAGAACATACTATATAAGCCAGACTGGCCTCAAACTCACAGCAATCCTCTCGCCTCACCTGAGTACATTCTATAAATCGCCTTACCTTATTCTTATAATAACCAGTTGAGACAACTAACTATTATCCCATTTGGCTTACGGATGAAGCAAAATCAGCCATAGTCATATAAATGAACTCTGAACTACCATGCAACCCTAAATGGTTCCTTCAATGAGAGGCACCACTGGAACACTGGACACAATAGTAGTTGTACTGGATGGGTTTGTGTGCCCACTTGACACAAGCTAGAGTCATCAGAGAGGAAGGAGCCTCAGTTGAGGAAATGCCTCCGTGAGATCCAGCTGTAAGGCATTTTTTCAGTTAGTGATCAGTAAGGGAGAAGGTCCAGACCACTGAGGGTGGTGCCACCCCTGAGCTGGTCCTGGGTCCTATAGAAAAGCAGGCTGAGCAAGTCAGGGGAAGGAAGCCAGTAAGCAGCACCGCCTCCGTGGCTCTGCATCACCTCCTGCTTCCACGTTCCTGCCCTGTTTGATTTTCTGTCCTGACTTTTCTGCAGTGATGAACAGCAATATAGAAATGACAAGCTGAATAAACCCTTTTCTTCCAACTTGCTTTTGGGTCATGGTGTTTCATCACAGCAACAAAAACCCTAACTGAGGCAGCAGCTTTGGGTTCCTTTGTACGTAAGCACTTACGTACTACACAGCACCCAGTGAAAGAGAAGACCCCCCCTATACCAACTGCTATCAGCCCATCTTATTCTCCCCCCTCTGAAACCCTCCCTCTCAATCTGTCCCAAATTACATCATCTCTTGTGTTTCTCTGCACAGACCTGACTGACTGTCCAGCAGCCGGCATGAAACAATGTATTCTTTGGAGACACAAGAAGCCCTTTTCATTTTGTTCTCAGTCTTTGGCTGTTAAACTGCCCACCAATCTGCTGATAAAATGCAATAATGTGATTTATGTCTGAGCACAGCAGAAACATCTCAACAAATTGGATTTGCTTTATCTTCTTTAAAAAGTGTTGTTCAGGGTTTTCTTCAAAGATGCCCTTTTCACAACACTGTCCTGGTGATGAGATGACTTTGAGGAGGAGGAGGAGAAAGGAGAGAGTGTGAGGCAGAAAGAGACAGAACTTAATTTATCTCCCCTCCCCCATCTGATGCTGAGAAAGATTTGTCTACCCACCGTCTTGCTATAACTCTGTGTACCACCCTCTAACACACTCCCCTTTGTTTCTATACTAAATACAGATTTACATTCTAGATGTAGCCTGATTCCAAGTGATTAAGACTCGCCCTCCTCCATCCTGTTTTCTCTATCACCCCTAAGGCCATGAAGACCACACCTTTTTAGGAATGTTTCCTAACACACCACACACTTCAGACATAAGACTTGGAGTAATCAAGCTAGAACTGACCTGGAAGCTTCCTCCCTGAGAACTAGATCTCATAGTAGTCTAAGGTGCTGTCTACCAATGGAGAAAAGCAATCAATAGTCTGATGCAGCTAAGAAGCCTCTGAACCACAGCAATGACTGACCATGAAAGATATTCCCAGTAGTGCAATAGTAAAACATTTATCTTGTGAGTAACCAAGAGCTATTTCATTGGACTTCAGAACCACTCAGTGGGGGGAACCTCATGCCTGGTACTCTAATCTAGACAACTACTCATAGCTGGAGAAGCTGTAGACCCTAGAGGAGAACTTATTACTGCTATTTCTGTAAGCCAATATAATGTCTAACTGTATTCTAAATATCTATCCTTATGCCCACAGATAAGTGTAGTTCTCGCCCCTCATCAAAGAAGCTTCTTTTTGCAACAGACAGAGACTACTCAGAGATCTACAGCTGGTCAAAATGAGAGTAGGTGACCATGGGTGCCCACCTCCTACTGGCATGTCTGCAGTGCAGCGCCTGTATCTTCTTGGATTTCACCTTCTGTGCTCTTAGAATTCTGAGGGCCTTGAGGAACCATATAAAATTCCTGACTACTTTGTGGTTTCCCTAATGCAGAAACTGTGTAGATGCTCTGGCTGGGTGCCTCCAGTAAAACCAGCCTTCTGGCCACACCCAGCAAGGCAACAGCTATTTGTATGAAACCACCTTTCACCATCTAAGCCATTCACAAAATGGTGATTAAGAATTTTGCTTGAGAACACTACATAGAACATAAGAATTGTTCATTAATTTAAAAACCAAGGTACAGGATCTGGAGAGCTGGCTCGGTGATTAAGAACACTTGTTCTTCAGTGGCTGGCTCTTTGACCACCTCACCCTGAGGGGGGAACAGCCTTGCCAGGCCACAGAAGAGGACAATTCAGCCAGATGGAAGGGGAGGAGGACTTCCCCTATTAGTGGACTTGGAGAGGGACATGGGAAGAGATGAGGGAGACCTGATTTCAAGTCCTGATACACATAAAAAATTTCACAGAATACCTGTGCCCTAGAGGCTTAGAAAAGAACCTAATAATTTTTTCTTTAAAGGGCAGATAATAAATACCATAGACCTTGCAGGTCATAGTAAATACAAAACTGCCCACATAGGTATGAGACAACACACAGAAGACACCATAAGCAATACATAACTGAATGGATAGGTCTACACTGCAAATAAAACTTTATCCGTAAACATGGGTTGCAGCAGTTTGGGCCTGAGGCTATAGTAGCCAACCATTCACCTTCACTTTTACTTAGAGATAATAAACCACAACGAGTAGCTTTGGGCATTAAATACATAAATGTGTGGTGATCCTTCCAGCAAAAATATGCTATGCAAGAAGACAGGAGTGGTGAGAGGGCAAAGAGCACTAAAGGTAGACTCCCCCAGCCCCATCATTTGCTGAAGCCCACTTTTATTGTAGCCCCTGCAGTATAAAAAGACATTGAACACACGCAAAGAATCCATATTCTTGCTCATGGCAGCTAGACTTGAAATGTCATTTAATGTCTGATTTTTGCAACTTAAGTTTTGAAGGTTTGGTTTAATGTTTTCCACAGCAAACATACTGGATGTCATTTTTAAGACTGGATTACCACCTTATGGAACTGACAAAGGCAACTTCTCAAGAGGGAAACTATCACAGCTCTTTTCTTTCCATGATCATCAAAAGAAGACTGACCTTCCAGACACTTTATATATCCAGCCATGGATATAGAAAGATGACGATATTATTTTCACAGGAATTCATCACTTAAGAAAAAAAGCACACATGTGCAGACTGTTCAATCCTTGATGCAGAAAAGGACCTAATAAATTTTTCTTTAAAGGGCAGATAATAAATACCTTAGACTTTGCAGGTCATGGTAAATATAAAACTACCCTCATAGATATGAGACAACACACAGAAGACATCATAAGCAATACATAACTGAATGGATAGGTCTACACTGCAAATAAAACTTTATCTGTAAACATGGGCTGCAGCAGTTTGGGCCCTGAGGCTATAGTAGCCAACCATTCACCTTTACTATTACTCAGAGAATAGTGATATGTGGTGCAGAAACAATAAGAATTCTGTTTAAAAAAAATGCTTCAAAACATCCCTGTGTTGTTGATACATAGTATGGTATCATGACGCTGGGTAGTGGCAGCCAACAGTCAGCCAAGCAATAAGGCAGATGAACAACCATGCTTCACTGTGCTGTGCTGCTAAGGGGCATGAGCTACGTTTTCAACCTAGTACCTAAGTTAGTCAGGATGAGCACCATTCTAAGACATCTGCACAAAGATAACAACAACAACAACAAAAAAGAAAAGACACTGTAATTTTGAACAGACTCAGTGGAGCTGTCATTCACGGCACCTCATGTTTTAAAAACCTTCACATTTTGATAGATGTGCACACTTTGAATTGTGATGTCACAACACAGAATCAAAATAAGAAATGGTTCCTTTCCCCCTTGCTTTTAGAAGGTAGACACGTGGCTTTGTTTCTACCAATCATATGCATCCATACTTAACTTAGATGGCCAAGTTGAGTTACATATAAATGGAGGGTACTGGTGCCCATTCAGCAGAGATGTGTGACAGCATGGTTCTGGGATCAAAAGAAAAGTAGCTTTTTTTTCTTCTTCTTCTTTTGCCAAGGTACACCTAGTGTGGTTCTGGGAATAGATGCTGGCAAGTGAATTTAGAATTCCTTTTCCCCCAATCCTTCCAATAACTCATATGTATAGATAACTGTAACATGTAAAGACAATTCAGGGTTACACAGAAAACAATGTTTTGAGTTTCTCAGAGGTATCGATGTCAGCTGAGTGCTCCTCAAGGATTTTCTAACCTTTGCAAAGGCCCAGAAGCATGATAGCAGCGTCTCTTCAAGCAATGAAGGGAATGTGATTGAAATACTAGGAGCATTGGAAAAAGTAACTAGTGGCAGCATCAAAAGATGGAATCAGAGATTGTAAGGGTTTCTCTGTGCCCTGGTCAGACAGTTTGGTTCTGAACATGTATAAAACTATTAAAAGGCTTGAACCACATATATGAAGTTTAGGAAGATTCTGTGAAATCAGGTGGAGATCTGAGTGCAGAGTAGGACAGAGATCAGGACACAGAGAACAACAGAAAGCTGCTATCGTAAGCCAGAGGAAAAGAGATACTGAACTGTCAGTGCAGCAGTGATTTGAGTAGGAGCAAAGCAGGCTGACTTGTTCTGCTGAAATTTTAGTTTAATCTGAGCAGAAGAAACACAGCAGATTTATCACTGTGCCTCATCCCCTAGAAAGCATCCAGATAGCATTCCTGGGTTTCTATGTCCTTAGGGCCACTCTGTACAGAGCCCACATGGGCAAACCCCAGTGGATGCTGCTGACCTTCCTGCCGATGACTCTCCAGGAGCAGAAAGGATGCAGGGAGAGAAAAGCTCTCACTTTATGACTATTGCCCAGAGCATTCCTCCTTTAGGAGGAGCGGTGACTCTGAGACACGCATGCGATAAATCTCAGAAAGGTGGCATCACTATTTATTTCCTCGGAGTCCCATATTTCACTAGATTCCTGCATCCACCTTCCAAATCTTGAAGGGCAACTAATCAAGAAATTTCCCTAGCTAAGGAAATCGAGAGGACTATCCAGCTATACCTTATAGGACAAGGGCTTCAGGTTGCTGAACACTTTAGATTCCAAGTATAAGCAGGCACAGATACTCAAGATTTCTGAAACATGGAGGTTAAGAAAGAAATCAAGAGATACATGTTCTGCAGTGGCCATAGTTCTGGGCAATTTCCTCTCTCCTCTCTCTCCCTTCTTCCAGTAAATATGAACAATGTTTATCTTTTAATTGAATTGATTACTTTGTCTTTAGTTTCAGAAGGCTGAGGCTGGGGAAGTAGCTGTACCAGGGAACGGCTTGCTGTATAAGCAAAAAGACCTGAGTTTGATCCTCAGTACCCGAATTCATACACTATTGTAATCACAGTGCTGGGGAGACAGAAACAGGTCCAACCTAATCACTGAGCTCTGGGTTCAAGTGAAATGTACATTTAAACAAACACATTTGAAAAGACAGTGGGCCAGCCATAGTTACATCCAATAGCACACAGAGCATCCATGTTTCTATCCTTCCTTCTAGTCCTTGCCCTCTCTTGGGTTACTAATGCTATACCTCTTATCAGAATATATTTCTTAGTTCTAGCTCCCTAGAAAAACAAAATCTAGGTCACATCTTCATTCTGGAGGTCCTGTAGAGACCCTTGGTGAAGAGTGGGGAAGCAGAACTGGCCAGAGGAAAAGTAGGCTGCAATGAATAGTGATGGAGACTTTCACCCACCCTAGGACAGTTCAGAAACTAAGACAGTTCTTTAGTTGATCCAGATCAAGATGGGGGTCTACCTTTTGACACAACCTTTTAGGCAATTCAAGCTGCATATGGGAAAGTACGCCTCCTCAGATAAGGAAGGTCCTTTCTGCCGAGGGCAATGAAACAATGCCAGCTTTAGGTAGTCAAAATTTTGGCAACCAATTTGGGTAATAAATCTTTCAGTCTCAAAGTTTATTTCAAGCCATGCACCCCAGAACCTGTAGTTTCTGGAGTCACAGGATTGTTGTCTCTACGTAATCTTCACCGGCACCACAGCTGTGCGGTCAGGCTTTGGTGTCACAAAGTTCAACACAAGGCTACTTTCCACTTACCAGCTTTTTAGCCTGGGCAAAGAAACATTTCCGAGCCTGAGTTTCTTTAAGATGAGGAAAACATTCGTAATAGTAATACAAAGATCAGGGGAGATGAAGGAGGATAGTGTGTGTCCAGAGCCCAGCAGATGGTGGGTGAGCACTAAGCAAGTCAAAGCCACCGTGACTGTTAGCATTCCATTCATCTTCAGTCTGTTAACACACTGCATGTGGCCAGGCTGCGAACAGCTGCACACCAGAGGTCAGGTGCCTTTTGATTCTCGCTATAGCCAGTAGGCCAAACTATAGGTGGGTTTTTATTAGCTAATTTGTTCTTTGCCAAATTAGCACATGTGTACAATATCTTCTGATTGCTCTCACTCCTCCCACAATGCATTTGAGCTTCTTCTAGCCCTCCCATCCTGTCAACATCCACCTCCCTCCAAATTCCTTTCCCTCATTTATGTCAGCCCACCAGTCTCCAGTAGATGGGTGCCTTTTTATTTGAAATACTTAGAGCCAGAATAATTTCCAATCTGAGACACTTTGGGAATTTCAGAATATTGGCATACATAAAATGAGACATTTGGGAGATGGTACACCAATCTAAACAACAACAACAAAAAAAAACTGATTTATTTCATATACACACATCTGAAGGGCATTCACACACAATGTAGTTTTTTATCTATTTTTCTAAGACAGTGTCTTGCAGATTAGCACAGACTCACCTGGAACTCTAAATCCTTCTGCCACTGGTCCCAAGATCAGGATTTATAGGCATGCACCACTATGGCTGCTTATGCATGGAAGTAAGATTGTGCATGATGAGCTGTCAGAACATGCCATTTGTAGCGTCTTGTCAGTGCTCAGGAAGTCTCACATTCTGGGCACCTGGATTTCAGATCAAGCATGTTCAATTGTGTTACATCACAATGCACAATAGCATTATTTTATTTAACAGTCTGCTTAACTTGTTAAAATTTATTGCCAATTAATCATCATTGGAGAAAACATAACAAATGAGCATCTTTGGCATAAAACATGACTCTTCTGAGTTATTTCCTTAATTTTACATAGAAACCACAGAAATCACATTTTTATATCAAGTGATTTGACCATTTTCATGGCTTCTATGAAATGCCAATTTTCCACATCACTCTCAACAAGAACACTATGAGTCTCTCCTCTCAATGAGAACTTCTATGGACCATCGTTTCTGATGGATATTCAAGCACTTTTCCTAAGCCACAGGACTGAAAAATCTCTTACTCAAAATGTAAACATCTGCAACAGCAAATAAGATGAGGCTGTGTTTCCTTCTGGAGTCAACTGTGCTGCACACGGTTTCTGATGTGGAATCCAGACAGTTGAGCTTTTAGGGCTCCAAAATGAGTTTGTTTTATGGTTTTTAATTATGTACTAAAATAATTGATGGTTCTCATCGCCATGTTTTCAGATACACATAAATTTTAATAATAGTACACTGAGCAGGAAGTTGTTTAAAATACATTGACATCGAAGGAAATCTAACAAAAATAAAAAAAATATTCTAGTAGTGAAGATCAATCAGGGTAGTTGGGTAGTTGAGATTTCACCTCCTGTCTCACAGTTTTCAGTGGTGTTTAGTGTTTAATGCATTTCCCACAATAAACATTCTTTGAGATCATGTCCACAGTCACCTTAGAGAGAATACATGGGATCAGGAAATATTTGGATATATGTCAACAAGAGTGGATACAAGACTCTCCCAGGCACTTACTGACTGCATGTCCCCTTAATCCTTTCTTGCAAATTCAGAGGATGCCTGTTATTGTTAGAAATTATTAAAGCAAATGTAACTGGTCCTAGTAAGTAGACCCTCAAGGAACATGACCCCTTACCCCTTCATAGTTCATAATTGGGTGAGCAGGTTACCATAGAGCGGTCACTCCAGCTACCAGCATTTTCCCATCTGGCCACGTGAATATTTCCCATTCAAAGGATTAAGAATAAATAGCAATTACAGAACAGATTCTGGTTAATCAGTTAATTAGCATGCCAGAGCTCAAATTCCACCATTTAAGTGCATGGAAAGCTGCTGGAAGCAGCTCAGAGGGGCATTGCTCAGAGGCTGCAGAGTACCCATCACTGGGTCTGGCCTCTTGATTTCTCTTTTCTTTGCTCAGGCTTCTCAAGCTCCCCCTGCTTTTCACTCTTACTCCCTATGTTCTTTACCTTATCTCTGTCACCCCGTTCTTCTCCCCAAATTGTTTCCCTTGTTTCTCTAATTTCTTTTCCTTGATTAATAGTTTGAGGTTCATTCATTATTCTTTAACTTCGCTGGAATGGAACCTTCAATTTTTGTACTCATTGCATTTCACTAAGGGGTTTGTGTAAAAAGAGAGAAGTGTCTATAACATGAAAGAAGTCTTTTATTTGAGTCTGTGCAGTCAAATGAAGGCTTTCCTGTCTTTAGTGCTAACTCTGGATATCTAGAGCTTCTCTTCAGCTCAAAAGGAAACCCAACCTCAGAACATACAACCAGGAGTTCCCATGGAAGTAACCCAGAAAACTCCAAAAAGATTATCAGGTTACTTACTTTCTGAATTCCTGAACTATTTTGATATTTCTATTTGGGGGCATGAAGTTTGACTCATGTAAGAAGCAGGAGTTCAGTAGGGCAAGGCTGAAGGACTGGCCATCGGTGAGGAGGGGATAATGATAATAACAGACAACTTCTCTTTCTTGATGCTTCAGTGGACAGCGTCAAAAGTGGTACAGCTAACAGACACTTCTGCTCTCAAATGTCCTATAATCTCCTAATCAAGCCTAATCAAGAATTTGGGTTGGAAGTTCACCAATGCCTAGATTTTAGGCAGCAGTGATAACATGGGTCAGCAGCCATGGAAAAATCAACACAGGAGATAGTGATACTATCTTGGACCATTTTCAGTTCTTGTAGTAAAATACCTGAAAGTAAGTAATTTATAAATAACATAGGTTTATTTCACCTAAGTCTAGATGCTATGGAGTAGGCCACTTAATGAGGGCCTTTTTGCTATATTATTACACGGCAGAGGGCACCGCAAAGGAAGGCGACAAGCTCAAATCTCTACTTCTTCTTATAAAATGCCACCATAGCAGCTCCATTTTCATGATCCTATCAAACCCTGGTTACCTCCCAAAAAAAAAAAATCAAAATCAAACAACATAAAAATATTAATTTGGGGATGCAAATTTAAGCATGTAAATTCTAGGAGGTAAGTACTGAAACCACAGTAGATGGGAATGAAGTTTATAATGCCACAGAGTTGAGTTTTCAGGACCTTTCTTCCCTGGAGTTATCTATCCAAATCATCTTTGGACAGAGTTTTATTTCTTGATTATGGTTATTCATAACAGACACAGAAAGACATTCCACTCTACATCTTTAGAAGTAGATATGCAAAGTTTTGTCTGCATATATGTGGATATTTCTATGCCAAGCATCAGGAAAGGCTGCTGGGACCCCTGGTTTTTCAAAAGAATACAACTGTGAAGGGCTGAAGTTCTCAGATGCCACACTACCTTGCTCACCATCCGCAACCTGTATCTAAACTCCTCCTTGATCCCAGCAGCTTTCAAGACACAGCAACCTAGATTTCCTTCTCTCAAATCTACTGACATTTAGAACAACCCCTTGAAATTCAGACTAACCATCTTTAGCTTAATTCAGGCCATGAAAAATCAAGAATCACTTTGACAAAACTTGGGAAAAGCTGAGCTCCTATGCCACCAGAAGTAGTCAGAACCATGGTTTGGGTTCAATTAGCACCCTCTGAAAGACTTCCCCAAAGCAGTTCCTGCAGAAACATTTCAATGCCCAAATGGAGAAACTGTTCTACTCCTCATGGACATTGTCTTTACTGATCACAATAAAACTCTCATGACTCTAGACTGTTACCACTGAAGCCCAGTTACAGTCTGAGTCTGTTTTTATCTTCTTATCACTAGACCTTTACAAAGATATTCACTTCAAAAATTGGCGAAGATTCTCTATTGTCATAGGACTAATTACTTATTGCTACCTATAACACAGTGACCTGCTGTCTTCAAGAGTTTAAACTAGGGAATAAGTCAATCTCTTACTTAATGGGAAACTTGATTGAAATGGAAATTTCAGGGACTTCTCCTCCTATTTAATCATTGAACAATGCTGGGAAAGTTCTGAGGCTGTTTTAGCAGCTTTCCACCTTTTGTCTCTTTTGTGTGCATGGAAAACTCATATTTTAAAAAAACACACTGAAACTAAATAAGGCTTGTGATAGGCATAGCAAAATCCTAGCAGAAAGTCTACAATTCAAGTAATAAAAGAATCAGTGCCAATATGATCATCTCCACTCTCAAATAGAACTGTCCTGCAATATCCTTGGTGGGTTGGTTTCAGACACCCTAAATTTTGGGAATGCACAAGTTGCTCATGTAACATGACACAGTATTTTCAGATCATCTGTGCATAGCCTTTGGTAGGTTTTTAACCACCTATAGACTATTTATAATGCCTTGTGCCATGTAAATGACTTACAACTGGTTTAAAACTATACTGTTTAGGAAATAATGATGAGAACAATGTGTATATCTTTAGCACATTTAAGTATCTATGGTCTATACTTGGTTGAATCTGAAGAAGTGGTACCCTGAGATATTGAGGGCTAACTTATACTGAAAGATGAAACCACAATGGCTCATACATACTACATGTTCTTAACTTTGAGTGTGTTAGCTTATTCAGGCTCTCTTTCCTGGTCCTCAGTAGAATAAAAAAAAAATAGAGCTTCCCTTAACCAGACAGTTGTCTGCATCAAGGAAGAATTATTTATGACCAGGACTATTTTTGTTAATTGACTAGGCAAATGCAGAGCTGGAGATCTACAAGCCTCTTTGTAGTAATTTTGACCAAGCTAACTTCTTCAGCCCTGGGATGATGGATTTCATCCCTTGAATGTGAAGGTGAGCTGATGCAGCTGCACAGACAGGCCACACAGCAGCTATACAGCTAAAAGACTGCTGGTTGAAAGACCAGGATGGCTCTCAGTGCCTGAGTGTCAGCAACTGAGAGTTGACCCTCTCTCCTTTTCTCCATCTAATGATCACTTACATTCAACATCAGCTGAGAGGCACACCAAACTGGATACCCAGTTTTGTTCACAGTTGTCTTTCTTTCCATTCCCTTCCTCTTGCTCTCCAGCTGCCAGATCAAAGTTGTTTCTTAGAATTCCATTATTCTGAACTCTCTCTCCCTCTCTTCCTCAAACCCTCTCTCTGTCTCTATGTCTCTCTGTCTCTCTCTGTCTCTGTCTGTCTCTCTATCTTTATGTTTGTGCTATTTCACCTTTTAGAAGCCCCATGAAGAACAGAAATATAACATCTCTCTTATTAACCTGTCATCTTCCGAAACAATTCCTTGGTGCTTAACCTTCTCATCTGGGAAGTAGAAATAATGTGGCTCCTTCGTGGGATATGTGTGAATACAGTACGTAATAAACTTCACTATACACTCGGTAGGCACCATGTTTAAAATAACAGGAGTTGCTGCAGAGTTGCTGTTGCTAGTCAAACTCGGGTTTTACTGGCCATTTTTAGCACAGCCAAACTACAGGCCATACCAGGGCTTGACTATAGGCAAAAGAAATGTAAGCTGTTGTCCAATAAACTCTACACCAAGTTGTTTAGTAGCAAGTCACCCTCCTACTTCAGGCCTCAGACACCCATCTTCTGGGGCACTCTGAGCCCATATGTAAGCCCTGATGCCAGCTTTTTGCACAGGAAAGCCCAGATGTGCTTCCTTTCCAGATTGAGACCTTGGACTCTCATTAGGTTCTCAGAGCCTCCTTTTAAAGCCAAACTCAGCTTTCCCCCTGACTCCTTCCCCTCTGTTTCTCTTGTCATTGAATTCAAGTGTACTTATCTCGGCAAAATTACTCATAAGTGCCCATTACTGGCCTTGCAAACAGCTGGTACCCAATATTCCCAGCTCCACAAAATAACAGTAAATAGATAACAGCTATTAAGAACATAACTACTGTTCTAAACTGAACACAAAAGCTCTCATTTTTCATCCTCACACTAACAGTAATATCATTTTATCTTTACTGATAATCTGACTGAAGCACAGAAAAGATGTATAATTTTTCAAAGAAAGCTCAGCTTTCAACATCAAACAAAACCTTCAAAATCCATTTTATATAATCTTCTGGAAATTTTTCCTTTAATACAGTCTGTGTTGGTGGTGTGTGTGTGTGTGTGTGTGTGTGTGTGTGTGTGTGTGTGTGCGTGTTTGTGTGTGCACGTGTGCATGCGCACGTGCATATGCAGTTGTGGAGGGGGGAGACAAGGAGAGATGGAGTGAGAACATTTAACAATATGTTGCAAACTGCATGTGAAATAAGAATTTCCTCTTTTATCTCAGCATTTCCTACAAGATCTTACACAAAGAAAGTAAATTAAAAGTTCTTTATTGACCAAAAACCTCTTGCCCAAAAGCTAGGCATCTTCATGAAGTCAAGGTTCTAGTCTTCAGCATCTTTGTCCTGTGGCTCTTGATCTCCATGATCTGCAAATGGAACCACCCAAGATAACCTCCCCTCATAATCTCATTTCCACCATTCTTTCCCCTCATCTCTTCAGGGAGAGACCAATGAGATCTGGGGCTTGCTTTACAACTTGGCTGATAATCCTCATAGCCTATGTCACCCTTTATAGACCTCATATAGAATTCACAAGCCATCTGCCTTTCTCTGAAGTCCTCTTAGCCTTATTTCCCTGGTTGAACCTGAATCTTTAATCTGAGATAGAGGGTGTGTGCCATGGTACAAGTTTCTTATGCATTTTAATTAAAACATAATTACATCAGTTTTCCTCTTCCCTTTCCTCCTTCCAACTCCCCTCAAACCCCTTCCTTCCAACTCCTTCCATGCCTCCACTTTCAAATTAATAGCCCCTTTCCTTTGATTATCATTGTTACATTTGGGTGTATATTAAGTATGCACAAATATATAAATACAGCCTTCTGGGCCTGTTTTTTAATGTTTTGTGCTTCTGCTTTCAGGATGACCACCTTGTATTGGAAATCCAACTGGAGACTCGTTCCTGGGAAAGGCTAATTCTCCCTCTCTCAGCAATCATTAGTTGCCCATAGTTCTTTGTCTGGGCGTGGGACCCTAGATATTTTCCTTCTTTGTGTCAGCGTGCCTATTGATATTGCCCCTGTTCCAGTTTGTTTACATAACCATTTCTAGAAGAATCTTTCACAGCACACTTCCTGGTATTGTGGCTCTTAAATATTTCCACACCTTCTACTAGATGTTCCCTGAGCCACAGATACAGAACCAATGGTGTAGATGTAGCCACTGGAACTGAGCTACTCATGATCCATTGATATCTGCACTGCATCCAGCTGTGGCTTTCTGTTAATGGTCTTCAATTCTCATGAAGAAATGTGTCTTTGATGAAGGGTTGTAGCTACATTTATATCTGGAGATTTGGATCTATAAACCTCAAATGAGAAAAAAGACATGAATATAGTCTTTTTTTTAGGTTCATCCATTTACCTGGATAAGGTGGCTTACAGATGTTTGAGGAGTTTACTGGAAGATACCAAGTATTAGGTACCAGCTAGTCCTTCCGACAGCTGAGTTGACTAGAAATGAGTAATGCTTTTTTTTTCCATATGCAAAGAACATAAAAATGCTCCCGTTGTGGTGGTTTGAATAGGAATGTCCCTTACCTTTATATATTTGCATGCTTAGTCATTAGGGTGTGGCACTAGTTGACAGGGATTAGGAGGTGTGGCTTTGTTAAAGAAAGTGTGTCACTGGGGGTGGGCTTTCAAATGCACTAGCCAGGACCAGTGTCTCTCTCTTCCAGCTGCCTGCTGACCAGATAAATAGCTCCTTCTCCAGCACCATGTCTGCCTGCATGCTGCCATGCTTCCCATCATGATAATAATGGACAAAGACTCTGAAACTGTAAGCCAGCCCCAATTAAATGTTTGCCTTTAATAGAATTTCTGTAATCACGATGTCTCTTCACAGCAATAGAACAATGACTAAGATAGAAGTTATTACCAGGGCCTAAGGCATTGCTGTCATAGGCTGGACCATGCTTTTCTTTGGAGAAATATTGAACACTTTGGAATTTTGAACTAGAAAAGTGATTGGACAACTTTAAGTGGGAATTAATGGGCCATCCTAGTAGGATCATGGAAGATAGTAATGCTGCAGGTGATTTGAACTTGGGTGTCTGGCTCAAGTTGCTTCAGAGGATAAGAATATTAGCAAGTGGCCCAGAAGTTGTTCTTGTGATACTTTAGCTAAGAATGTGGCTGCTTTTTGCCCTTGTCCAAAATGTCTTCTGGAGGCTAAAGTAAAGAATTCTGGATTAATGGCCCTGGCTACTGTTATATTGACTGTCCAGAGCATTGACCTTTATCAATAGAGATCTGATTTATTAACCTAACTCTAATACAAAAACATTCCACTATACCACACACTATCATCATTCAGAGCTCAAGATTTTAAATCTTCTTTAAATCTCCATAATGTGTAATCATACTAAAGGTTAAGATCAAGTGAGCTTTTGTACTCACTTCTATTACATGAAAGGCTTCTTCTGCCTTTTCAGAGCTCACCTTAAAGAATGCTTATGCTGTTAACACAAATGTGTGTGTCTACTGCCTTTTCTACAATGTATATTTCAATGCAAATAACAATTGTAATGCTAACATGTCTAAAGTTTTATCTCCTTTGTGAAACTTAAGGGATTCTTGTAAGCTGCACAAAATCCACCTGAATCCACCTCTCAGGTCAATTGGGCTCCAGATAAGTAATGTACCTATTGCCTATCTCAGAAGGTAGGAATCCTCCCTTTCCCCTGGTTTTGGGACTTCCCTTTCCTGGCTACTTGATGGCTACATTCCTACATCCAACACCAGCTTATTGGTGAGTCTTCACCTCTGGTTGGCATAACCTCTCACCAACCTACATCCAAACCCTTCATCAAGGACCTTCTTCTCCCTTGGGTAAAATTTTCCCTTCACCAGCACAGTTTCTCTCCTTCCCCCTGATGCTTGTCTACGAAATCCCAGCTAGGTAAACCGTGTCTGCTACAAGCAACTGTGCCCTTGGCCAATGCTAATCAGCTGTTGGAACAGATTTTGCCATGCTACTCTACTGAGTCAAACCTTGCTCCTGGGACACCTTGATAGGTCACTGACTCCTACCTGCCCAATGGGAATAGTCCATTCATCTGTTCCTTCAGATTCTCCTCTGAGATGTCATCTGGAGATTTTCAGATTTCTACATCTAGAGCCTACTTTTAAGGGCCTCTAAGCTTACACACCTCTGTAACCAAACTTGGCCTCAATTTCCTTAGATGACAGATACAAAACCTTTTTAGTTACTGCTAGTGACTGGGTAAATGGAGGTTTCCTCAGGAAAATGGAGGTTCCCAGGTTCAAGTTTCTTTGACCTAAACCTTCCATCTCAGAGATGAACAAAATGTTTTCTTCTCTGAATCATAGTGTACAATATCAAGCTATGGGATTTTTCTCCTCATGTTTTCTCTTTGCATGGCCTCTCTCCCTTCTTTATGCAAGCTATTGGCCAGCTCTGAACTCATAACCTCAGGGAAAGCATTTGACATGGCAGAAACAAAAGTAACTCATATATCTTTCTGGCTATGATGTTTCAGAAGCCTAACTTTTAAAGAAAACATCACACTGTTATGTCCAAGTCTCACAGACCCCAACAGCCACCAAGGAGCTGATTCTGATACAAATGCAGTAGGGCCTTTTATTACAAGCTCAAATTGGGGCCCGCAATGTCACCAATGCAGCAACATAGAATATAGAGCCTGGAGCTCAGGAGGAGCAGGGTTTTTATTGGCTTGCAGTGAGCTTTGGGAAATTACAGCTTAGTAGTTACATAATTTGGTGCCATTCACCAATGGCAAGATTGTTACAAGGTGATTGTGGCTAACTAACATTGAACAAGCTATCTATAGACCTCAAGAATATTAGGTATTTCTGTGACATGAAAGTTCTACTACCAGGTCAGTGGGCTGCCCAGAACAGATACCCCACCCTGAGATAAGATACCTTCCCATGCTTGTGGTTACCTCTAGGCTATTCCTTAGATAGGGGACTCTGTTGTCTTCTTCGTAGAATTGATGACCTATGGCCTAGTTCCTGGGACTGTTGACTTTTGGGGTAGAGGTCAGGCCTGGTTCTCTCAAGACATTACAGGAAAATAATAGTGTAACACTAAGAAACTTGAAAGAAGAAAATGTTCAAACCTAAACCAAGGAAGATAGACTCAGAGAAGGATGTGAGAAGAAAGAGATCTGGAGGTCTGAAGAGAGGAGGGGCTTAGGTCTCCCTTTCCATGGTACCACCAGGGAACTGAAGATGCTGGAAAGAAAATGGCAGCTGGTCTTTCTCAGCATCTGGAAACTAGGTGGCCATACTAATACAGTTAAGACCAGCAGAAAGCGAAATGATTTTATAGGGCCACATGCACAGGAACAAGAGATGACTCCATAGTGGCTCATTTGAATCAATGCTTACGATGTGTCACATGACGCTGGACTGCAAAACAACCCTGAGGTTGGGAGCTCCATGTAGAAATAAAATTGAATTATAGAAGATAGATGCTCAAGTTTCCATTCAACTATTTTCATAGTCTGAGATTCATACCCTTTACCCAGATAATAAAAAGTAGCAGGTAAGAGAGTCTGCCTCTGGAAAAGGAAGCATAATTTCCCTTCAGACTGAACCTCTGGAAAATGACTAATATAAACCTTGCCCATAATATTAAAATAGTAACTGAAGTCTCTGCAGAGAGAACAGAAAGTGCCAGAATTTACTAGAAAGCCAAAATTTTCAAGATGGGCTTGGTACAAGGTGAGTTCTCTACCCATGTGGCTCTGATCCAGTGGTGAGCTGGAGACTACTGAGAGAAAAATCTGTCATTTTTCTGTTCAAAGGGGAAAAGGAGCTAAGGCTTTCGATGCCTCTGGAAGTTGAGGGGCACTCCAAATAACATAAAAACAAAACAAAAACAAACAAAAAGAGAGACCCACCTTTCAGTGGAGCTCTGCCCAGTCAGTCACTGATGCTTTGAGGCCACAAATAGCAAGACCAATGCAAATATTTCACTTTGAAGACAGGGGCTGGAAATTGGACTGAGACTGGGACTTAAGCCCAGCTATTATAACTACACTCAGTGAAGTGAAGGGAATGGTCTCCCAATAAAAGAACGTGTCACCAAATAATAGAAAATACAAAAAGAACCAAATGGAAATATTAGAAATGAAAACTGAGATGTATCTGAAAATGACTAATCTTTTGGATGAGCTTAATGTCAAAATAAATCAAGTAAAAGAGTCAATGACCATAAAGGAAAAGTATCCAACTTAAAAAGAAATGACATAAAAGATTGAGAAAGGAGATCAACACAGCCAATGCATTTGTGAGACAACCTCAGCCTAATTTGCCTACAGAAACAGGATAAAAGAGAGACAGCATGAAAATATTTAAGTCATTGTGGCTGGCATCACTTCCAATAAGCACTTCTTCCATTTCTGTCCCATTTCCAGAAGGGACCAGGGGCTGACTGGGGTTGCTTGGAAGACAAAAATCTACACATTCAAGAAACACTGCTCTAAGCCTTACAAATAGAAGTAAAACTAAAGAAGCAGGTATGACATAGAAGCTGCTGGCTGAACAGGCTTTAGAAATGAAGGTTGAGGTGGTGGGAGGTGGTGGTGTCTGGCCTGCCTCTGATGTTCAGCTGGCAAGACTGAGAGACCAGAGAATTAAATATTAGGTTTTTGGGGTATTGGTTTAAAGTGTAAAGCACAAGCCTGAACAAAGGCCAGCCAGGTGGAGACATGTCCAGCCAACTTCAGGGGAGGAACTAGCCTTACTGCATTCTTTTCCTGCCCACTGGAGATACAGTTGCTAGGAAACCAGCCCAGATGACCAGGCCAGAACCATTTATGGTCTTGGCACCTAAAGTAAACCAATCATTTCAAAAGTCAATTTCCCTTATCCAATCATGTACTGCCTAGGCATGTAATTCCCTACTACCAGTTTTTCCCTTTTAAAACCTTGTTCCCCTATACTGCCTTGCCACACTCCTCCTCTTCACCAGGGAGGTTGCTGCAACCTGGGCTCAAGCTTGTAATAAAAAGATCCTCATGCGGATTCGACTTCTGGTTGTTTTTTGGGGTCTCGAGATCTAGGTACAACAGGACTGATGGTTTTTCGTGTATGCTGTTTTTTTCTGATGTGTTTCTCCAGCCACTGTAGAAACAGAGGAATAAAGATTTAATATGGGGATTAGATGATGCTGGATCACATATTGCAGAAGTCATTTCTACTATTGCTACTATTAGACTTAATGTAATGTATAAAAATCTTAACTCCAAGTTTGGGACTTAGTAGGATAGACAAACATTGGGCTACACCGGACATGTTTCGACTCAAACACAGATGCAGTTGTCTATGTAGTTAATAGCCGTAACTCAGACACAGTCAGCACTTCCAATCATTTAGATGCCATGAAGGAAGTGGGATGAAAAAAAGCCATTCTAGTGGTGTTTGTAAATAACCAAGACCTGGAGCTGGCCATGGTACTCTCAGAAATGACAAGTGTATTCAATTATTAGCCATAAAGAACCCAAAATAACAAATATTCAAAACATCAGCAACCAAAGGGTGACCTTGATGAGACAGTAGAATGACTAGCTGAAACATTGAAAAGGAGCCAGGAAACTCATCACTTCAGTGCTTGTGAATCAAATACTATGTCACATTATTTCTTTGGAAACAGATGTTTGTCATGTGACTGAATGTTAGGATGGTAAGGTTGCTGGCATATGCAGAACTGACTTCAACATTTCACTAGTCATAAAAATATGTATTTGGCCAGAGAAGTAGGTTGATAGAATCATCCAACTGGTCTATATACCATAAATTATTTCTTCCTTGCTTTCTTGAATGAAGGGGTATATTGTATTTGTATAGAATTTTTACTTAATTGCAGTCCTTTTAATGAATGCACATGCTTCTTGGGAGAAAAACCCTTCTATTTAAAAAAAAATGCTAAGGAAAATGTACTTGGGTGGTGCATAGCTACTAAAAAAAAATTATACATTTATTTATTTATTTTGTGTGCATGTGTATTAATTTGTGTACACACATAGAGAAGTCAGAAGACAATTTGTGGAATTCAGTTTTCTTCTTTCATCCTTTGGTTTTAATTCAGGTCATCATTTGTGGTGGAAATCTCCTTTACCAGCTGAAATGTCTCTCAACCCCTTACTGGCTTTAAATCTCTCTTATCCAAAGCCATAGGCAACACAAGAGTTCTATACTTAAAAATATCCCTCAAAGAGGAAGGCAGCATTGAGTACAGACAGCAAGTAAAGATCTAGGTTCGTGAGACAAAAGCATACCTGTAAACTGAGATATACTAAGCAACCTTCTCTAAGCCTGAAAGGAGTGGAGCTGGGAAAAATTGAGGATGGAAAGACTGGGTAAATACATAAGTAAATAAAGTGCTCCTTCAGTTAAGTAGATACAGCACTGCCATATATGACAAGCATAAAGATGGATGGTTATATTCTCTGTAAATACTATATTTGCTGTAAACAGCTAAGGTTACTGTGTCAATCAAGGTCTAGACAAATGGTAGATACTAGTTTTCTAAAGAGAGAAATGTAATAGGAAAAAGTTAGTAATTAGTAAAATGTGTTTTAACTTTGGAAATACCTAAAGGTGACTTTAAGGCATAGCAAACTCAGGAAGTAGTGATTACAGAGATCACACAAAAAACTGGTAAGAACTCAAAAGAGCCCTTCTCCCTCTGAGGCTGAGATTAAGACCTCATTAGATGCACTGTGGCCACCACAGGAGCATAGTTCCTTCCCAGAAGCACAGAAATTTGCTGGTATATGTGCAGTACAGAGGTCTGTGGAGAAAGCCGCTGGAGGGCTAAGAAACTCACCAAGGTATGCAAGCTAGCTGCAGCTGGTGCACAGGATGTGGCCGACCAGGGCACCAGAGGGCCTGAGGGAGGCAGCAGGGAAATGCCCTTGGCAGAAACCTTCTCTGCGGCTGAGGGCCGCTGAACCTTCCGCATGCTGTTACACTGGCAGCCCTACAATGGGAAGATCCCAAGAGCCAGAACATTGGCTTTGCCACAAACTGCAACCCTCTAGTGCCCTCTATTGGCCAAGCCTACCTGAGCCGGCCAAAAGACTGCTTTCTCGTTCCAGCTCCAGTAAGTTTAACAGAAATCACAGGCAGCTTTGGAAGTGAGAGTGTGCCCAGAGGTGGAGTCTAATACCTAGGGATATAAAAAAAAAGATATAGTGTGTAAACTAGGAGATAGATACAAACAGAATTCTAAATAATGCATTCAAATGTCCCCAAAACAGAAAGAAGGGAAGAACAAAGGAATAAAAACCAAAGAGAAGGAGGAAAGTGTGTGTGTGTGTGTGTGTGTGTGTGTGTGTGTGTGTGCTATCTCAATATCATTGTCTTACATAAAAAAATAAAATAAAATACAGAAGAGTGCACACTGACTTCATGGTCTTATTTACATACATTTTTAGAAAATGCTAATTAGCCTGTAAAGACAGAAAGCACACCAGATTGCCTGGGACCAGAGGAGAAGATAGCTGCTGGGCAACAATGTGCATGAAGACATCTTTAGGGTTAAGAAGCATGTTCTGTGTGCTGACGGAAGGAATGCCTCATGGGTATATGTGTTTGTCAAAAAGAAAGGCATCATTGGAATATTGGAATTATATATATATTTTTTTTTCTAAGTGGATAGAGTTGATCGAAGGAGAATTGTACATAGTTTGATCATCTATTAATTATTTTTTTTTTACAATAGACACATATAATGCATTCTGATTACTTCCCACACACACACTGCCTCTTACCTTCCTTCCACCCCTATCAACTCCTGTACCTCTCTACTAATCCCTTTCTGGTGCTATATTATGATTCACTTAATTTAACCTGGGCTGTCTGTGTGGCTGTGGGTTTTTTACTATGGATTGGAGTCTTGTGGACACACCTATGGGTACACAACCAAAGACAATGACTTTCTATCCTCCTGAATCTCCCAGGTCCAATAATTCAAAAAGGAGGAATAGAGCCCCATGAGGCCCTTTCCCATCTATGAATGATTGTAAACAGGTTCAGACATGCAGACCAGTACTGGTAAACACAGCTGATGTGATTTAATGATTGCAACGTCCTAGTCATGCCTGAAAGATGGCATTTTAGCTCTTCTCTCTACCTTCAAGCTCTTATATCTTTCTCATTTCCTCTTTGAAGGCTTTTGTGACCTTTAAGAGGGTGGTATAAATGTCTTGTTTAGAGACAGCGCTCAGTCACCATCTACTCTTAGCACCTTGAGCAGCCGTGAGTCACTGCAAAGAGAAGCATCTCCAATTAAGGCTGAAAGTAAGATTTGTCTTCAGTTAGCTCTGGCTTCCAGCCTGCTTGTACAGCCTCCATCATGTACTCTGGATAGCAGAAAACACTTAGCTGGGCTTTTTTAAGCAATAGGCAAAATGTTCCAGTAGGAACAAAGACTCTAGCGAGCCTGACAGTTGTAGTCAGGGCTGTTCTCTCCGAGGATCTGGTGTCCCTGTGCTGAGCTATATCACTTCCTGCACCAGTAATGAAAACAGTGTCTTGTGAATATAATATCATCTAGAGTGAATCAGTCCAAAGATTCAGCTTTCAGTTCCACAGAGCTAAGAGTAGTGCTGTTTCACTATCTGAAGTCCATGCTCTATTGGAGCAGCTACCCATGGCAGAATGAATCATCTGCTAGAGAATTCCTAAATAAAGACATCTTCTGAACAGCTCTGGGCTCTGGCTCCTGGCTTCTGGTTTGATGGGCCGATAGTTTAAAGAGCCAAATATCCCCCTATAGAGCTGTGCTAAGGCACAGGGGAAGATGCAGCCAGCAAAGACAGAAGAAGAAACCACATCCAGACTGTAATAAATAACCAGACATTCACTTTCCTATCTGTTTGGATGGTTTTAAAACCAAAGCAAATAGGGATGTCCTAAATATAATTCACCAATATGATAAAGACCTTTCCCATGCATGTCAACTTTAAAGAAATGAAATTGTGAGAAGGAACTGCAGAAAAGTTTGCTGGGTCTCATTAAGTGAAGTGTAAGAAGATTTTTTTTTTCACTCAGAGTAACTGGCATATACCATTACTTTCCAGACATAAAGCCCTGAACTAGTTGCTCAGTGGGAAGGGAAGTCTTAAGAAAGGGCTTTTTCAAACATGGCAGTCTGTGAGCAGTAAAGTAAATAGTAGTATATAAAATGGAGCCTCAAAAAAGTTTTCTTTTAGTATATAAAAAAATAAAACATAATAAAGGACACTTCCCTTCAATGTCATGATCTTGAAAGCAATGAATGTATTCTCAAGCCAGTCCAAGGATTCTATTTGGAACTAAATTACCCTCTTAGTGAATACCCATAACCTTCACATGGCCTCTACATGCTGCACTGTGAATACAGCTATCCCAGGGGAAAAAATGCCCACAATGTCATTGCTTGATATGATAGAAACAGTAAAGGTTTTAAGTCAAGTGTCCTGCTTCTCTGAACATCAGCATCCTCATCTCTGTAAACAGGACTAAAAATACATCATAAAGTTGTTCGAGGAGCATGTTTTTAAGCCTATGAAGGGGCTGTGGAAATGAATCAAGGAGTAGCATACTTAGTGCACAAGCATGAAGACCTGAGTTCAGAATTTCCAGCACCTACAAAAAGACTGACTGCAGTAATGCTATCTCCAGTAACCTCAGTGCAGATAGAATAGAGACATGTGGATTCCAGGCTATTGCTGATCAGCTAGTCTAACTGAACTCTCTCTCAAAAAAAAAAATAATAATAATAAGGCAAGCACATCAAAAGAGAGAGACACAGAGAGAGATTAGGAAATTTTCAGTTAATAAATATTGAAGAGCTATTCTTTGCTCAGTAAATAAATTTTCTTTTCAATTTTACAAGACTTTATTTTGGTGAAAAAGAGATGCCATCATAAACTCTTATGCTTGAGCACTTTCTTGAGCCCACTGTGGTCCAGGCATAGGTCTGTTCTGTCAGGGCGGGTTGATGCTTTCACATGAGTTTTAGAATGTTTCCTGGTTGGTACAAGTTCCTTCACCCCCTGCATCTCAGTTTCTTCCTCTTCAACAGGAATTAAGAACAATGATTACCTCAAAACAATCCCCGTGGGAGGCTGTGCACTTATTCCAGAATGAAGAGGTGCCTCTAGCAATCCCAAGGTTTCCTCGTCCCTCATAGCCAGGTTTTCCCCTTCTCAAACCTCTGCTGAGCCGTAAGTTTTCCCCAACTTCAGAAAGCTATTGTTTAAGGACCATAGAGTCGCATGCACAAGATGTCAGGAAAATAAAAAGTCTCTATTTTAATAATCTTCCTGGAGAATTTCTTTTACTTTCATGCTTTATTGAGACTTTTACTCCTCAAAAACATACTTCCCCTGTGACCCTCCAGGGCTGTTGATCTCACAGCCATGTTTCCTACCACTGAGCCTGGCAATGGGGTAAATATCCTCCTTTCTCTCTGCTGCATGTCCTAAACTAACTTACTGTCTCTTCCCTGAGAACTGCAGTCGGAACACCCACAGCATTAGAGCACCCCCCCACACTCAGTGAGCTCACCTGTGTCAAGTGAAACAGCCACTTTTCACTCTCTCAAATCCTACTCTTACATTCAGAATTTTTGTAGCTGTAACAAATCACCTGAGACAAACAGTTTACAGAACAGGATTTTTTTTTTTTTCTGGCTCACAGTTTTAGAGATCTCAGTCCTTGGTCACTCGACTCCATTGTTTCTGGGCTAGAATTGGCAAGGTGGTTTGCCGCATGGCAGACAGGAAGCAGAGAGGAAGGAAGGGACTTGCCCAGGAACCAGGAATAACCTTTAAAGTCTCACATGACCTACATCCTCTCTCTTTAAACCATTATATGCCAGGTATTGCTCAACATACAAGAGTCCTCAAAATGGTTTTCAAAATACTTAATTCTGTTAATATATTAAAATTATTCATATTCCTATTTATCAAGGTCAGTGTTAACAAGTGGGACTTACTGTAAATGTTATTTATATTTATATGATGCTTACAATGCTTACAGTTAATAGCATATACTTATTTTAATATCCTACATTTTTAATGTCTTGGGATCTGAGGTATATTTCTCTTAAGCAGTGTATAAAAGAATTTTACAGTTATAGTGTGTAAGTTAGAGTATATGGTCTGATTATACTTTATATAATTAATGTATCATAGGTGCTTTAGGGGAAAATAAAGTCAGAAAGAGGGTTAAGAAATTTTGGGAAAGTCATCTGCTTTTAATAATGGTGGCCAGGCACAGAAGGTACCTTAGGAGCACAATATTGAACCATGCTGCTGTGCAGAAGAAAGTTGTTCCTGAAAGAGCAAGCATCAAATGCAAAGGCTCATGGGTATGAGCTTGTCTGGGCTGATCAAGGGAAACAGGTAGAACAGCAGAGCAGAAGACTGGTGAACAAGCACTGGAAATGAGAACTGGAGACTTGGGGCAGAGGTGGAGAAGCAGACCTTGTAGGAAATTATAGCAGGCCGTGGCAAGTATCATCCCTGTTATCAGAGGCCTCAGTATTTGAATGCTGAAAAGAGAAAAAGAGAGGAGACAGAGACAGAGAGAGAGACACACACACACAGAGGGGTGATTTATCCAATAAAGTCACAGAACCTCAAGTCTCAGAATCCCTGCTAGGAATTTCAGTCCCCTGACCCACTCCACTGTGCCTAACCCCATATGACTTCTCTTGATTGCTTGTTTGTTTGCTTGTGTGCTTATTCAACTTATACTCCTTCCTTTCTTCCCTCCCTTGCACAGTCCATCTTTGTACCTCTCTCTCACACTATTCACCTGACAAAAAACAATCCTACATTAAATCTGATTCTGTACATACTCTACCTGCACCCACACAGCTCACCAGTTCTGGAGAAAAACACACAATCAACCTGACTTGAGTTCAGATTCTGATCTAGAGTGAACCTACCGCATTTCTCTACCCCATCACGATCATCCACCGAGGCATTTTATGCTCTTTCTTACCACGGCAAACCTTCACATCTTTGACCTCCTATCAGCTTATTTTTATTCTCCGACAAAACATTAAAACAAATAGAGTTTCCATAGTATTCTTCCCCTGTGTTTACCAATCTGCCTCACCTGTTACTATGGATACATTGTCCTCAGCCATCTCTCAACCTCATGCTTTCACAGTCTGGCTGACTCAAGGACATCTTACAGGCAATCATTCCTTCTGTATCCTGAATTGCCAATTTCCCCCTTTCTATTCACAAGTTTTAGCAATACATGTGTGTCGGGAGCCGCTCCCGCCATTACAAGATGGCGCCGGCTTCCTGCTTCCTGGTTCTTCTTGCCAGCATTTTCGCGCTTCTTGTCAGCATTGCTTCGCGATTTGCGCATGCACCGCCTTATGCTAATGTAGAATTGTGTGATCCTCCAATGGGAGATCACATGTTAATTGGGTATTGTGTGGAGCACCAATTACAGATGAACACGCCTCTCTGCTGGCTATTTAAGCAGAGCACAACCCAGGGTCTGGGTCCTTCACCATCTGCAAGAAAGAGCTGTACAATAAACTTGCCGCTGAAGAAATCCTCGGTTGTTGCGTCGTCCTTATCGGCAAAGGCCGCGCGCGACACATGTGATTTATAGAAGAAAACATAGATGTAATTGTTTTTCTTTTTCTAACTCTAGCATAGACCTTTTGGTTTTGTTGGTAGATACATGCATAGAATATCTTCAACACTAAAAACATAAAATTTAATGTGATGCTCCACTGCTTCTGTCCCAAGTGCCTAATCTAAATATATGGAAGTTAATGTAGGTGTAGACTTCTTGTCCTGCTAATTTGGGTGTGTGTGTTAGATGTGTTTATTTGCAAGTTTTTATGATATATATAAAAATCAAAAACAGAAATGTTTTTGTTATTCCATTTTTAAATATATATTTTTAAATCCTGTATCTCTTTTTGGGATTTCCCATTTCTCTGTCCCCTGTAGAGATTCCCTTGGTTATAGTTTGTATCTGAAATAGGTGCGTAACTATGTAATTATTGGAAAGTGATGGAACCTTTAGGAGGTAAGATCAGTAGAATGTGTTAAATCATGGTGAGCATGCTCCCTTAGGGTAACAGTGAAACTCTGGCTTTGACTTCCTGTTCTTCCTTTCTGTTTCCTGAGGCTTTCTCTGCCATGCCCTCACCCATAATACCATCACAAGTCTAAAGCATCATGGCCAAATGATAATAAACTTCTTACCTTTCTAAGTTCAAGCCTTCTTCCTCACGGTGAGGAAGGCTTCAATCTACCAAATTGGCAATGCTTTAAAAAAAAAAATTTTTTTTTGGTTCTTTTGAATTTCACTTCATGTACCCCAATCCTACTAATCTCCACCTCCCCTCCTATGCACCTCCACCCTAGCAACCTCCCCCCACAAAAGAAAAAAAATCCCCTTGTGGAAGCTGTAGTGTGTCACAGCGTGTCCCACAGCACACCATTTTGTCCACACTTCTTTACTTGCAAATGTTCATTGCAATGAGTCATTCATTGGTCTCGCACGAGGCCTCTGGCTTCTGCTATTCTCTCAATACTGTAACCTCACTGAGACTCCTCTCAGATATTTTGTTGTAACCCTGTGTCACGGAGATTCTGTTGTTTCAGATCTGTAGGACTTGGTCCTTTCATGCCCTTCAGCAGTTCATCAGTGGGGTAGATTTTGGGCTGGGCCAATTCAAAGCCCCGAATCTGGGCCTGACAGGTATATGAGCTGGTCAGCTCATCAGCTCCCCCTCTCTCAGGTCCTTAGGTGGCTCACCAGCAACCCCCTCAATCAGGGCCAGCTCTACCCTGCTGCCCGGGCAAGGTGCAGGGCCTGCTCTCCCGCGTGTTGCAGCCTGTGAGGGAAATGGCCAGTTCTCCCAGGGCCAGATCTCAAGCCTTCCATAGATGGCAAGGGACGAGGGACGAGAGTAGAGAGTAGGGTATCTCTTTTTCATCCACACCACCACCCAGTAGACAATAGGAAGGGTCAGCTCTCCTGCTCTCATGCCCTTGGGGCCAGCTCACCTGCAACCCCTACATTCAGGGCCAGCTCTACTGTGCTGCCCAAGTTAAGTGCAGGACCTTTCTTCTGACTGCTGCAGCAGGTGAGGGGCAGGGACAGTTCTCCTGCCCTGACGACTCCAGGGATCACTCTGTCGCCTGTTGTAGGGGGCAAGGGGCAAAAGGAGGAGGCATTTATCCCTCACCCAAGCCACTTCACAATAGACTAGTGGCAGAAACAACTCCCCCACACTAACGCCCGCGGGCCAGCTTGCCCATACCCCCACCACCAGGATCAGCTTTACTGCACTGCCTATGAGAGGTGCAAGGACTGCTCTCCCAAGAGCTGCAGCAGGTGAGGGGCAGGCACTGCTCTCCTGTTCTCATGACCCCAGGGTTAGGTCTCCCACCTCCTGCAGGTGGTGAGGGGCAAGGGAGAAGAAAGGTATTTTTCCCTCATCTATGCCACCATACTGGAAACGGTGGTAGAGCCAGCTCAACCATGCCCATATCCTCAGGATCAGCTCAACCACAACTCCCTCAATGTGCATGGGCTGCTTTTCGGAGTGCTGCAGCAGGCTAGGGTTGGGGTCAGCTATCCTGCTCTCATGCCCCATGATGCCCATGAGAGAGGTGGGGCCAGATTTGCACAAACCTCTGTCCTGGGACAGAAGCCCAGAGCAGGGATGTCTGTCTAGCTTTTGATGGTAACAGACCCCTGGTTACCATGGTTACTGGGCCACAGACCCAGACATGGTCCCCTGGCAGCATAAGCCAGGACTCCACCATGGTCCCAGGTGGCATCATAGGCTACTCACATAAGGCTTTTCTCTCTACCCCTAAGTATCTAGTTCTGCCTCTCTTCATTGTGCCAATATCCCTGTTTCTTTCGCTTCCATTTCTCCTCCACTTACTTGCTCCTCTTAGTGGAACCCAGGATCTGTGAGTGTCTAGGGCCATCTCAAGAGTGGTTTCAGGAGTGCTCTGCTCTGCTTGTGCATTCTGGTGCCAGACTGGTGGTCATCTCCAGCCAGGTCCCTGTCCAGACCAATGGCACCAGTCCTCACCCTGCTTGCCGAGAGGCCTCTTGCAAGGGTCATTTGTCTCGGGCTCACTCCCACCTGGATCCGGCTGTCCCAGATGGAGTTCATTTAGTCTCCAGCTTGCTACTGACCCAGCCTGTCATCAGACTGGTGGTCATCTCAGGCTTGTTTTTTCAGGAAATGTTAGGCTGCAAATCACTCAGATGTTCATAGTTCAGAATACTGAGCACAGGCATAGCCTTTCTCCTCTCTGCTACCTACTGACACACATGTGACACAGCATCCACACCTGCTATGCTTCTTGGGGCAGGGGTAGTGTTCTTTGTTATTAGTATTTCACACTGTTTTCAATAGAATGATGCCTTGGTTGTTTTTTGTTACTATATTTGAATGCTATGTACTGGATGACTTATATAAAATAGAAGTTTATTTTTTCTGTAGACTATAAAGTCCAAGAGAATGACCAGCAGCTGCTCAGATACAGATGAAGGCTTCATGCTGCATGCTGTAGCTATAGTAACAATTACAGAGGGCATCACTGAGCTAGAAAAGCAGCTGCACTGGCTCAAACCTCCCTTCTCTTCTCATAATGCACCCATACAGTCATGGATACCCTATCCTCAAAATCCTAACTACCTCCCAAAGACCTCATCTCCAAAGACCAGTCACATGAGCTCAAGAATTGGGTTTCCAAACCATGAACTTTTGAGGGATATATTCAAATAGTAACAAAGGGTTTGTCTAAATTTAAAAACTGACTTAACAAAAAGAATCACGTCCTCAGTCTTTAACAGCTCAGCTCTCCAGGTTCAACTGCTCCTTTTATTTGTTTTAATTGGCATTCATTATTTATTATTATTATTATTATTATTATATTAACTAATTAATTAACTTAATTTACATCCTGCTTACAGCTTCTCCTCCTCCTCTCCTCCCAGGTCCTCCTTCACATCTCCTGCCTTCCCCCATCCACTTCTTCTCCCCTTGTCCTCAGAAAAGGGAAGCCCCCCCCATGGGTATCAACCCATCTTGCCATATCAAGTTGCAATAAGACTAGGTGTGTCTTCTTTTGAGGCTACAGGAGGCAGGCCAGTTAGGGGAGAGGGATCCAAAGGGAAGCAATGGAGTCTTCCCACATGAAGACTCAGCTGCACAACTGTTACATATGTGCAAAGGGCCTACATCCGTTCCATGCATGCTCTCTGGTCAGCAGTTCAGTCTCTGTGAGCCCCTACTCCCCCAGATTAGTTGATTCCTTGTGGATTTTCTTGTGGTGTCCTGACCACTCTGGCTCTTTCAATTCTCCCTCTTCCTCTTCCACAGGATTCCCCAAGCTCTGTTCAATGATTGGCTGTGGGTCTCTTCCTGTGTTTCCATCAGTTGCTGGGTGAAGCTTCTCTGATGACAGTTATGTACTCATTATTTAAATGATGTTATCCTGGTTCTATATGATTATTGTGTAAACACGTGTATATGCATATGAAAACTCTCTGTGGAACTCAATATATGTGCATGCACATATGTTATATATGCATCTAAACTGGATGCATAAGTTTATGGCCCCATTTTTATTTGGGTATCCAATAAAGCCCTCAAACCTATCACCGCCTGTTCCAGCATGCCTCCCATAACTCTCTATCTCGAATGTTCACTCTGCCATGAAAGGTTTGCAATCCACCACATTGTCACTCACTTGTAGAGCTTTCCATACCTCCTCCTTCCTGTTTACATATGTCCTAATTGCTCTGTTTAAAATTCAGGTGAGGAAGCACCACCTCTGATGCATCTGTCTGGGTTGAGTGCTTACATTTCTTTCTAGCAGAATGTTGAGCAAACATTCTGAGCAAACTCATAGTCGCGGCATCTGATTTACTTATCTGCAGTCCCCAGATTACGTAAATATCTTAATGAAGCTGAATCGACTCATTCAGTCATTATTTTCCGAGTTCTTTCAAAGTACTCTCTACATAACAGGTATTTAACATACTCATTTAAATGAACAAATGGTGTTTATAAAACATTTTAAAACCCACTTTACGAAGATATTTCAAGCCAGCTGTGGCGGCATGTAACTATAATCCCAGCCCTGAGGAGGATGAGGCAGAAGGATCTCAGCTGTGAAAGCAACCTGGGCTACAACATAAGAGCCTGTCTCAAAACAATAATGATAATAATGCTAACAATGTTTCAATTTTTCAATATGGTAATTATATCTTAGTAAGATTAATTTCTCTGGGATATTTCTTTAAAGGAATAAAAAGTACAGTTGCTTGCTGATGTCTGCAAGTATGTGTTTGTTTATAGTTTCCCTTTCTCCAATAACAAGCATCTCTAAGGTTTAATTCTGTAGTGGACAGAAGAAAAAAACATACCTAACAGACTGCATGGATTGTTAATAATTTGCTTATACGTGGCCACTGGAGAAGGTGTTATTTGTAACTTCCGCCTTTATTTTTTTTTCTAAAGACTAACAACCAGATTACCAAATAGAATAACTATTATACTTCTTCTGGCCACTGGAATAACTGAGAGAGTAATACACAGGGTTTCAGAGTTTAGCTTCTCATTATCACTTCTATCAGTTTCAGAGTGGGCTCTGCTGTTCTCCATATGGAAGCTTCAATGGGCACCACAGATTATAAGCCTTCAACCAGGTACCTCAACACAAGCAACTACCCAAAGCTTTGATGAAGGGCATTCTTTATAAGGAAAATATCTATCATTTAGTACTCAAGTGCAGTACCTCCAAGCATATTTCTAACTTACAAAGAAGGCTGGGTCAGTATATACAGTGGAGAGCTAAGGCTTTTTATTTGAAAGGCTGTTGAATAGACAGAAACAGAAATCACATCTGTATGAAGGAGGGGACCAGAACTGGTTCTTTGCTGTTCTCTTTCCACAAAGCTCATCCTGTGTCCAGAAATCACACTCACAGGTCTCTATAGTCAGTACTTTCTGAGAAAGGACAGTATGAGAAAAAGAAAAAAAAAGAAAGAAAGAAGAAAGAAAGAAAGAAATCCCAAAGCAAATTTATTCTTTGTAAACAAAGCTCTCAGGTCAGCCAGGAACATGTTGGAAAATACTCTCTCCTATATATTTATATATGCCTCAGAAGATTTGAAAATGTGAGTCTATCAAATTACTTAGCAGATAAGTATTCACCCTGGCAAAGCCAATTTTAGTGGCGGTATCAGTCAGAATAACAAGAGTGCTATTCCCCTAGCTCAGTGTGGAATGCAAGCATATATTTCTCACTCACTCTATATGTCTAATGTAGCACTGGGGAGAAACGGTATAGAAAGTTTGAGTTTCTCCAAGTTGAAGGCTGATAATGAATTGTTCTTCACACATGCTTCTTGAACATGGAAAATCAAATATGGAGTATCATAAATGACTGCTCAAGCTCTTTCAGGTGATGCTATGCATCACTTCCTACTGGCTTCTCATTGCCCCTTGTCAAATGGTCTCACATGATCTCTCAGACTGGAAGGAATCACCTTTCTACAACATGGCCAAGGTGAATAGCACTATTCCCACCACAGTGGGGTTTTCCACATTTTTACATACTCTGCCCTAAGCCCTGTGGAGGGAAATGTTGACTTGTCTGCCACAGGAGACACAAATGAGGATGGTGAAGTGGAGGATTCAAGCATCAGAGCGAATACTTCGGCAAGTTCTTCCCCAGCCCGATTCCAAGGTACCAGTGATATGTCAACTGGTTATTTTACATTAAAAATGTGTCACTTCAGGCTAAAGGAAAAACAGGTAAAGCCAAAGTGTAGACTTAGGAGGATTAAATTACACAGATAAATTTTCATGCTGCTCATCAATTCATTCAGTAATATGTGAATCTAGTATTTGGCAGCAAGGGAGAAAGATGAGAAAGATATTATCCTAAAAAGAGAAAATAGTTCTTTGGTGGGCATTTGCAAACTCTGAGTACCAAGAACAATGGGTACTGGGGAGAATCTTTGATTTTGCTGAATGAGTATTAAAAGTGGGGTCACAAACTGTGGAAGAGAATAAACTGAAATATCAATAAAGAAATCTGGAATGGAGAACCAAAATGTAAGGAGGAGACTGAAAAAGGGCTGGAAACAGGAGAGAAGAGAAGAGAGAAATCAGTGATAGGAGACAGATGGAGTGGAAGGAACAGCAATCACAGAGGTTTTCAAGCATAAGACATCTGGACTAGAACTGAGGAATCAAAAAGAGAAATGAGGAGTAACTTTTCAGATGCTGAGTGGAATAAACTCCTCTCCTTGCAAGGCTACCAGTGCACTTCAATATGTGTATGTTTAGAGGTGAATTCATAATATGCCAAAGTTGTCCCCGTGAGTGGCTAAGGAAACCCAGGTCTGTACACATTTGTCTGTAACAGTGTCACCAATGGCACAAAGCATAAAAACAACCCTGTTGAAGACGAAATATAGAAAGAGATTTGAAGAGGTTATATAATGGAAATTTAGGAATCATGATATGGAATCAGTTTATACCAGTCCCCTTTTATTCATATGGAATACACTTATAATTTCCAGTGGTCATCTGAAAGTATAGATAATACTGACCTCTACATATATTATGGGGGTTTTTTGTGTAAACACGGACTTAAAGTTTAATTTATGAATTCGCACAAAAGAAAATTAACAAATCAATTACTAATAAAACACAATAACCGTAACAATACTCTGTAATGATATTGCTTCCATCTCTACTGTTGGGCTTGGTGCCATTTAAGTAAAAGAAGGGTCATATGATTATGAGCACTGTGGTACCACGACAGCCAACGTAACAATAGACCAACAGGCAGAAAATACTTGTACAACGAAACACTTGAAAAACAGATGAGTCACATCCCAGCTGGGATGAGATTAGATGGCACAGGGATTTTTGTCACACTTCTCAACACAATACATCATGCCACTTGGAGATCATGAATTATTCGTGCATGAAATGTGCCATTTAATGTCAGAGATTGACTATAGGTAACTGAAACCATAGAAAGCAAAACATCCAAAAAAGAAGACTCTGACTTTTGCCTTTAGGACAGAAACTAATCCCTTTGAGGCCAAAGGGCAGAGTGTGACTGACATATCCATGCATAATCTCAACACCGTAATAACTGCTGAATCTGTGGCTTTCTCCTGGCCTATGGAATATGATAAAAATTCAGTGGGTTAGCCATTTCCTTGATTGCCCAGTTTAGGAGTTCATAGCTGAATTGGTTATTATGAGATGGGATGTATCTTGTTCCCCATTATCTTCCCCTAACCCTGCTTTCTGGCCTACATGAAATGAGCAACTTTGTTCTACCATGTCCTTCTGCCATGAGAACTCTGCCTTTCTATAAAGCCTAAAAGCATCTAGGTCCATGGGCCAAAATAAACGTTAACTCCTTTAAGTTTGTATTAAGCCACTTTCTCACTGCTGGGCAAAATACCTGACAATAGCAACTTAAGAAGGAAGGGTTTATTGTGGATCACAATTCACAAGTATAGTCCATGCTGACAAAGTCTTGGTGTCAGAGTGTGAGGCAGCTTGTTACACTGCATCTGCAGTCAGGAATCAGAGGAAGGGGCATGCTGGCACTCAGTTAGCCTTCTCTTTCTGCTCTGTCTGGGACTCCAGTCCATGAAATGTGGCTGTCCACAGTTTGAGGCTGTCACCTCAGTTAACTCAGTCTTAAAAGCTCCTGCACAAACATGCCCAGAGATTGATCTTCAGGGTGAGTCTAGAATCTATCAAGTTGACAATCAATATAAACAGTTATGGTGATGATTTCTTTCACATATTTTGTCAAAGCAATGAAAAGTTGATTGACACCTTATATTAAATCATCACAAAGCTTTCAATAAAAAATAAGTAAATAAGTAACAAACAGTTTGCTGCAAAAGTACAATGATACCAAACAAGGTTACTAGCCCTGTTGTTTTGTTCACAAGTAGAACAAAAGAAGGTGGAAGGAGATAATGAGGAACAAGAAAAAATACTTTTAAGCACTGCCAGAGCTGGCAGTTTAAGGCTTTAATGGAGGCAAAAGCAAAAGGGATGGCTGCCCCTGTCACACAGTTCATGTGCTTCTAGAGAGTAATTGTATATCAGGACAAATCTAAATTGATTATAAATCATATAAATTAAAATTAGATTAGAAAATGATTAATCCATTAAACATATCTTTATATATGTTCTGCATTCTTCTGATCTTACGTCTTTGAGTTTCATGTCCCAACAGTTATGGCAATAGACCATTAAATTTCTTTAGAAGTTTCCTCTGTTTTGTATCTTCTTACGTTCGAAGATAGAGCCCTACAAATTAAAATGACAATAGACATATTCATAGGAGAAAATGACCTTTCATACATATGGATAGCCTCACAGAAATGAAGTGAAAACTCCAAGTGAGTTATTAGGACAAAAGGTTTATATGCCATTTCAACAAAAAGTAATAAATGTGTGGGAAAATTATGAAACAAAGGAAGCATGTCTAGGAGTGGTAAAGCAAAATGTGAGAGTCATAGAAGAGATGATTATTAAGTAAACTTAACTATGCAAGCAGGTTTTAATGCTGAATTTTTATTTCCATCTTCTTCACGGCCAGTGTATTAGTTAGGGTTCTCTAGAGGAACAGAACTTTCATAATGAATATGTGTGTGTGTGTGTGTGTGTGTGTGTGTGTGTGTGTACATATATATGAAATTTATTAAATTGGCTTTAAGGCTATGGTCCAGCTAATCCAACAATGGCTGTCTATCATCTGGATTTCAGAAGGTCCTGAAATCCAGTAGTTGTCCTGTCCATGAGGCTGGATGTCTTGGCTAGTCTTCATTATACTCTAGAATTCTATATATGTAGGCTCTAATGTCAGTGACATCAAGAGTGAGGACAAGCCGGTGAAAAGCAAAACCTTTCTTCTTCCATGTTTTATATATAGACTGTCACCAGAAGGTGTGGGCCACGTTAAAGGTACGTCTTCCTACCTCAAAGGATTTAATAAGAAAAATCCCTCATAAGTGTACTCAGCCACTTGGATTATAGTTAATTTCAGATGTAATGAAGTTAACAGCCAAGAAAAGCCTTCACAACCATAAAACTCCCCCTAGATAAGGGATTTATTGCAGTATTTAGCTCTTACAAATTTTTGCTCTTACAAAATACAGATGCTCAAAAGTCTCTGTCTGCATCTGTTGACTCTCATGAGCTTTTTGCTCAAAACTCCTTGTATCCCAAAGCAGCATAGTTCAGACTGGCTTGTTCAGATCCCCTTCACCAGCAATAAGGACAAAGCATCACCTCACATTTCTCTATAGATAACCAGACACTTTAACATACACTGTCTCCATGAACATAATTGTTTCTCATTCTGAAGTTAATTTTACCTAATGTTAAAAGCATTAAAAATACTAATTCTTACTGGAGACAACAAAACCAGTCCACAAATTAACTACAACTCCAAATCAACATGAAAAAGTATTATCCCCATATTAAATGAAACTATGCCCCAAATACACCAAGGGTATTATTCTTTATAACACATTTGCATATTCTTTCAGCAAACATGTATTCGGCACTACTCAGCTACTCCAATACTAATCCAGTCACAAAGAATAAAATAGACAATGCCAGCTGTCAGCAGCTTACACTCACTCTTTCCCTACTCTATTAGTCCTGTCTTTCAGAACGAAGCCATACTGCATCACAAGCTTGAAAACTGAAGCCAGAAGCAAAGATAACTTGTCAGTGCAACATGCTGAAGAGCTAGTGGGGTGGTGCTGTGAAGCACACGCAAGCTTTGAAATCACACATATCCTGATTCAAATGTCACTTTTACCTCTCACTAATGGTATGATCTAGAGCAAATAACTGAGTTTCTCTCAGTCTTGAATGACTGTTCTATAAAATGGGGATGTAAGAAGCCCAACTGTTCATGTGATAATAAAAACTAAACCAAACTGTGGCTCCTTTGTGACATGTTATACCATAAAGGGGATTTTACAATGAAATGAATTGGTTGGACTGGATTGAGTTGTACAGGTAGGCAGTCAAGTGAATCAATTCAGGGTGGAGCCTGCAAGCATACATTCTCTTAATTGCTGCATCTATTACCTAATACCTACTTGAATTAATGATTCAAGAGACTCCTCATTGTAAACTATACAAAGAAAAGAAAAACCTTTGTTGAGTCTGTCAGCAACAATAAAGGTTTGCATTTAGTGAGTGTTTATCCCATAACTGGCATTTTATGTTAGGCTTTGTATATATACTTTTATTTGTTCCTTAGAAAAATCCAAGGAAGTGGATACTCAGAATGAACCAGGAGGTAGAGAGGAAAAGAGAGGTGTGCATTGTTATGTGTAAAATATGAAAAAAACAAGGAAGGTTCACCCTAGAGTTCTGTGTGTTTCAAGCTGTTACTTTTAAACTACCTCCTCAGGTCTCTGTCCATCATGACAGCCTCAACAATCATCACATTATCACAGTACTTTAATGTGTTTCACAAAAATATCATACCTGGAAAAGTGCTCGGGAGTGTTCCACCTCATTCCTGTGTCCCAGATCTGCTTCTGGATTGTCAATGGCCCAGCTTCTTTTCTGGCAGAGGCAGTGCCACATCTTCCTACAATTTCCTGTTTCATTGATCGTGTTCAAGACACCCTGGAGAGAGGTAGTTAACGTGGTTGTCATGGTTGTCACAGATAAAAGATGACCATAAATTCTTCTCTCACCAAGAGGCAACAGCTTTGTCCATTCTTTTTTTTAATATAAGAAAGGTATGCTAAAGAGTTTTTATTTTGTTTTATATATTACAATTTATTAATTTTATATCCCAGTTGTGGCCCCCTCCCTCATCTGTTCCCAGTCTCACTCTTCCTCCTACTTCCCCCCTATCCCTTTTCCCTAGTCCATTGAAAGGGAGAGTTCTCCTCCCCTCTGCCATCTGACCATAGCTTATCAAGGCTCATCAGGACAGTCCCCTGTGTCCTGTCAGGGGCAAGTGACCAAGAAGCAAGCAATCAAGTTTATGACAGAGGCAGCCCCTGCTCCCCTTACTTGGGAACCCACAAGGAGACTGAGCTGCCTATGAGCTACATCTGAGCAAGGGGTCTAGGTCCTATCCATGCATGGTCCTTGGTTGGTGCATCAGTCTCTGCAGAGCCCCATAAAATAACCATACTAAAATCTACAGACCTAAAGAAGCTAAACAACAGGGAGGATCCTAGGGAGGATGATTAAATTTCATTGAGACTGGCAAACAGAATAGACATCAGAAGTAGGGAAATAGAGGGAACAGGATGGGAGTCTACCATAGAGGTCCTTGGAAAGGATCCACCCAACAGGGGATCAAAGCAGATACTGAGACTCATAGCCAAAGTTTGGGCAGAGCACAGGGAGTTGTTGGGGGGGGGGGGGGGGGGGAGTTGTTTTGTTTTATTTTTTCTTTTTTTAAGAGAGGGGAAGGAAGGACCAGGAAGGGACAAGAGCACCACAAGGAAACCAATAAAGCTTTGTCCCTTCTTGAACCTAGGCTAGATGGGCTTTTTCTGGCTAGCAGAGGGCAGAAGAAATGATTCCAGGTCCAGATGCTCAAGGACCTAGAAGGAAGCTAGAAGTGGCACACACCTTTAATCCCAGCTCTTGGGAGGGAGAGGCAGGCAGACTGTTGAGGCCAGCCTAGTCTCCATGTGGGGTAAGGCACCTGGCCAGCCTTTAGCATTCCTGTTAACACAAAAGAAATGCTACCATATGAATTATGCCATTCAGTGTCTGAGGAGGCCAAGTCCCTGTCACACAAAACCACAGAAGTGATTGTGAAGCAACAGGAGCCATCCTTATTCTGCCCTGCCCTGCATAATCCTGGTGTTAATGATTGAGTTCAGAGTGTGGTTTGTTACATGGCATTAGACAACTGATATAAAATGCCTAAGAGAACTATTGTGTGTCTTCAATGGAATCACTGTCCTTTGTTC
Source organism: Psammomys obesus (assembly GCF_907164565.1). Taxonomy (NCBI): domain Eukaryota; kingdom Metazoa; phylum Chordata; class Mammalia; order Rodentia; family Muridae; genus Psammomys; species Psammomys obesus. Next base: position 1,583,404 of record NW_026596430.1, on the reverse strand, counting down.
TATGATGTGCACTATCATGACACTTGGTATCTTAAGCTCTTTATCAATGAAGTACACATTTTAGGATGTTTACATGTGTAGCTATACATATCCTTTCTGAAATCTCTACAAAACAGGACTATATGCCCTTGAGGATGGTGTATAAAAACTAATCTAAGGTCACAAGCCAGGGTACAACAAACTTAGCTACTCAACAACTCAAGTCTATAATCTAAAGCCTGTGTTCCTTCAAATGTACCTAGCCCTTAGCTGTGACACTATTCTTTGGCACCCTGAAGCCTCATGATATTATACATTTCTAACACATGGAATAAATGAGCCTTGTGGACAAAGAGAGCTATCAAGCAAACAAACAAGCGCACTTCCACAACCCCAGAAGTCCTCACCAGGGTCCTCCTCCTGTTTTGTTTTGTTTGTTTGTTTGTTTTTCAGATCCCATGTACTGCTTTGATCAAAAAGCAGTGCACTCTTGTCTATAACTTTGGTGTTTTACCAGCTATTAAAATGGAAATGTGTTTTGAATTTTTCTGGTTTCTTTGTGATGAAGTCCATCCCAGATTTTAGCTGAATAAAGTTCATTAAAATTAAGGAAGTCTTTCCTCCATCACTTCTCTATGGAAGCAGTGAAAAAGATAAATCTTGCAAAAATATATTGGAGAGAGAAGCAAAGCTACAGCGGTTATCAAAGCAAGGCCTGGAAGATGAACCACTTTTCATCATAATAAAAACAATATCCTCTGTCATAACACTTGAAAAAATCCCTTATTGCTTTGGTCCTCAGCATCCCAGGGAAGCTTCTCCTGGTGAGAAACTAACTCCTGAACTAGACCCATAGGCTGGACCTTGGCTTGACCTGTCAGGAACCAGAGAAGACTATTGCATAGACAATCAGCATCATCCCTTATAAAAGCAAGCACTGTGGCACATACATGAAGACACTAGATGGCCTCACAGTTATGTGACCTGTAAGTGACTTCCCTACTGACCTTTCCCATCTGCTCATAACAGCTTGCTGATGGAGGAGGGAGGGGAAGAATGGGGCTTTGCTGTGAGTCAGACTGAGCCATCCTCCAGTCCTGTCTCTAGCATTTACTGGGTGATCTCAGAGCACATGCTTTGTGTCTCTATGAGTTTATAATTTATATAAAAAAAAATCTGTACAACTGTTGTAAAACAGAGGAACCCATCCTCTGTCACCATCAACACTCCTCAGGTGTGTGACACCATACAATTGACTGCATCTGCTAAAGAACAAAGAAAAAGACAAGTGAAAGAAGCAGCTATTTCTCCTTCTCCTTAGCCATGGAGTCACTGCAGTAGGGCAGGGCATAGAACACATCAGAAGAACTTGCCTCAGATATGGAAAGTCATGGATTTCAAACCCAGGAAAGTTTTTTGTTGTTGTTGTTTTGTTTCTGTCTTTGCTCAGTTCCATTTCGAACTGAGCCATCTAAAATATTGTACTTCCCAGCCACACCTAATTCTCAGTGCAGTCACATGACAAAGTTCAAGGTAAGACCAAACATGATGTGAAGCCACTGGAAAGATGCCTACCCATCTCAGTCTTTTCCTCATTTCTGTTTGCTGGAATGTGAACACAGAGGCTGGAGCCTAAAAAGCCACCTCAAGCCATGGGATAGTAGAGCCACAAGGTAGAAATAGCTTGAGTTACTGATAATCCCCAAGCTGCCTACGTGCTAAGTTTCTCTAGTATGAGACACACAGAATTAATCTTTGTTTCTCTTGTCTATAGCTGAATTTAATTCTTACTAGTACTAGAAGTTACTATGCTTTATGGTTAATTAGCTTTCAATATATGTTCTAGATTGTGTTTTTCAAGATTATTTATCCCTTATTCATGCTTGTGCCGGAGCCTGTGGGTTTTACTCTCAGTGAAATACCTGAAGAATTATAATGGCTTTGAACTGAAAAGCTAAGTGAAAAAGGAAAGATACAACTATGAGGAACTGGCCAGGTCAGACCACATTTGTCCATTCATAAATAAGAAAAAGAATGCCTGATGGGTTTCAAAGTTTGCTGTGTGTTCAGGGGTAGAGACTTGTACGGGGGTACTGCATATAATTTTTCCAGCAATTTTGTGATTGCTACACTGAGCCTTCTGAACTCTGTAAGAAAACCAAGGCTTTTACACCCCCTTCTAGCTCTTCAAGGAACAGCAGTGATGAAACCAACTCTTCCTCCAGGAACTAACAGTACCATATTGCTGTTGCCCTGCCTCCTTGAAAGAAAGCCTCTTCTAGGTCCTGCAGTGTAGACTGCATTTGCAAACTTTCTTTCTGGGTGCCAGATCTCAAGCCTGAATGCAAGGATGCTTTGCCCTGAAAGGAAGGTATTTTGCTAATGCCCTCTTGCTATCATTGCTCACACATGACCCCCTCAACCCGAGCCAGGATTTTCATTAATATTGGATCATGCTTGATTTATGAAGTCTCATTTCCAACAGCATTGATCCTTCCAGCATTCTGAACTTAGTGCTGATTCCTGAGATGAGTTGAATTCATGTAATCAGGCCCTCTGTTCAAAGACCGGATTGCAGGCTCATGAATGTAGTCCATTCATTTCTACAAATTTATCACCAATTCAATTTGGAATTTGTACTTGTCTCCATTTGAGTTTCTTGGACCCTTGCTTATATGCTAAAATCTAATTTCCAGCTCAAGCTAAGGTTTCTTGAGTCTCATTTTCTTAAAATTCTAGATACATAAAAATATCAGATAAAGCCAGGTGCAGTGGCACACGCCTTTGATCCCAGCACTTGGGGAGGCAGAGGCAGGGAGATCTGTGTGAGTTAGAAGTCAGCCTGGTCTACGAAGCAACTTCAGGACAGCCAGGGCTGTTACACAGTAAAACCCTGTCACAAACAAACAAAAATCAGATAAAGGATGTGTCTAAGATGATCTGATGATACCTACATAGATTGATACCTACATACATTGATACCTACATAGACTTTCATCCCAAAATAAAATAAATTTCCCAAAGTATAAACCCTCAAAAAATAGTGCTAATAAATAAAATAGCCAGAGTGAGTATGTCCATCTTATACTGAAGCCTCAGCATAGACTGAGTATGTTGATGGCCCCAGAAGTAGCTAATAAGTAAAGACTCCTGATCATTCCAGCTGAGCAGTTAAAACATATTGGTGAGAGCACATGAGCTGAGCTTCCTGGGGAAGCCTATACTGGGCTTGCCTTATCTTTTCAACAGTAGTCACAGGCATCTTCCTTTGCAATAAAATATGCCCAGTGAACTTGAGCCAGTACAGCTGTCGGGCTTTGCAATTGCCCTTGAAAAATGAGCAACTCTGAACCTTGTGCTGCTGTCCAGCCATATTAAAAACCGCTCTATCCTGCAGTTTCAAAGCGGGCATGCTGTGCAAGCAGCACTTTTACAGGAGAATGTGTGGGCTGCTATGGATATCTATATTTACAAGCCTAGAATGAGGAACACGATCCCCACAGCCCAGGCTCACCAAAGCTTCTAATGTTCACTTTGTTCTCGTGGTCCCTCCATTTATCAACTTACCAAAAAGTGAATAAGTCAACGTAATGGGCAAGACACTGTCCTGGCTTGAGACTGTAAGTCAGGCAAAAGCATTGTATTTAGAACACCTATACTGCAGTGTGGCGATACAGAGAGAAGGAATAACAAGTACCAGCTATAGATATATGCCATGTGAATGGCACCCATATCCCTAGGGAACTCACTATACAGTCTAAGCAAAAGACTTTTTCTCACAGACCATAGGAACCAAGATATGACCAGCCTTTGCAGAAAAGGATCAAGAGTGACCTTCAACAAGAAACTGACATTAATATACAAGTAGCCTTCAATATCCATGGCCAAATCCATGGATTCAACCAACCACACATCAAAAATACTTAGGGAAAAAAAAAAGTTGCCTTATATAGAATATGCCCTGATCTCTGTTCTGTTCTGCCTCGCTGAGTGTCTAGAATCAACAGAACCAAATGACTATGCATAGAATCTCTGAAAACATCAGGCAAATAATTCCTCCCCTGTAAATTGTTTTCTTGGGTATTTGATTACATCTACACAAAGCTGAGTAACATGGGGTGCTTGTGGACCCACAGCCCTATGGGTGTATCTGGCACCAAAAACACAAGGAAAGAAGAAAGAATCAGGAAAGTGCATCTCTCCCAGCACCCAGGAGAGATAAAATAGCTGAGAAAAGATCCACATGGGTTGTTTTAGAAGAGAAAAGGACCTGGATTGAAGATGTAGTGAGGGGTGGGGTGTGTGTGTGTGTGTGTGTGTGTGTGTACTCAGAGGAGGTGTGATTGTGGGTCTGATCATCTACCAGAGTGAGAGGGGATCGGCTTTACCCCTTTTAGGAATCACTCCACTAGGAGGTGAAGAGCCAAGCAGCTCTCAGTCCCTGTGCATGACAACTCAAGCTGGATCAAGTAATATCAGCAACAGCAGACAAGGCTGCAGAGACAGGGGACAGTCCTGCCTTCTCAGAGAAGCATGGGAGGCCAGGAGGAAACCCCAGCTCGTATGTGCTGCTCTGAGGTCAGGCATAAGAGAGACTTGTCATGAGGATGTCAGCAGGAGAATGGCCACACTGATGCCACACAAGACTGAGAGGAGAGTCTTGAAGCCTCCTGAAAAGACTCATGAGCTGTACTTCTTGACTCTGGAGGACCAGGATCACAGTCTCAGTATTGACAGGTTGAAGAGCTGGGCATGGCAAATACACAGGTGCTCTGTGGTGCCCTCAAGCTGTGTGCACTGGGGATGCTCACACCACAGTTACACGTGCAAAGTGCCGTGCGGCACGGCTACAGATCCTGTCCACTTTTGGTGCCACTTACACTCTTCCTTACATGAGACTTTTCTCTACAGCAACTTTTATTTTCATTTTGATCCAGTCGAAATGATGAAATGTTTGTTGTGCCAATCATATCGTTACCACATTACTTCTTATGTCCATTAGAATAAATATCTATTTATATGTACTTGTTAAATTTTTTTTCAGTGGGAAGGTGAGATAGCACAGTGAGTAAGTGGGCTTGCTACCAAGACTGATGACCTATCTGATAACCCAGGACCCACATAATGGAAGGAAGAGAACTAACTTTTCCGACCTCCACATGTATGCAGTGGACTGCACACATACACACAAAAAATACATACATACACAAATACACAAATAATTTTCATAACCTTTAAAGATTTTTGTCTGCATAGATGTCTGTGCACCACATGCATGCAATACCCACAGAGGCCAAAAGACAGCATCATATCCTTGGAACTGGAGCTAAAGATGGCTGTCAGCCATCTTGTGGGTGCTGATAACCCAGTTGTGGGGTCTTCTATAACAACAAGAGCTTTTAAACACTGAACCATCTCTTCTGCCAATTTTTTTAATGTTTTAAGAAACAGATTTGTTCTTTACTTTTTGAGGCACAGTCTCATATAGCCAAGCTGTCTTTGAACTCCTGATCCTCCCACCTTTACCTCTCAAGTGCCAAAATTATGAGCATGTGCCATCATATCCATCTCCTATTATTAAAGCAAAGGATTCAATATTTATCTACTGAAAACCTTCTCCCATGCCACTTCTCTGTGAAACATACTTGGGAAAACACAATCATGCCAACTGTGGAAGATTCTTTCATGTCTGATCACTGTGAACAATCTGCAGGGCTCCCTAGGGAATGCCAAGAGATGAAGACAGATTCTGACACCTGCCATACATTCCTGTTAAAGAAGCTACACTGAACTTTTTAAAACCTACTCCTTAAAACAAGTATGCACCACTGGAGACATTTGGAAATATCAAGAACATAAATAGAAGGTGTTAGTGTCTCCCATTTCCCTCTGGAATGGCAACCTTCCAAAAAATGTCAGTTTATACAGAATTAGACCTGCAGCTTATATTCTATCCAAACAGAAAAAGGGGGGGAAATAATTAGTTATTATTTACAGTTACAACATGTAAACAGCTTAGAAAAAAATCAAAGTAAGTCATTGTATTTGGTGCAATAAAAATGATACTATAGAAAAATAGGACCCAGGTCCTTCTCTCATCTCTGCTAACTACTGACTGTCCTAGGAACCTTCAGCTAACTGAACTAAATTCTATGCTGATGGGTTTTGGCTAAACCAATGCTTCTTGATGGACAAGCATCATTATCTACTAAAAACACCAAGAAATACAAAATATGCGACAGCATGCATCAAGGTTTTTTTCTGTTAATGCAGGGAAAATGCGGCAAGCAGTACACAAAAAAATCTTGAGCAAGCATTCCATCTTTGTTTCCTCAAGGAGGCTGTTCTGGAAAACAGGTGGGGCCAGGAGCTGTTCAAAGCCAGGCTGATCTTGCCCAGGAGAGCCGATGGGGTTCTCCCTTACACTTTGAGAGAAGAAATCATTCCTTAGACATAGGAATAGCAAAGGCTAACCTCAGAGGTAGCTCGCCTCTACTCTTCCTCATCCTCCAATCGAATATCAGACCAGTTTTCTTTAAGGGCACTCAGGCCCTGATCACTGCATTGCAGAGCTCAATTCATCCTGGCTTCTGCCTGGGGCAGTCCTGTGAGCAACAGTCCACATTTGAATCACAGCTTTTCTCAAAGGCCATCTTGTTTTTTACATTTCCTGTTATGCAAAATGTGTTCAGCACATACAGATTGTGCTAGAAGAGCAGTGCCTTCAAGATGGAAAAAATTGCTTGACTCCTTCCTGGCATCAGAATTTTTACTTCTCAACCCCATATCCATGGAGATTTTTAAGTTGACAAATAATCACCTTCTACATCTACACACACCTTGAACCATATCCACTGTTGCTCAGGTGTGATCTGCCTCTGTCAGAAGCTTCATGGCACAATACTGAAGCCATAGAAGCCAGTTTCATATGCTGTTCCACCTGTTCCTGGTCCTAACTGTGTTGTTTTGGTAAAAGGCTATCTCCTGCCAGTAGAAGACAGGCTAGAGGATGGCTACTCCATAGTGTAGGGATCAGAACAAGCCATATGCCTCCATCATCTCTCTTTGTAATTTTTCTTACTAATGGAATCATTTTTCTTTTACAGTCTTGGCCTTGAAATGTCCTGTTTTCTATTGAAATTTCATCACTAAGGGCTCACTTTATCTATCTATCTATCTATCTATCTATCTATCTATCTATCTATCTATCTCAGCAGAGCTTCCCACCTGGGCAAGTATTCCTTGATCTCTCCAGAAAGAGAAATTCTTCTGTATTTTTCTCCTCTGTAAACTCTAAGATCTTTACTTCTGCTTCTTTCTGAGTCTGTTCTCCTACATCTGTTTCTCTCTGTGTGTCTCCCATCTTCAGAAAAGACATTCTAACACCAAGGAGTTCCTGTAAAGATATTTAACAAATTAATTTAACTTTAAAATTTTCATCCCAACAATGTTTAGAATGCTTAGTGTTTAGAAGTTAGACTGTAAGTTAGATACAATGGATGCACACCTGTAATCACAAAAATCAGGTGGTTAAAAGAGGAGGATGGAGAACCCAGCCTGAGGCTACATCCCAGAGCCTATGTCAAGAAAAAAACAGAATAGGAAAAGAAGAAGGAGGAAGAAGAGGAGTATGATTATAATTCATGATGTCTGATAATGATAAGTGTTGAAAAAGTGCAAGAAAATGGAGAATATTTGTAGTGGTACATGCCATCAATTACAGCACTTGGGAGACATAAGCAGGAAGATCTCTGAGTTTGAGGCTGGTCTGATCTACAGAGCAAGTTCCAAGACAGCCAGGACTCCACAGAGAGACTCTGTCTCAAATCAAAACAACAAAAAACAAAAACAAAAACAAACAAAGAAACTAGAGAAGGAATTAAAAATGAAGAGTGATTGACTGGCATGTCAGCCTTCCTAGCCCCTGATGGCAACGGTCCTATTGTTGAAACTGAAGTAATTTCAGAAGATGAGATCCTCGGCCCAAAATCCCACCTAGCAGACTGAAATGCTAAGTCAAAAGAAGTTCCCTGACATTAGCTATTATCTTGAAGATCTGCTTAGCTGAAATAGGAACTAGTATTGCAGCAACTAGAATAAAAGCCTGGAGAGACCCTAGAGAGAAAAAATTGCAGAGGATGGTTTAAATCCTGGTGTAATCATTCTCCTTGGCTTACTACCCCTATATCCACCCCAAAGGGAACCCTACTCATTTTGATTTATACCTTTGGGCTGTGCATTTTAAATCACTTGATGGCTCTCATGAAGGAATGCTTGAGAGCAATATAGCTAATGGTATGTCAGATCCCATTGTGGAAAGGTAAATCAGTAGGATACAAGGGGTTATATCTGAAAGACCCAAGATTGGGTCTTCAAATGATCATAGGAAGGGGGGAATGAGAGACTAAAATATTAAAAATCAGTGGCTATTATTTTAAAGTTTAAAACATAGGCCTGAACAAAGGCCAGCCAAATGGAGAGATGTCCAGCCTTAATTCCCTGAAGGGAAGAACTAGACTTACTGCATTCTTTTCCTGCCCACTAGAGACAAAGTTGCTAGGAAACTGGCCTGTCCACCTAGGGAGGGACACCAGATCATTAATGCTTTAAGGACCTTCCTAGAGTAAACCAATTCAAAACGCAACATCCTTTTGGCATTTTGACCAATAGATGCTTGCCAGGCAGGAAGCGCCCCTGCTTTTGGCATGCTGAGAGGGACCAGAATCTTTAAATCACCAACTAAACTGAACACGAGGCTCTTGGCTCTCACAGCTTTGGCGGTGGGGGGTGTGAGCCCAAGCTGCAGCTTGTAATAATTTGTAATAAAAAGATCCTCATGTGTTTTGAAAAAAAAAAAAAAAAAAGAGTGAGTGTTTGATTCAAAACAAGAAAACAAAGAAAAGTTATACCAACCCTATATCTGACAGAGGGCTGATATCCAGAACATATAAAGAACTAAAAAAGTTAAAAGCAATAAATCAAGCAATCCAATTAAAAATGGGGTATGAAGCTAAACAGAAAATTCTCTGTGGAGGAATATAGAATGGCAGAGAAATACTTAAAGAGATGTTCAACATCCTTAGCCATCAGAAAGATGCAAATCAAAACAACCCTGATATTTCACCTTACACCCATCAGAATGGCAAAGATCAAAAACTCAAGTGACAACACATGCTGGAGAGGTTGTGGAGAAAGGGGAACCCTCCTCCACTGCTGGCGGGAACGCAAACTTGTACAACCACTTTGGAAATCAATCTGGTGCTTTCTCAGACAATTAGCAATAGTGCTTCCTCAAGATCCAGCTATACCACTCCTAGGCATATATCCAAAAGATGCTCAATTACACAACAAGGACATTTGCTCAACCATGTTTGTAGCAGCTTTATTCATAATATACAGAATCTGGAAACAATCCTGATGTCCCTCAGTTGAGGAATGGATTCAGAAATTGTGGTATTTTTACACAATGGAATACTACTCAGCAATTAAAAACAAGGAAATCATGATATTTGCAGGAAATGGTGAGATCTAGAAAAGATCATCCTGAGTGAGGTATCCCAGAAGCAGAAAAACACACATGGTATATACTCACTTATAAGTGGGTACTAGACCTATATGATAGGATAAACATACTAAAATCTGTACACCTAAAGAAGATAAACAAGAAAGAGGAGCCTGGGTAAGATGATCAATCCTCACTTAGACAAATGGGATGGACATTGGAAGGAGAAGAAAACAAGTTAACAGGACAGGAGCCTACTGCAGAGGGCCTCTGAAAGACTCTACCTAGTAGTGTATCAAAGCAGACACTGAGACTCATAACCAAACCTTCGGCAGAGTGCAGGGAACTCTGCATATGAAAGAATAGGGAGTTAGTATGACTTGGGGAGGACAGGAGCTCCACAAGGATGAAATATATCTGGGCACAGGGTCCTTTTATGAGACTGTTTCTCCAACCAAGGACCATGTATGGATATAACCTAGAACCTCTGCTCAGATGTAGCCCATGGTAGCTCATTATCCAAGTGGCTACCCTAGTAAAATGAACAGGGACTATTTCTGACATGAACTCAGTGGTGGACTCTTTGACCCCCCCCCTTCCCCAAGGGAGGAGCAGCCATGCTAGGCCACAGAGGAGGACATTGCAGCCAGTCCTGAAGAAACCTGATAAGCTAGGATCAGATGGAAGGGAAAGAGGACCTTCCCTATCAGGGGACTTGGAAAAGGGCATGGAGGAGATGAGGGAGGGAGGGTGGGATTGGGAGGGAATGAGGGAGTGGGATACAGCTGGGATACAAAGTTAACAAACTGTAACTAATATTAAAAAATAAAAATTTAATTTAAAAAAAAGAAAAGTTATTCGTGCCACTTCACACAAGAAAATGTGTGTTACATAAGCATCACAGCAAACAGAACAAAGAGCTTGCAGTAATGTGGTGCTTTAAATAGGTATGACCCCACAGACTCCTGTGTTTGAATGGTTGGCCCAGAGTGAGTGGTACTATTAGAAGGTGTGGCCTTGTTGGAGGGAGTGACTGACTGTGAAGGCAGGTTTTGAGGTTTCCTATGGTCAAACCACGCCCAGTGTGGCACACAGTCCCCTTCTGCTGCTTGGGGATCAAGATGTAGAACTCTCAGCTTCTTTCGTAGCACCATGTATAACTGGATGCTGCCATGCTTCTCACCATGATGATAATAGACAAAAACTGTGAATGTGCAAGCCAGGCCCAATTAAATGTTTTCCTTTCTAATTGTTGCCTTAGTCATGGTGACTCTTCACAGCAATAAACCCAAACTCCACCATGCTGTGGAGAATTCTATAATACACCTTCTTATTATTCTTCCGGTGTAATGTTAAGATACTCACTGATCACATTTCATAAAAAGCTTAATAGGGCAAATTATTATTTTAATATTCTTTCTCCATCCCTACCACCTTCCAGTGATATTGGTGGATGCCTTAAAATATGTAAAGATATTCAATGCCTCATTTATCCTCTGGGAATTTTAACTGTTGTTTTCATGTACATTAATAATTTTATGGTGTAATTTTTCTCAAGAGAATGTATCAAAAGAAAGTGTGCATAGATTTACATATATAATTGCTAACAAACCTCCCAAGAAGGAATATCCCTCCATGCAGGTGGAAATAATATCACTTTAAATCAAAGCTTAATGACTATCAAAGTATTTTTGCAAAGTTAAAAAAGAATGCTAGACTATAAATCAAAAGCAATTAGGAACTATATATGGCAGTTTTGACAAGTGGCTGGCCATTTGATGGTTGTGTGAGCACATTGCAATCTTTTTTGCTTTGTCTCCTATTTTGTCTGCCCAGATCTAAGTACCTTTAACGTTTTGATAGTGGGGAAGTAAAGCCCTGTTTCCTATCACATACACACCGAAGTTCTTCTCTCCCAACTCCCTGGCTCCCTGATGGTAACAATTCGCTTGGTAATGGGCACTGTGAAAGCAACAACAACAACAAAGAAACCATGGAGAGTGATTGTGATGGCCACACAGCTGTAGTTCAAGCATTCTGGAGCCTGAGGCAGAAGAAATACAAGTCCAAAATAAGCCTGGGAGATTGAGGCTGATTTGGGACTTGTTTAAGACTACCATGAGCTGCGTAGGGGGAACCGTTATTGAAATAACAGAAGTGACAGAGGAGCTGGGGACATGTGTCAGTCAGTTAAGTGCTTTCCATACCATCATGGGTCAGATTCCCAGCTCATATGGCAAAAAGCAGCACTATGGTGCATAGCTGTAGCTCCAACACTAGAGGTGTAGAAACAAGAAGAGCTCTGATGTTTATGACTACCCAATCTAATCAAATCAGTGAGTTCTGGGTTCAGTGAGAGACTCTGCTTCAAAACCTAAGGTAAAAGAGGAAAATGTCAACCTTTGGTTTCAATACACACACCCACACATGTTCACACACATACACACAAACATGTGTACAGCATATTCACACATACACACCCATACACACAAACATTAATAATGCGGACAGAAACAGAGGATACTAGAGGTGGCTAATGACTAGAACACCACAAAAATTTATTTATAGGAAAACAGCATCTTAAATTAAAATAATAGTATTGAATCTTTGTTGTTGTTGTTGTTGTTGTTTTGGGATAGGTGTGTGTGTGTGTTTATCTATGAGCAGGTGGCCAGATAGAGATGGCAGGTATTTTTCAAAAATCCCTTTATCTTTTATTTATTCTTTGAAAGGTACATGCATTTATGCAATGTGTTTTGATCATTTCCATCCCCCCCACCTCCTTCCAACTCTACCTACCACTTCCTACCCCATCTCCCTCCAAACTTCAGGCTCTCCACTTTTATTACTGTTAATAAATCCCTCAATGCCATAGTGCTGCCTATATGCCCATGAATGTGAGGCCATGCACCAGAGCATGGGCAACCTATCAGTGACCACACCCCAAAGAGTAGTGACTCTTCCTTCTTCAGCAGCTGTCACCTGCCAATAGTTTCTACACTAGGGTGGAGCCTCAGGGTCCCCTTACCTACTCATCCTTACCCTTGCTAGATTTAGCTGCTGTGAGCTGATGTATGCAACAGCCACGTCATACCCGAAAGCTTTAGCATTTCACAACACTCCTCATCTGCCAGATCGTACAGTCTGTCCACCCACTTCTGTGATGCTCCCCAAGCACCCAAAGGGAGGAGGTTAACACGGGCAATTTGTCCACAGCTGAGCACTCATAGCTACTTAGACTGGACACTTTGATTGGTTGCCAGACAGTATTAATCACTATCCACTGCAAAATGAAACTGTTCTGATCAAAGTTAAGACAGTTAAGTAAATCTATGGGGATTATACATACCTATTTTGAAGACAGCTTCACAACATGATTATTTAGCAAAACAACAGCTGTAGATTTCTCCCTGTAGAGCCTATGATTTTCCCACCCATAACCAGGCATGAAATCCTTCCAGGGGATCAGGCCTCATACCCAGTTAGAAAGTGGCTGGTTACCCCCATACTGCTATTTCACCATTGAGCACATCTTGCCAGGCAGGTGAGTACTGCAGCATGAAGGTAATGACGTCTTTTCTCCCCCAGCAATCTCCATAGCATCTTCCTGGCACTATGAAAGGTAGCCATCAGTGAGAGTCTCCTGGTCAGTCAAGGTTGTTTTCTCTCTATCTTACACCAAAAGTGAGTGGTGTCTTCAGCAATAGAGTCTTATAAATTAGGGTGGACAACCAAGAGCAATAGCAATCGGCAATGTTGTTTTGGGTCCCTCTAAGGCCCCTGACCAGTAGTAACTCATGGGTAGATATCCCAAACCTCACACTGAGAATTTTCTCTTAATAATGAAATGAGAGCAACATTGTCCACCCATTCTAGGTACCATTGCTCAAACTACTGTTTTATATATTATATTTTGTAATAAGCTCAGAAATTAGTGGAGGCTTTTTTATATCCTTACTTTTCACTAGCTCAGCCCCTTCCCTCTCTTCTCCTCAACCCCCATTTCTACCTCAACCTTTAGTCTCAGCCCCTCTTCTCCTGTCACCAGTGTTTTACCATCCTCTCCAATTTAAGAAATAAGGGGCTGGAAAATCATAAATTCCCAGATAGCATCCACATTAATCTTGTGTGGGGTGGAATAAAAATGACCCTGATAGGTCCATAAGCAGTGGCACTGTTAGAAAATGTGAACTTGATAGAGTAGATGTGGCTTTGTTGGAGGAAATGTGTCTCATTCACTTCCTGCTGCCTGCTGATCCAGATGTAGAATTGTCAGCTCCTTCAGCACAATGTCTACCTGCATGCTGCCATACTTCCTGCCATGAAAATAATGGACTAAACCTCTGAAACTGTAAGCCAGCCCCCATTAAATGTTTTCCTTATAAAAGTGGCCATGGTCATGGTATCTCTTCACAGCAATAGAAAACCTAAGACAAATCTTTTTTTGATTATGCCTTCTGCCACCTCCTCTTTTCCCCATGCCTCCTTCATGCATGTATGATATTGGTTTTTTATCCCCTGTAGCCCATCGAATGCATTTATTCTTCTCTTCAATATAAATTATTCCTTCCAGTATCCTGTAGATAGCTGTCTTGGTTGTCACACTTCCGATGATCTGCTATTGTTGTGGAAAGTTTTTATCTTCCTTCAAATTTAGTAGATGATTTTTCTTGGTGTAATAGTTGGGATTGGCAGTGGTGGTCTTTCACAACTGGGATTACATCTTTCCAAGCACTTTCGGATTTAAAAGTTTCTATTGAATGATCTGTTGTCACCTACATGGGCCTTTCTTCGAAAGCTACCTAGGCTTCTTCTCTTGATGCTTTCAGTAGCCTTTCTTCATTCTGTCTTCAGTATTTTTAACTATATTGTGTTCTGTAGGCCTCTTGTACTTGGATGGGTATTTCTTTCTCTAGGTTTGGGAAATTTTCTTCTATAAATTTATGTAAAATATTCTTTACATCTTTGATATGATATTTTTCTTTCTTCTATGCCCATAATTTAAAGGTTAGGTCTGTTCTTGTTATACCAAAATTCTGCTATGTTCTGCCAATATTTTTTTAAGCTTCACACTGACTTTTTAATGAGTAATTCCTCTACTTTGTCTGCCAGCCTTGATATTCTCTTTTCCACATGATCCATTCTATTGGAGAGCACTTTTTTTTACAGGGGGGGCTTTGAGACAGGGTTTCTCTGTGTAGTCTTGGCTGTCCTGGACTCACTTTGTAGACCAGGCTGTCCTTGAACTAACAGAAATCCACCTGCCTCTGCCTCCCTGAGTGCTGGGATTATAGGTGTGCATCACACACTGAGCTTATTGGAAAGCTTTTATTTGGCATAATGACTTTTTCACTTCAATTTGGGTTTTCTTCAGCAATTCTATCCCTTTATTGAATTTCATTTTCATATTATTTTATTCAGCTCTGTGTTTTTGTTCTCTTGGAGTATATTTATATTTTCTAACCCTAAGGCCATACACAATTAATTCTGGAACCAGAGCTGCATACAACTTGTTGAAAACAATGGCTGGACACTCTGGTGATGGCCCTGTGGACTTCCCTACACTTCCTTCAGTTAGGAGAAGTCAACAGTCAACAATCCCAGCTAGGGTGATCTTTTGCAAATACGCACAGCTGAACCCATAAAGACGGTGGCAGTTTAACTTAAAGGATAGTCTTGTATAACTCCCCCCTAAAAGGAGAATGCATTTTTAGGTAGATTATAGGTGAATACAGGTATAATGGACAACAATTGTTCATTTCAAAACATGTATAGAGATACTAATAAATTACAAACGATCAGGATGATGGAATGCCAACTACATTGATCTTATCATTACTCATTGCATATATGTACTGCTGTGTTATCTCCACATATATGGTATCTCCATGAAGACATACAATTTTGTGTCAATGTTTAAAACAAGTACAAATAACTGAGTTCAAGATTATATGTATGCCTTCTCCTTCTTTGTCTTCCCTGTCCCACTATAAAGGCATAAGAGGCAAATACATTTTACTTACCATGGAATAATATCAGAAACTCATCAAATATAAGTAAATAAAACTTCTCTTTAAGGCATTCATTGTTCCAAGGGACTTGAAAATACTCTTTTCCCTTTTTTCCATCTTACTTTTGTACCCACTGAGTTGTTCACTACACTACAACCCACGTATCTTTATATACATCATTCACACATCTTCATACTCACTTTACCCTTTTTTAAAAAATCTTGCAGTGCTGATATTTGAACTCAGGGCCCTATGTACGCTAGGCAAGTGCTCTACACTAAGTTGCAGCCCAATCATGGATATTATTGTATTATTACATTGTTAATTTGGGGAAAGGAACACCCACAATGTAGAGTTCAGAGGATAACTTGAAGTAATCAGAAACTGCAGAAGTTAGTTCTGTCCTTCCATCACATGTCTTCCAGGGATCCAACTTAAACAGTTTGTCTTGGAGGCAATGCTGTCACCCACCAAGCCATCTCACTGGCTCCCAATAGTGGAAAAGTGTGAGGCATTCTCAAGAAACACAGAAGAGCTCATAAACTAGCATTTCTCAGCATTATAAAAGATGTAAAATTATATAATGTAGAGTCTTCTGGAATATTCTCAATGTTGCAACAAAAGCAGTAAATAGGATCAAGGCTTTCATCCCTACTAATTGCAGACATGGAACAGTGGAATTCATAGATGCTGTCACAAGCAGAAATTTCCTCATGATTGGTTTTCAACTTGCCTAAATTTTATATTCTTTTTGCATTAAAACAATATTTGTTTAAGAATTATAACCATGTTTGTAGCAGCTTTATTTGTAATAGCCAGAAGCTGGAAACAACCCGGATGCCCCTCAACTGAAGAATGGATACAGAAATTGTAGTACACAAAGGAATATTACTCAGCATTGTGATACACAATGGAATATTACTCAGCAATGAAAAACAAGGAAATCATGAAATTTGCAGGTAAATGGTGGGATTTGGAAAGGATCATCCTGAGTGAGCTATCCCAGAAGCAGAAAGACACACATGGTATATACTCACTCATATAGACATATAATATAGGATAAACCTACTAAAATTTGTTTAAATATAAAAACAATTTTTCTTCAAAAGTTGATAGGTCAAGAAGCAATACCAGCTTCACTTCAGATCCACTCATCCAGAAATACGATGAGAGAGAAGCAGGGCTGAGCTTTCAGTTCTCCTGAAAACAAATACTGCTCTGCTGACATTGTTGGTAACCACAGGCCTGCCATTCTATTCTCTGCACCTCCGTCAGTGTTGTGTTACTTTAACACAAGGCTACCAACTAAACAATTTTTAAAAATGGAGCTTGGCTCATGATGCTGGAGATGGGTAGGTCAAGGAGCATGGCACCAGCATCTGACCTGGGCGCACTTCCTGATGCATCATAACAGGGCAAAGATCAGTATACAACAAGATAGAGCAGTTGCACCAAAAAAATTAATACCATAACAAGGCCACATCTTAGGAACTGTAAATCCAGTGATTTTTTTAATGCATGAAGTAGGCAATCCATTCATAAAAGCAGAAAACTTGCAAGTCAACCATTCCACAGGTCTCACCTCCCTGCAAGTCTGCATAGGAAGCCATGTTTCTAAAACATTCAGACCACTGGTATGTTATATATATATATATATATATATATATATATATATATATATATATATATA
This sequence comes from Psammomys obesus, assembly GCF_907164565.1. Lineage (NCBI taxonomy): Eukaryota > Metazoa > Chordata > Mammalia > Rodentia > Muridae > Psammomys > Psammomys obesus. The sequence goes on along the minus strand of NW_026596430.1, from coordinate 1,566,222 downwards.
TATATATATATATATATACTTTGTGGAAGGGTTATCTTTTATTCCTATAACTGGCTTTTAAGCTGACAGTTAAACTAATGTCAAACATCACCAAAAGTTCAGTGCAGCAAGCAACAACTCTGAATTTGTTGAGAGAGGTTATTTAAGCTACAACTGCCTTCCATGATCACCACTCTCCTCCAACACATGACCCACCAGGAAAAGAAGGAAAGAATGTCCAGTGTGGCAAAGGTTTAGGAGCCTTTGGAGAAAGCAAGCTCTTCCCTGAATTAACCAGCTCTATTTTCTGAAGCTGAGCAGACAGGTTCCCAAAAAAGTCCTACATAAAGTATGCAGGGTGAAAGGGTCTCAGGACTGGGATCAGCAAGATGGCTCAAGTGGAAAAAGGCACTTGCTGCAATACCTGCTGATCTGAGTCTAATCTCCAACACCCCAGGGTAGGAAATGAGCCCTACAAATTGTCCTGTGAATGTCACATCCATGCTGTGTCATTGGAGCACACACATACAATGAAGAAATGAATAATTTTAAAACATAGGTCTCAGGAAGAGTTTTTACCACATATGTAGATCTCTGCCTGAACACTGGGGCTAGCAGCAGGATAGTCAGGAAGGGGCTTCGACTGGCCCCTATCCAGTTCCTGAGCCCTGAGAGACACAAAGAGAACACTTGGCAGTGTTCACAGACCACAGAATTCAGGGCCACTGAAACCAGATGCCGTTAGAACTAACCTCGGGCTTATCAGAGAACATCTAGGTCACAGTTTAGAACAAACAAACTATTGTTAAATGTCACTGGGTCTGTTGGATGGCTCCTGTCCCCTCTGAATTTAAAGACAAGGAAGGCCAATGATGGTGAGTAGTATAGAAAAAAGCAGCCTTCAGTATACAGGCAAGTCATGACAGGGGAAGGATAAGAGGTAACTTACAGGAAAACAGCTGTTCCAACTTTCCCCTCCAGACCCTCAGAGCAAAGTACTCAGCCCTGACTGCACAGTAAAGTTAGCTGGACAGCTAGGCATAGTGGTGCGTGCCTTTAATCTCAGCACTCAAGAGGAAGCAGCAGGTGGAGCTCTGTGATTTGGAGGCCAGCCTGATCTACATAGTCAGTTCCAGGGCAGCCAGGGATCTGTAGAGAGACCCTGTCTCAATAAGTAAAGCAAGTGACCTGGAGGTTTTTAAACCCCGAGATGTCAGACAAATTCCTTCGCTTCAAAAATCCCTGACAGCAGAAACCAATTCAGGTTCCTCATGTCTTCAGCATTGCCAACATGCAGGTAAGGCAGAGAAAGAAACCTTAGCCATCATCCTGGGGTGTGTTTGTTTAATCACAAACAGTGGCCACAAAAGAAAGAAAAATTTATGCTGGGCATTGTGGTGTTCACCTTTAATCCAAGAATTCAGGAGGTAGAGGCAAGTGGATCTCTGTGAGTTCAAGGCCAGCCTGGTCTACATAGTGAATTCTAGGACACCCAGGGCTACACAGAAGGACCTAGTTCTCTCTCCTCTCTCTCTCTGTCTCTCTCTGTCTCCCTCTCTCTCCCTCTCTCTCTGTGTGTCTCTGTTTCTCTCTTTCTCCGGTGTGTGCATGAGTGTATTATGCGTGTGCAAGTGTATTATGCCTGTGCATGTCATATTGTGCCACTCCTTACAGAAGCCAATTCCCCCTCAAGTTGGAATTACAGGCAGTTGTGAATTGCCTGATTTGGGTGTTGGTAACCAGACTTGGGAAGAGCTTTAAGTGCTCTTATAATAGTAAGCCATATCTCCAGCCTGCTAAAGGTCTATAAAATTGAAAAGAAATGTAAAGGAGACACTCTTGCCAGAGGAAAAAGTTAACAGTGTTTAGGAAGAGGGAAAAAAATGTTTTATTAAATTCTTGAAGAGCTGAGACTCCTCAAGCACATTGGTTATACCTGAAGTGAATTTAAAAATAGTATGTACACAGGAGGTTATGGAAAGGTTTAGGTAAGGTGTGTGGAGGGTTCATAAGGGCAGACATTCTGTATGTCCCATTCAATATCTAAATTCCTTGCCTAGCACATGGAAGACTCTCCAAGGTGTTCATTCAATGGTCATAGGCAAGTTTCTCAAGATGGAGTTTCTCTGTGTGGTCTTGGCTTATTTATAGGCACATCTTAATCATCCATGAGCTTGTGCTAAAGATAACTCTGTAGAATCCAGCAAACGAACAAGTAGCTTGTCAATTCACTGGGCCGCTTCCTCAGCAAGCCACACCGCACGCTGAACTTCTTCGGGCCCCAGACGCCCCTCTCTACCCCTGTCGCCCCCGCCCCCCAGCAAATAATAAACAATAGAGTAAACAAACAAACAAGTAAGTAGCTTGTCTTCGTTTGAGCTGCACCCACAGTGGGAACTGATACAAAAACATAGAATCAAAAGTGAAAGCCAGAGAGAAACAACAGTGCATGAGGCTCGAAAAGAGTAAGAAACACTAAAAGGAGCTTGATGAGCTCATTGGAATTGTAAGTGATAAAGCTTACTCCAGACAGGAGAAAATATTATTCCCAATTTCCTTACTGTAAGGAAATACCTGAGGCTTGTTAATGTTATTAAAAAGAGGAATATTGTTATCATAGTTCTAGGTGTTGAATGTGTCAGATCAGATAGCCCTAATGATTAGTGACAGAGTGAAGACTTAGTCTGTGGCAACACATGTGAAAGCAATCACATGCTGAGACAGAAAGCCAGACAGTAATTTGGGGACTCTTATAACTTGTTCTCATGAGAACCCAACTCAGGGTCTCAAAACTACCATTCTGAGACCATCTCCACCAAGGCCCACTTCTTAAAACTTTGCCACCTCTCAAGCACAGTCCAGGCATTGACAGTCTAAACTCATAAACTCTTAGAAGACACCCCGAAATAATATCCAAACTACAGAAATGGCCCAAGCAGAAATAAAGAATCCTCACTAACTCCCTTTCCCAGCAGGCTGTTCACTGCAATGAAGCCATTAATGCCTTTATATTTCTCTTTTGATACCTATGAGATAAGCTCCTGGAACTTGGAGAAATAACTAAAGCAGAAAGACCTGACCCTTAAGTGCTTAAGGTACGAGTGTGGGGTGGAGGGTGGGAGGGTTCTGCATGTTTTTCATAAACATTCACCCCACAGGGCCCTAGAAACTGCTGGGCTGAGGACTGTAGCAGGATCCACCAGAGGCAGCTGTTCCATTCGTCCTGAATAAACCAAGTATTAATAGGCGTTAACAATTTATGAAGTTCCCTGCATACCTCAGGAGACAGGCATGATATCTAATCACAGAACAATTTCATAATTTAAAAGGGATTTGATTCTCTTCTCTGTCTAGACAGAAAATAAGCTAAGAGAATGAACTCAGACCCTGTGTATTTAAACAGAACATTCCGTATGCACCTTAAGTTAAGATATGTTAGTCTCTAGTGTAGAAAGTCAGATTAATACACATTACTTCGCAGGAAAACTAATTAAATTTTTCTATCTTCTTCTTTGGCCTCTATCAATTAACTGTGATTTAAACTTTACCTGGGTCCTTCCACAGAGGAAATAAAGTACACAGCCAAAGTCCTGAAGAGCAAATACAGTGTTCTTAGGTAGAAACTGGTAACATATGAGGGAAAAGCTGAAAACCATAGTAGTCAGGAGTTCAACTCATTACAAACTCTATTTTCAAGAAGGGTGAACTGGGGATGTACAGAGAACCTAACAAATATGCTGACCCCAATGACTTATTTCAAGAAGATACTAATGAAATTTGTATTTTCCAAAATAAAGGAAACCAAGAAGAGAAATAGATAACTGACTGGGTGTGCACAAGGGAGTCAGGACCCTGTTCTGCCATAGTTGTTTCCTGGGCTTCAGGGCTCTGTTTGTGTGGTGCTGCAGGAGCAGCCTGGGACCTTGCATGTACTATGCATATATGTCCTGAGCTACACCCCAGCTTTTCAGGAAAAACAATTCTAAATACTTATCTATGGTAACCAAAGATTTAAAAACAATGATCAGTGGTAGAACCCAAAGCTGTTCTTGAAAGAGAATGGGAGCTTCCCCTGCCCTTCACATGCTATTGGAGCTAATGGGGACCTAAGCAAAACTAATTGGTTTTCAGGGCTGGAGAAATGGCCCAGCAGTTCAGAGCGATTGCTGTTTTACTGTGAGGACTGAGTTGGTGACCCAGCACTGAAGATGGATGTCTTGCTAACATCTGTGACTCTAAGTCCAAGGGATCTGAGCCCTCATCTGGCTTTTGTGGAAACATGCACACATTATAAACACAATGACAAAGACACACATAAATAAAAACACATTTATTTTTTTTTTCATTTTTCACTAGACTCACTCTTTATTGAAGTTTGCAGATACACCTTAGCTGTGTCTGTGAAAATGCTGGCCATATCTGAACGCAGTTACTGTCCCTAAGATCTGAGAAGAACCCCCACTCCCAGGAGCTAAGGTCCCAAAATTCCCATGACCCATACTCATAGTAACAACACTGCACAACAGGCTGGCTCCTGTGCTTCTATGCTTAATTCAAGGCCCTGCTCTTAGTTTGGGGTTGTTTTTTTGTGATGCTAGGAATCTAACCCAGGGCTTTGTGCACATTCAGCAATTGCTGCCCTAATGAGCTGCAGCCCACCTTGCTCACTGATCATGTCAGTCTTCGTCTACTGCACACACACTTCTTGCTCAAATCTTTATGAAATCCCAGGAAGAAAGACCAGGACTGAAACTTGAGTCGCAAAACTCTTCTAAGCCTCCCAACCATCTCTTCAGCTCTAGCTACATACTTCTTCCCTCAGAAGGAAACTTTTCTTTCCCTAGAGGTATCATAGTCCCTTTAAGTAACCCCAAGTGGATCTGATTGTCATCTAGAACACTCTTGATAAAAAGTAAATGAGGCTTGGGGGGGGGGGAGATCGTTTTGTTTCATTTCCAATTCTCAATGTTTGTTGCAGGGTGGGGGGGTTAGTTTTTGAAACAGGCTCTCACTGTGTAATCCTGACTAGTCTGTAACTCACATAGCTGGAGTTGAGCTTGTAGCAGTCCCCCAGCCTCTGCCTCCACAGTGTTAGGATTAGTGGCACGTTCTGCCACACTCAGCAATGCTCTTTAATGAGTGACTTCATTACCCAGTTGCTCAAGTCACTAAATACAGGGATCATGTTAAAATGCAGACTGACCAGTAAGTCTGGGTTATATTAAAGTGACCACTGATAACAAGCTGATATTGAACCAACCTTCTAAAAATAAGGTTTTAGGGATCCAGAGATAGTAAGATGTAGATCTTCCTAGAAGGCTGTATTTTGATTAGGAAAATAAATGCATTCTTACATTGTCAGCAGTGCCAACGAACATATATATGAAAACAAATAGCTAGAAAATGTCCAGAATGTGACCCATGACAAAACTCACTTAAGAATCCTTGACAGTAGAGTTTCTCAAACCTGAATGAACATGAGAATCTCCTGGAACCCTTGATGAACACAGAATGCTGGATCACACCTCCAGAGCTTCTGGTTAGCCTTGTTCCGTGTGTGTGTGTGTGTGTGTGTGTGTGTGTGTGTGTGTGTGTATTTTTTATTGTATGTATGATGTTGGGGTAGAGGACAGGTATGACACTGCATACATGTAGAGGAAGAGGACAACTTTGTGGAGTTGGTTCTTCCCTTCTCACCTTTACATGGGTTCCAAGGATCAAACTGAGATCAAGTTTGCACAGAATAAACTCTTCTTACACACACTCACACACACACACAATTTTGGAAAAGCACCAAGCCTTTGTTATTTGCCTCCTGCTGTATGTCCCCAGCATCCTGAAAATATGTTCACAACTACCTTTTAATACTATCTTTGTAACTTTACTTTGAACCTGTCATTTAATAAAGTGGGTTAATTATAAACAATATATATTTGAATCTTATTTCTTACTTCACCCTCTACTCTGAAAACATTTTTTTTTCTTTTAGATGTTAAAATTACCTATATTTAGGGCTGGAGAGATGGCTCAGTGGTTAAGAGCACTGTCTTTGCTATTCCAAAGGTCATGAGTTCAATTCCCGGTGACCACATGGTGGCTCACAACCATCTATAATGTGAACTGATTCCCTTTCCTGGCAGATGTAAATACAGATAGAACATTCATACACATAAGATAAATAAATCTTTTAAAAATTACCTATATTTAAAGTGATGGTTGGTGTATTAATCAGGGTTCCTTAGAGCAGTAAAACTTATAGAATGGATATATAAAGGGGATTTATTAGTATGGCTTACATGCTGTAGTCCAGCTAATGGTTGTCTCCCAGCAGAAGGAACAAAAATCAAGTAGTGGTTCAGTCCACAAGGATGGATAGCTCAGCTGGTCTTCAGTATACACCAGAATCCCAAAGAAGTGTGCTTTAATGCCAGTGAAGAAACAGACTTGTTTAGGAAGAGCAAGAGCAAGCAGGCAGAGAGCAAGCTTCCTTCTTCTGTGTCCTTAATCTAGACTACCTTTTAATACTAATCTTTATAACAGAAGATGTGGCAAAGATTAAATATGGGTCTTTCTACCTCAAAAGATCTAGATTAAAGGTCTATTTCCCCGCCTCAAAAGGTCCAGGCTAAAAGTGAGTCTTTCCACTTGAAATGACTTAATTTAAAAGAAAAAAAAAATCTGTCACAGGTATGCCCAAACATTTCAGTTTTAGTTAATTCCAGATGTAGCCACGTTGACAACCAAGAATAGCTACCATAATTGGATTAGCAGCTACTGTGTTTATGACTGTAATTTACTAGCTACATTTGTTCTTTTCTCTGTTTTTAATTGATCGTGTTATGTAAACTAATTTTATCTTCTATCTTAGAGTATAAATCACATTTAAAATTTTCCAGTGCAGAAGATCAAACCCAGGGACTTGCACATGTGGACATATGCTCTACCAGAGAACTCCACTTCTAGAACAATGATATTTTTAAACAATTTTTCTGCTGTTCTACTATAGATCAAAACTGGGTTGTTACTTCCACATGGGGTAACATTACAGAATGTGTACAGTTGAGACAAATAAAACAACAATAAAAGGTTTCTAAATTCATGATGACCAAACATGGAAGGAATCCAAGTTGTCCTGGTGGTGCTGGTCTATGCCAAGTCATGTGACTTCCCCAATACAGCTCACACGTGCACTTTGTACCGGCCAAACAACACCTCAGCTCGTATTTGACAAATGTCTGTTACAAATGTCAAGTGTCTTACAAAGTCTTCTGCTCTTAATAGAAACATAATTGTTTTATTGTGGAAAACAAAGATACTTAACATTTTTCTATCAGGATTCTTTAGCACCAGTCAGCGTCCTTTAGAGTGACAGAACTTATGATAGATAGATAGATAGATAGATAGATAGATAGATAGATAGATAGATAGATAGATAGATAGATAGATATGAAAAGAGGATTACTATAATGACTTTCAGGCTACATTCCAGCTAATCCAACAATGGCTGCCTGTAAATGGAAAGTCCAAGAATCCAGTGGTTGCATCATCCAAAGGCTGGGTTGTCTCAGCTGGTCTTCAGAATATGATGGAATCTGGAAGAAGTAGACTTTAATGCAAGAGAAGACATGGACTTGCTAGCAAGTTGAGGGCAAGCAGGCAAAGAGCAAAAGCTTCCTTCTTCCGTGACTTTATAGAGGCTTCCAGTAGAAGGTTTGATCCAGATTAAAGAGGTGGCTTCCCACTTCAAGATCAATTGGGATTGAAGGTGTGTGCCTTCCTGCCTCAAAGGTCTGGATTAGAAGAGGATTTACCTACTTCAAATTAAGTAAGAATTCCTCACAGGTGGGCTCTCCATTTTTTTGGATTTTAGTTAATTCCAGATGTCATCAAGGTGACAACCAAGAATACCTACCATGCCATCTAAGTATTAAATAAGTGCATCTCTTGGTTGTAGTTTTCTGAGTGAGTTGAGTTTAAAATTTGCTGTTTGAGCACAAGGCCTGCACAGGTCCAAGCCAGATGTGGCGCCAGTGCTGGGAGAGGAAGTGGAAGCTCCCAACCTAACCAAGCAGCTGTATCTAACTGATGACCACAAGCAAAGGGAAAGTTAGTTTTCCTCAGCAGAGTCTCACTGGGAATATAAACCACATGTAAGGGCAGGCCAATGCCCAGCAGTAGATGGCCAACACATAATGAACTCAGTGGTATTTCGGGAAATTTTTGTCTTATTATTATGCTGTTTTGGGTGTTCTGACCTTCCTAGTCTTTTGCTTATTATAGATTCCAATTTTGCGTTTTTATGGGTTTTGTTTTTGTGAGTATCTGTGTATGCTTCTAGCACATTTTCTTTGTTGTTTATACTGAACTATTTGACCTGTTTTTGTAATTTGCCTGCTTGTTTTCTAACAAAAAGAAAAAGAAGATGTAGAGTTGACTGGGTGGGGACGTGGGAAGTGGTTTGGGGATGGGAAACTAGGATCAGAATGTAGTGTATAAAAAAACATGTATTTTCAATTTTAAAAATTGCAGTTCGAGTTGCTGACATGAGTTTTATTTAAAAAAAATACATTAAATGAATTTTGGCTTGGGATTATGACAAAATTTCCAACAATGTCTGAAATGAGTCTTAATATACTTTTTGCCATTTAACTGTGTATGTATGTGAAGCAGAATTCTCAGTACTTACAATTATAAAACCCAAATATGATCAGCTCTGAAAAACGCAGATGTTCTACATCCTGCACTATCAAATATCCGGCCAATATTTAATTCTTTATGCAAAAATAAACAAATACATCATCTCAATATTATGCAAATTTGCTTTCATATTTAGTAAATGGTTTTCTAATATATACTGAAAATTATTTTAAAATATTCTGTGTTTCATCATGAGTAAGTATTTGATTTATATACCTGTTCAATATACCTATATACCCAGGGTAATATAAAATTTTCCCAGTCAAAAAGGAATCAAAAGAGAAAACATTTGAGTAAGCTGTAAACATCCATATCTTTGTTGCCTTTGTCTTCTCTCAAGCCTGCCTGAAAATGTCACACAGAACACTTATGACAAGAACCACTTTGAGAAAGAATTAAATGAGGAAAGTGTGATTTTAACAGTGGCCCTGGTTACTGAGGAGCCCACCACAGAACATCCAACACAGAAATCAAATGTTTCTTCAACCAGAAGCTTCAAGACACCAGATCCCCTTCTGCCGACTTCTGAGCAAATCAAACCTCAAGAAAAAACCTCTCTGCCTGCCATCCTGCCTCCTATTAATGATGTGTTCCAGAACACTCTTTGGGACTGCTGTTCATTATCATAACTTGAGTACAGATGGAAGAAAATCGAGGTTTATTTGAGACTCCAGTGACAGCGAAATTCTGAACAAGAATGTCATATTTCTAACACATCTCTTGAGGCCAGAATGAAGTTGGTTCCCAAGAAACTCAAGATAATCACCAAATGACCCAGACTTCAAGAAAACTGCAAGAGTAGAAAGAAAAGGGAGAGTGCTATAGTTGAACTTGTAACTTCAGCTCAGAAGTCCATGTTTGCAGCCAGGGAAAGAAGAATTGCTATGAGAGCTGTGAACTGCCAGCCTCCTCCACCTTCTGCTGAGGCTGTTTTGCCACAAGCCCCTATATACAGATGCTATGTCACCCACAGCACACAGCTCCCAGCAGACAGAATCTGCTGTTCACCTGCAATTTCATACCAGTCAGACCTGGGTTCCAGACATTCCACAAGGATGATTTCTCTCTTCCTTTTACAGGCCTAGTTTTTCCATCTTCTAGAGTGGAAATAATACACTATGCCCTGAGTGTGTTCAAAACAATAAGATCATAAGAAACTTTATAAGAAAGAGGATCTGTGTAGGGAATAACAGTACACTACTCCCAAATATGCTGCCTTAGACAATGACAAGGTATTATTCTGATCTAAAGGGAATAGAAAAAGCAAAGAGAAACTTTCTATGTTCCCTACAATGGCTAAAATCTTCTGAAGTTCCTGTCTCTACTACAACAGTGGAGAATCGACACATCTTTTTCTGAAATTCCAGTTACACATATATAATACTCTATCAAAATGACCCTCAATTCCAAAGTGTCCTCTTATTTGTTTCTTTGTCTCAGTCTTTAAAATTTTTCTCAACAGGTGGTGGCAGCACACACATTTAATCCCAGCCCTAGGAGGTAGAGGCAGGTGGATCTCTAAGTTTGAGACTAGCTTGCCCTACAGAATAAGTGCCAGTACAGCCAGGGCTACACAGAGAAACTCTATCTCTAAAAAACAATATAAAAAGGATGTATAAATATGTATGTATACATTATATATGTATATTATAGGACATGTGCACTTTATACATATTTTGTTTGATATATTTATATAGTAGTATTTACATGTTTATAACAGTACATATATATCTTTGTATTTTCATTTTGGAAGTTTGTATTGACAAATACTATGCTTACAGGTTCTTTAGTTTTGTCCATTCTCAGAAGACATTCATCAAAGGCATTCTTCATTTCTGATATGGTGTTTTTAATTTTCTAACAGTTCGTTTTGACTCTTAGTGTTTCCAGCTCTGTTTATATTCTGAGATGTTCTTGAACATTGTCCGCTTGTTACATGACAGATGTCTCAGTGGTAAGGCACTTACTGCTCAGCCTGAGAACTTCAGTTTGATCCCTGGGATCCATAACTAAAAGGAGAGAACCAACTCCCATGTGCACACAAACACACATAAAATATAATTTTTAAAGCATATAATCATAGCTAATTGAAATTTTCTAATAACTCCAAAATCTGTTTTATGTTTGAATCTGATTCTGACAGCGGTGTTTTCAGACCATGTAGGGTATTTCCTTTGTCTTTTAGTATGCGGTTATGGTTTTATATTGAAATCTGGATGCAGTGAATCAGGTAGAGAGAAGTGGGCTGAATGAGCTTTTCATGTGAGAACTTACGGCCATCTGAGCAGTACTTAGGACAGGCAGAATGTCATTGTGCACTGTGTAAAGACCCAAATGCTGATCTCTGTGCTCCCCTCCCATATCTGGTTGCAATTCTTGTTCTGAGAATCTCTGTCTAAACTTTGCTCCCCAATTGTCCCCTGATAAGACAATAAAGCAGCTTAGCATCCATTCACTGAGCGGGGAAGAAAAGGGAGGGAACGGGAAGTGGAGATTCAGCCACAGGCAAAGAGGTTCAGGAGACATGAGGAGAGAGCAACTGGAGTAGAGAGAGCCACGAAGTGCAAGAATCTCAGGAATTTTGGCAAAAAAAAAAAAGAAGCCAGACTAGCTTAGTGAGTTAATATAGACTTATATTGCTCCACTATTGTGCCGGAAAGCCTGTTAAACAAATATAATAGTCCAGTCTCAATTATTTTGGTATTGGTTCGGTTAAAAGAAAACTGTGACACACATTTATAAAAATAACACTAACACTTGGGGCTCTATTTAATATTTGCTACAGCTTCCCAAAACTTTAATTTACCCTAGTATCCTTGCTCTGCCCCCTTGCTGACTCAAGATTGCCTAAGTATTCCTCCTTAGAGTCTATATTTGTAGCTCTTTGGTCTATAATCTGTTCTTACTACACTGATCCCTATCGGTGTAGCCCTACAAAAAGTAGGAGATTGTTCTATAATCTGGTTTAATTTCCTGATACTTCAGTTGCCCTTTGACAGATTCGATGAGCTTCATAAGTGTTTCTCTGAAATGTTAGCTCAGAGTCCACCTCCCCTGACTAAAACATATATAGTTAGATGAGACAGGAAAGTCAAAGAGGGCTAGAGTAGAAGGAATTTGCTTCCCTAAAGTGGGATAAGTCCCAGGCAAAATATGTACCTTTGGAGAGTATTTGGTGTGAAGACTGTGCACTTATTTCATGATGATCACTCTTCCTATGCCAGAGCTATTGTAAGTCCTTAGTAGATATTCAACATGAGATTAGGTCGGTTTTTTTCAGCTTTTCTTTGTGGTAATAATAAAAGTAACATCTTCCAAGGTCTTACCACATAGAAGATGAAACCAGAGGTCTTTTTGATGTTAACCCAAACACAAAAGTTGCATTAAAAAGCTCCTGATGAAAGAAAAAATAGCCAGGTCTATTGGCACACAACTCAAATCCCAGAACTTTTAAGGCTGAGACAGGAAGCCTGTGAGTCCAAAACAAAAAGAATTTAAATTTTCACTGCATTTCAAAACCAAGAATTAGAAGCACATAAAACCCAGGTGCATCTTCAGCTGTTCCTCCTGAAAAGGGACCTGATTTCATCCTCAACTCCCTCATCCCCTACCTCAGTTAGGATTAGTATTACTGCAGTGAAAGACCATGACCAAAGTTGTGGTAAAAGGGTTTATTGACTTGCACTTCCACATTGTCTATCATTGAAGGAATCCAGAACAGGAACCCAAACAGTGCTGGATCTGGAGCCATGAGCTGATGCAGCGGCCATGGAGGAGTGCTGCTTACTGGCTCGCTCATCATGGCTTATTCAGCCTGCTTTCTTATAGAACCCAGGACCATCAACCCAGATAGCATCACCCACAATGAGCTGGAGGGGGCCCTTCCTCATCAATCATAATAACAAAATGCCTTACAGGGTTTCTCTGTGTAGTCCTGGTTGTCCTGGAACTCACTTTGGAGACTACGCTGGGCTTGAACTCAGAGACTCACCTGCCTCTGTCTCCTGAATGCTGGGACTAAAGGCATGCACTGCCACTGCCCAGCAAGACAGTATTTTTTTATAATGATTATATATGAAGAAAAATAATTTCATGAACACACATGAAAAATGATTTCATGGATACACTGGACTAGTAAATTATATTATGTTTCTTTGTTACCTATGACAAAATATTTTACAATAAATGAATAGCCACAACCTAGGAATGTGTTAGGCAAAATATTCTTAAATTTAAAAATTGAAATCAAAGTGGTGGTGGCACATGCCTTTAATCCCAGCACTCGAGAGGCAGAGGCAGATAGATCTCTGTGAGCTCAAGTCCAGCCTAGTCTACAGGGGGAAACCTTGTTTCAGATGACAAAGGGGAGGGAGGGCTGAGCACTTGCTTCAGCTTTAGAGCTCTCATTTAGCCCTATATTATATCCCAAGCATCACAAAATGAAAATAAAAAGATACTTGCATTCCATAATACGTCCAGACTCCCCCAACTGCTGGGTACATTTTTCATGTAGGTAAATGAAGCTATCATCTATGTCCCAATATTTAAAAGTGTCATATTCAAGTGTCAAGAAAGACAAGGAAGCAAAGAAATATAAATCAAATCATGAATGAGATATACTTGTACCCTGATTGTAGTCACAAAATGAGAATGCCCAGGAAAGCGGAGATCAGTGGAGAGAACCCAGGTGTGAGGATACTTGGCGTTGAAGCCCAGCTCCAGAGCTTATCATAGTGATGACACTTGGGAAAGTCACCAAGTCACCTCTAAGCCTTGGTGGTCTCTGTTGAAAATGGGAGAAACAATAGTATCTGTTAGTGCTGCAAGGCAAAAAAAAAAAAAAATCTATAAAAAGCTTAAGAGAGTAACCTACATGTAGTGGAAAACATACACATTTAAATGATTTCCACGCCCAGTGTCCATTCTAGAAACTCTCCATGTTTTCGTTCCACACGTGTAGCCTTAATACACATTGCTGAACTTTTGTCTAGAGTTGCCTTGTGCTTCACACTGTCTTTATTCTCTGCCTCCTATGTTTCTTTACTCTTTTTAGTGTCTATGTTAGGCCTTCCCCTTTTAATTTCAATTTTCATTTGTGCCTCCCCTCAAGATTCCACCTAAGGCTTGAGTTTTGGAGTCGAATCTTAGATTCACAAAGTTTTGCCAGCAGATTCCTGCACAGTACTATACTTCCCTTCCAACTCCTCCCATGTGAAAATATCATCCCAACTCCATCCTGCGTCTTAGATTCCCAACCCAGTTGGTTAGTGACATTATAATCAACAAGTTCCTTTAAAAAGCAATATGAATAAGTGTGTATGAGATACAGGAGAGAAGAAAGAGAAAGAAATGTAATTTAGATGTTCATCCTCAAATGAGACACTTTCTTGTTGTTGTGAGAAAATTTTTGACAGATAATATAAGGGAGGAAGGACTTATCTTGCCTCATCATTTCAGAGGGTTCAGTCTTTGGTCATGTGGCTTTGCTGGTTCTGGGTCCATGGTCAGTGGCAACATATAGGGCAGAACTACTGAGCTCACAGCAGTCAGAAAGGATAGACAAAAACTGGGAACATGATACCCACAAGGATCTGCTCCAGGGGTGAACTTCCTCAATCTAAGACCCACCTCCTAAACTTTCCATCGCCTCCCAAAGTAGTGCCACCTGCTGTTGTTCAAGTATTGAACCTTAGGTTGGGGAGAACTTTCATATCCAATAAAATACAATTGCCTATGACTTGGTGAAAACAAGCCTGGCCAGTTGGTCAGTGTTATCCCAGCACTCAGGAGGCAGATGCTGGAGGACAACAAATTTGATGCCAGTGGGAGAAACCTAGCAAGTTTCAGGCAAGTCTGTGCTCTAAAGCAAGATTCTGTCTCAGGGGGAAAAAAAAGGAAGGAAGGAAAGAAGGAAACTTAAGGGGAAAAAAAGAAGAGAGACAGAACAAAGAGAGAGAAATTCAAAGTGTAAAGGACTAGATACAGCATGTAGCATATAACATTTTCCAATACAGCCTTATTTACTATGGTGATAAAACAGAAGCTAACTAATGTCCTATAACAAAAAATGTTTAATTAATGTACTGCATATGTATGTCATGGAATATTTTTCAGTTATTTAAAAGAATCATTATAAATACCACGTCACAATTCAAAATAATGCTCATGAGTCAAGTGAAAAGGCCAAGAATGAGGCAATATATGCCACATGATTATAATTGTGTAAAAATATAGATGTGTGAAAAAAATATGGCAAGATATCCAAAAAGTATAGTAACTATGTTCCTAGGATTAGAGGTAGTTTTGTTTTCTAATTTCTGCAAAATCATTTACATTGCTTTATAATGAAAAGATCCCCCTTATAAATATAGAGTTATAAGTCCAAACTCCATTCTCAGAATAGCATGTGCTTTTAGCTCAAACAGTTCACAATCCAGGTTTAATTTCTTGTGCTTGGATGATATTCTAGAAGCACATACTTTTCTCTAAGTAGAATAAAGGAAACAATTTTGTTTCTGAAGGAAAAATCTGGCCTCCACATTGGGAAACATTATATATTGGCAATACTCTTCTTGCTCCTGTGTGAGCAGGGCATGTGTTCTGAATTGCTTGTCCCCTCATGGGGGTTAGAGCTGAGCTATCCTCTCTCCATTCAGCTGAGGATGAACTGTCTTTGAGGCTAGGTGCTAAGTTTCCTGCTTTGCCTGGTCACACAAAATGAACTGACTGGTTCACTGTTCACACTGAGCCCTTGGGCAAATGTTCCACCCAAAGAAGCTAAATTGAGAGATAACATTGAAATGAAAAGCTTAATGTGATTCTGGACCAGACAAGTAAACACATGCATGAGGAGATATCTAGGGAATTAGCCCCACCAATGTCTGAGGTATAAATGTTGTACCTGCAATCATAGTCTTTGTGAATGAATGAGGAATTATTTCAGCCTAGCACACTGTCCCTTTCCCTTTTCTTCAGATCCGTTAAAGGATTGTCTGTACACACAGTCTCTCCTCTTATCCCCATAGGCAAGCATTGCAGGACAGTCTGCAGCTCACAGACAGAAATAGTCACACAATTGCCAGAGCAGAAAGATTCACAGCAACCACACACAGCCTAGTGACTGACTGTCCTCTCGAAACTGTTAATTTAAAAGCAACATGCCAAGGGATTCCAACTTCTTGGAAGGGGGAAGCAGCTAACTTAAACACCTCGGAGAGTTCACAGCTGCCATACTGCCCATGTTGCCCTTTCCCATGTGGACTTGGGTGACACTCTGGGCGCCAGGGTGTATTCCATCCTCCATGAGACACTTCCTCTCTTGGCCTACATTCTCTCACTGTGTGACTTACTCTCTCCTAGCCTTTAAATGTTGGCTTCTCTTACCTTGCGGGACTTACCAAACTGCAAATCTTCCTGAGCAATGTGATTCCAACTCCCACTGATGCATTTACAGGTTAAAGATCTGTAATTTTATACTGGGTCTTTCTTCTACAACTTTCACACTGTCAGTTTCTTAGACAACCCTCCCTAGATGTTCCAGTCACCTCAAACTTGCATATCTGCAAGTAAATTTACTTTAGCTTCAAAAAACCCTTATTCCAGCATTCCTTACCCTCAAGACAGAAACCTGGATAGCATTGTAGACCTCTCCCTTGCTTGATGTTATCACCAAATTCTTTTGATTCTAACTCTTAAGTCCTTCTCATATTGATTACCTGCATCTTTGTTGCCCCACCAATGTTCAAGTCCTTGCTTTCCACTGCTGTAGTCTTTCTGCTAGCTGCCTTGCTTCCTTCCTTTCATTCTATCATCCATATCAGCATTAAAGTAATCCTATTAGTCCACAGAATGATTTAGTAACTCTTCTTTAGAAGAATCCCAATTCATATAGACAGGATACTTGGAATAGGAAGTCACTAGTTAAGTGTAGTACACATGCCTTGAGTCGAGTATTTAGGAGGCTGAAGCAGGAGGATCATAACTTAGCCTGAACAACATAGTACATTGTTCCTTCTTTTAAACATTTATTTGTATGGGGGTATGTCACGGTGCATGTGTGTAGATCAGAGGACACCTCATGGGAGTCAGTTCTTTCTTTCCACTATGCACATTTTGAGATGAAACTCAAGTCAGAAGATTCAGTCTAGTGCCTTTACCCACTTAACCATCCTACTAACCCCATTAGTCCATATTTAGACATGTCCCCGACCCTACACATACACAGAGAGAGACAGACTATGGTCAATTTCCTAATTTATTATTAATTAATACAGGACTAAAAATCCAAGCCTCATGATTTCCAAATCCTTTGAGTTCTCATGTTATGATGTATGACATAGTGTAGATAATTCAAAGTAGTCTACTCAATTTTACTAAAAGCTTAGTCAAAACTTCCACCTAGATTGGCAGTTCATGCCTCTAATATCAGCACTTGAGAGATAGAGGCTGGCAGACCTCTGTAAATTCAAGGCCATTCTAGTCTAGCCATGGCTACATAGTGAGACACTGCCAAAACAAAAACAAAGAACCAAAAAAGGAAAAATAAATAAACAAATACAACAAAACATATAGCAGGTTGTAACACCCTATAATGTTGCATATCACAAAACGGAATTTGGGGATTTGAACTCATTCATCTCAAATTTCTATAATGGGCACCTTTCTGCTCACTCACAGAATGCATAGTTCTGCTCTTCCTTCTCTCATTGCAGTTGTTTAAATTCTGACACACACACACACAAACACATCACAGTAAGAAAGTTATAGATGCATACATGATATAGCCTTACCCAACTCCTTAAAATAGTCACAAATATTTGCCTTGCCTATAACTCTGGGTACCAGTGCCCATTCCCATCCCCATAAGATACTTCCTCCTTTGGCTTGGTGTCTCTCTCTCTCTCTCTCTCTCTCTCTCTCTCTCTCTCTTTCTTAGCAGTTTTGCATTAATATTCTGTAGTTCAAATGTATCATCCTAAATTTTACATAATTTCCCATGGGGGAATAAATTTTCTTGAGAATATTCCCAGTAGGTGAACGATTTTAATAACATGGTATCTGTGAAGATGGCAAATAAAATGGCTTACAGAATTCTGCCTTGACAAACAGTTGAAGTAGCTCTTCTTTGCAGACAAATGTTAACCCTGCTCATTTGAGTTGACTGAGACTGGTTCATTTCTCTCTGTATAAGTGTTGACAATTCTTTGAGTCCTATTGACTTTTGGGTTCCCAGGTCCTTTTATGAAAGCTTTATAAGCTGATACTTTAGCAAAGAGCAAAATGAGTACAGACAGATATACGTGACCAAAGTTTCTCAAATAAAATAAATGTGGAAGTGCTGGAGAGATGGCTCAGTGGTTAAATGCACTGGCTGCTCTTAGATAGGACCTGGGTTTGGGATGGAACACCTACATGACAGCTTACAACCATCTTTAACTCAGGTTCTGACACCCTCCCCCATTCTTTGAAGACACATGTGCATGATGTACATGTATACACACAGGCAAACATACATACATATAAAATAAAAATAAATAAAGCTTTAAAAAGAAAGGAGGAGTGTTAATTGAATCTATTTTGCTTTCTCCTCCCTTACAGAGGCAGAGGTAAAGTTGACTTCTCTATTTTTTAATAGCAACTTGAAGTATCAGAATAGAAAACTCCTTCCTCAAGTGAGAAAAAGAGCTACTAGAAGCCAGAGGAGCAGACAAGCAATTGTAGGGACAGAGAGGGCTGTAATCCAATAGAGAGCTTTTCTTCCCACGGTGCTGGAGAGCAGAGTGGAACAACCTGCAATTCAAAGCCAGGACCAGACACAAAATTGCTATGATAAAGTCCAACCAGTCGCACATAACATTCGTGATTGACTCTCCCCCAGAAATTGTTCACAATCAAGTAAATAATTTTCTTCCTTGAAAGCACCATGTTGGAGGATTTGAGCCTCTTAAGGTGGCAGCCACTTCCCAAACTAGAGGAGTAGAACATAAATATTTCTACACAAAAGGATTTGAATCTAAATATTCTGTTTTATTCTAAATTCAAGAATTTCATCACATTAAATATCTGGGCATGTTCTCAGAATCCTTGCTGAGCCAAGTCTGTGGTATGATGGGTGTTGTCTCCAGGAGCCCCTGTTAATATGTGTGATACAAATTCTGGAACACAGATCTCCCAATAAATAAATGACGGTGTGAAATCATGGCAACAAATGAGCGCCTGGGACCCTGTACAATACACCAGAAGAGGCACCTAGTATACACAGCAGGAAGCAAAGCCATCACAGTGTCAGACAGTTTTCCCCAGATCTAATTTTAAAGACTTAGAGGCAGGCTCACTCCAAGGAAATATGTAATGAGCACACTCATGTATCTTCTTCTGATGAGCAGACATGCGAACAGCTGATACCATCCTGTGTATACAGGATGCTTGGAATACAGTTACAAGTTTCAGTTCCAAATTTCAACACCCAGCCAATTTTCTAGTGCAATGCTTGGTCTTTGCCCTTGTACCTGGCTAAAGACATAGGTAATTTAAGTCTATCTTTACTTATTGTCGTACTTAGAACTCGAAAGAAATGTATTCCACCTTCCAGAAAATGCATATGACATTCACTCAGGAAATCAACACAGGGAGAAGTAATAGGAGTACTAGTAAGAAATGTTTAATTTAAAGTCTTCAGCCTGGGCGTTCTGAGGGTGCACATTAAAATTTGGTAGGCTGACTGTGCATTTTCAGCTGCCTTCTACTGAGACTCTGTAGAGGAAGCTGCTCTGTCCCACTGGCAGAGACCTTGTGCAGAGTCCACTTTTGAGAAGTTTTTATTGAATCCCCATTTTATCTGATCTCAAAATCTCAAAGACAATCACACAGAGAATGGTATCTATTAAATTCTCTGGTCTGATATTGCCACTTGTTTTTAAAGTCAGTAATTCTCCAAACAGGACCTGACACATATTTTAAAAGGCCAGGAAAAAAATGAAAATATTAAATTATCAAGAATTTCAAGTCAGCAAAAACAGAAGACTTCCCAAGCACAGAATTCTAAGCAGAGGATTCCCATTTCTATGAACACTTACCCTGCTCACAGATATTATTTAGGTTCCAAAAAAATTACTGTCATATGCTATATACTGCCTACAATTCTCTCTATATGTTCAACATGATTCCCTGATCACTTCTTTCATATAGGTACTGCATGTGTGCAAGCAGGTATCTCAAGAACCCTGAGGAATGGATTTATCACTGAGCTTGCTTATTTATTTTTGTAGAGTATGTTTGCATATATACATATGCACACAGGACAGGTTCATGTGTGTGGGTGTGTGGGGTGTTGGAGTACCTCAGGTGTCAGTCCTGACATGCCTTCTCCACCTTTTCTTTGAGAGGATTTCTCACTATCTTATAACACTGCCCTGTAGACCAGGCTAGTTAGCTCATGACCTTCCAGGGATCGCCTCTCTACACTTGCTGTGATTACAAGCATGTGCTCGATGCCTGGCTTTATCCATTTCCTAAAGGTCCCCCACTGTGTGTGTGTGTGTGTGTGTGTGTGTGTGTGTGTGTGTACATGCATGGTGACTGTAGAGGTCAGAAGAGGATATTGGGTCTCTTGGAGCTGAAGTTACAAACTGTTTTGAAACACCTAACGTCGGTGCTGGAAACAGAACTCAGGTCCCCTGGAAGAGCAGCAAGAATTCTGAGCCATCTATCTCCCCAGTCCCCATACCTGGCTTTTTGCATGGGTTCTGGTCCAGTCCTCACAACTGTGAGGCAAGCCATTTCTCCAGCCCTCACTACTAGTTTTGTTTAGTTTTTGCTAAGGTCTGGGACTCACAGACCTAACCTCAAGATCCTTCCCTTAAATATTTCTATAAAGTATTTGCTGAGCATAAAATACTGCCCAAAGCATAATCCCTATCAAAGGTTTACACTCAAAATACAAAAATAAATTGCAAATATAAAAGGGGCAATGTTAGATATAATGAAAAGGCTGCATGAAGGTTTGACACAAAAAATTAAAACATGAAATACTGAAATAAGCAGCACTCCATATTAATAATTAGCATTCTGTGCTTAACCACGTGTGATTAGCACATTTCCTTCAACTAATCTCATAACATAAAAGATTCAGAATCACTATAAATAATGTGAGAGTTCTATTTAACATTTGGTTTTCTTTAAGGAGGAATTACCAAAGACACTGATGTTGGCAGACCTGGTTTTGTTCTTGGGGCTTTTTGGTTGCTTGGCTCAGTTGGTTTTTTGTTTAAGACAGGGTTTCTCTGTATACAGTATTTATAAGAACATGCTTGGAGATATTCTCCACGGAAAATAAATACAATGAAGCAAAAAGCTTGAGAGAAAGAATGTAAAGCAAATGTACATTTGCTTTTTTTTTTTTTTTTCAGACAAAGTTAGTTTTTAGTTGTGAATTTTAACATGCTCAGCTAGCACCACCTATAGGAAGAAAAAGCAAGACTTCTGCCTGCCACAGACAGGCTCTCTCAGCAGCCCTGAACTGGATCAATTGTCACAAAGAAATGAGTCAGCATTTTGGTGGGGAAATTCTGGACTTTATTCAGTAAACAAAGGGAACAGAGCCTAAGGAGCCTGCGTAATAGGCTACAAGAGGTTTACAGGCAATGGAAAACAAGATTTCTCATCAAGGCCACTTCTAAGTCTTACCCAGTTACAAAAGGAGAAAGCCTAACAGTTTGCCAGAGAAGGGATATGATCAAGTTTTATGTTGTTAAATGGGTTTCTTCATTATGTGCTTTGTTTTCATTTTCAAATATTTAAGGAACATCTACTTACTTTCTGCTAAGTACTTGAAAGCAAAATACTCTTTCATCCAGGAACACCTGATCTGAGTGGAAAAACCCATGCCGAGTCCACAACAACAGAATGTAATTTTGGAGTTGCTGCAGTGTTAAGTTTGACCTAAAGATGCCTCTGAATGTACTGTAAATTTCCGTGATTTGATGTGTCAACATGTGTAAGTCGTGGAGGCTTGGTGAGTCACAGGAGATGAATTTCAAGGACTAACAGGCAGCTACTGTACAAAGCAGATCAAAGAGAGCTGCTGTCAGCTTTCCCCCACCCCACCATCTCTGGACCTCAGTTCAGTTTCCTTTTTATTATTTTTTTATTTATTTTTTATTACAGTTTATTCAATTTGTATCCCCGGCCATGGCCCCCTCCCTCTTCTCCTCCCAATCCTACCTTCCCTCCCTCTTCTCTTCCTATGTCCCTCCCCCTAGTCCACTGATAGGGGACTTTCTCCTCCCCTTCTATCTGACCCCAGCTTATCAGGTCTCATCAGATCTGGCTGCATCATCTTCCTCTAGCCTGGTAAGGCTGCACCTCCCCTGGGGTAGGGAGGGAGCCTGCCACAGAGTTCATGTCAGAGACAGGCCCTGCTCTTGGGGAGATTCTTGTGACACTGAAAGAAACTGTGCTGTGGAGGAGGTCCAAGGTATGTCTAGTGTGGCTGATCAGAAGAAGCTACCAGGAGAAGTCACACGGGAACTGGACTTTGAAGAAGTTTAACTGTGATGGATGGAGACAAAATGGGGGGAAAAATATAGTTTGTGCATAAGGAAAAGTAAACAGTTCAAACTGCAAGTAAGGACAGATGTACTTGGGGGTTGGTCCTGCAGCCAGACTATAAATAATCTTGGACTGCAAAGTAGATACAAATGATAGTATCTGCAGGGCCCTGAACACCAACCTGCATGGTTCCCATAGACTGCCTCATGTCGTCCTCCAGACTGGCCACTGGAGAATCACCACAATTCCTACCAGCTCAGTTTTATGGCTAAGAAATAGAAACACAGTAAAGTTTCATCCTTTCTCCAACATCTCCTAACCACTACCCTATATTGCCTCTTGTTACTCTAAGGAGTTTGGATTTAAATTACCTCCTACATGAGGAAAAATTAAGCAAAACCTTCTCAAAAATTTTTTTAAAAAAGCAAATGGTGAAAATATGGATAGGATACGCTGCTTCCCCAAGACCAGCACTGTAAGTGTTAATTGCAGTATATTCTGAAATCTCTCAGCATTTAAAGTAACAGGAGGCAACAAATTAAATAATATAGAGGAGTTAGCTGGAAACAGGCTGCCCCAACCCTAATCTCCACCTTTCTCTGCCCTGGCAACCTCTTTCAGAGGTTCCAACGACACTGAACTCACACTGGCTACAATCACTGCCCCAGTGTCTGTCAACCACAGTGCTTTTTCGAACTGTACTCCTGCTTCCTCGATAGTTCTGAATAATATAAAAGTGTCCTTCTTCCAATGTTACTGGGTTCTTCCTTCCCTTTGCAAAATGAGGAGTGTGGTGCTCTAGCCCTCCCCTTCCATTCTCTCAACCCTCCAGTTTCTACAACTTCATTTTCCTTCTACAGCACTAAGGCTGGCAACAATAGTCTCTGTGGCAACCAAAATCAAGACTTCTGTTCTTCATACTCAGTTGATTTTAAAAGCCAAAATACAATAAACAACATTTATGTTAACATGACAGTAATTTTTACCACAAGGCCAAGCACAAAATGAGGATTGTTTTTCCCTTTTTACCACTCCAGTGTCAGTTCCTGGACCATGAAGAGGAGGCTATCCTTCCCTCTGAGTGAAATGAGTTCTGCTCCACTCCATCAATTGGGTTTAACAATCATGACATATTTTATTTTCTTCAAATTTAAATCACAATGACTTGTAATCTGCCATGGCTTTAATTATGGAAACGGGTTTTTAATTGCCTTTTAGAACCTCCTGAACTGATGATCCAAGAGGGAGTGTGTATGTCTCTGACTTGTCAGATGACTTCTAGCCTAGATTTTATTTGCACTGTCTCTGTGCATTGAATCCCTCCCTCTTGCCCTTTGACACTAGGCGTACCCTTTCCTCTCAAAATCTTTTCATGTCTTTCTAGACTCTATAAATCTAGACTCTAGGGTATGCTACAGGTGATGCTAGATCCTCAACCTGAACCAAGTCACAGAAGAAACAGAACAAAAAAGATATCAGGACTTTCAGACCCCATTGAAAACATAGGAAAGACTCTTCATTCCTTCTACATTCCCACTGTTAGCATATAGGCAGCCTGCTTCTAGGTTGCCTAGCAATTATGATGTCATCACTTGCTACTGCCAGGTGAGTGGCCGATATGGTTCAGGTGTACACCAGATAATATAAGGACCAACCTGCTACCTCCTCTCCCTCTTTCACTCTCTCTGCTTCGGTTTCTCTACTGGGAGCCTCCCACCATGATCCTCTTTCTCTTCTCCTATGTTCTCCCACTGTCTCTTTCTCTCCCCACATCCACACAATAAATCTCTTCTTCCAGATCTGTTATATATGGCATTTTAATTTGTATCAAAACACCCACTACTTGAACCTAAGCAGCAGCCAGGAGAAGTGGAGGGGGGGACATGCAGTCTATGGGATCAGTTTCCTGACATACAAAGGAAGTCACAGACTCCTTTCCAGAACTGAGCTCTGAAATGAAAAAAATTACACGCACACACAGAGACAGAGAAACACACACACACACACTCCCTGTCTTATGGGCCTAACCCCTTCCAGACAATAGAGGATGAGCATGCAATGACTTCTCACATAATCACATGTGCCTGTGAAGATGACATTTGCAAGTTCTAGCAATTGCAAGGTGGACATTTTCAAGGTGTCACAATTGTCCCTACAATGCCTACTTTTGTCACTACTCTCTGCTTCATCACTCATCCAGTACTGAGAGCTCCAAGTCACAAACTTCTTTTCTTCCATAATAGCTAAGTCACTTACCCTAAGGTCATAGTCATAACCAATAATCACTTCCTCTAAGATATGAACTTCAAATGTACTTTGCTTCTAATTACAACTTCCTTTCATTGAAATCACCAGCTCTAGGCACCTTTTGCTTCCGTTGTTGTTGTTTTGTTTTGTGAGACTTCTGCTAGGTCTCAAAGAAACCTGGAACAAATGGCTGAGGTGTCTATTAACATATTAAAGCAGCCTCTGGCCTTGGGCTCTCAGCTAGGACCTGTTCCAGAGCCCTGGCTCCTCAGAACTTCTCAAGAACCCCCCCTCAACCCCAACACATTCTCACCCCCTACCCTAAACTGCTTCAGCCCCTGGGCTTCACTTCTTTCCCATAAAACCCAGACATTTTGGCAAAGCTTTCTCTTGGCTCCACTCCTGTACCTCTTCATCCATTTGCCCCCTCTCCTCTTCCACCTCTCACCAGCCCCCAACTCAGGGCCCCATTCAGTCTCAATCCTTCCAGATGCCTCCGGCTGTCCTCTCCCTCATATCTACAATAAAAACCCTGTCTTCAACCATACCTAGGAACAGTCATGTCCTCATTTTCATTCAATATCTAGGACAAGTTGGCCTTAAACTTGAGATCCTCCAGCCTCTGCCTCCCAAGTAAGTACTTAGACTAAAAGATTTACCTACCAAACTTGGCTCCAGAAATCATGCAGACTCAAAGCCCTCTAATCTTGCCCACATTTTTCTCCCTTCCTTCTCAACCTCCATCATGAGCCAGACCAGACCCAGAGTACATCATTATAATCTCTGCCCTGAAACCTCTCCAAAACTTTGCACTTTTCCACACTCATCTGGAAAAGCTGTGTCCTAAGTTAAATCAAATTAAGCTATTTAAACTCTTTCAGATATGTGCTCTATAGGGGACAGACAAGCCTCTTGGACAATCAGAAAAGTATACAATAGAACTAACTTAAAGTGACCAGAATACTAGGAATGTCCTCCCACAAAAACCATCTATATCTACTATCAAACTATTTTTCCTACTTTCTGTATTATTAATAAAATTATATAATGTTATTTAAGGAGTGTGTTTACAATGTTGTCCAGGTTAGCCTGAAACTCCTGGGCTCAGGCAACCTTTCCATCTCACTTGCTTAAGCAGTAGTGCCACTCTGCCTGGATTTAAAATTATACAGTCTAATGGCTAAAAAGTTACATCAGTCAGGCATGGTTATCCCACACCTTTGATCCCTGTGTTCTGCCCAGTTCACAAACCCCAAAAGACCAGGAATAAACAGACTCCGCTGTAAACACATGAGGTTCTTTTTATTGTAAATTACAAGCTGCAGCTTGGACCCACACACCCCCACCACCGAATCGGTGGGAGCCGAGCACCCCATGCCCAGGTTAGTTGGATGATTCAAAGATTCTGGTCCATCCCAGCATGCCCAAGGCAGGGGCAATTCCTGCCTGGCAAGCATCTATTGGTCAGAATGCTACATTTTGAATTGATTGGCTATAGGAAGGTTCCCAGACCATTAATGATCTGGTGTCCCTCCCTAGGGGGATGGGCCAGTTTCCTAGCAACTGTATCTCTAGTGGGTGGGGAAAGAATGCAGTGAGGCGACCCTTCTTCTCAGGGCATTACTGTACTTCTTTACCTACCTAGTTTAGGCCTTAATTAATAATAGCTGCTAATTTTTAATCTTTTGGTCTCTCACCTGTACTCAGGAAGGCAGAGGCAGGCAGAATGCTGAGAGTTCAAGGCCAGCCTGGTCTATAAAACGAGTCCAGGACACCCAAGGCTACACAGAGAAACCCTGTCTCAAAAATAAATAAATAAATAAATAAAATACAGCATCATTACTGTGGTGGACTGAATGCAAATGGCCCCTATAAACTCACAGAGAGAGTCACTATTAGGTCTGTCTCTAGCTTATAGGGAGTGGCACTAATAGAAGTCTGTCTACCTATGTGCTGCCATGCATCCCCCATGATGATAATGGACTAACCCTCTGAACTGTAAGCAAGCCCCAATTAAATGTTTTCCTTATTCAGAGCAGACCACTGAGTAAAACCACTACTATTCATGTCCTAAAAACACACAGTATTACAGCGCTTTCATGTTCTGATGTGTAGGCCAGAACAAAGATTCTGGACGGCAGTATTTTACAACTACACGTACCTCAACCATCCAATAAAGCCAACTAAAAGCTAAAACAGTTTTATTATTTTATTCCAAACTGAGTGTTTGATGCTTGAAAATTATGTAGAAAATAGGATGACATGCATGCTTTCTGATCATAAATGTTAATGTTCCAAAAAGAAAAGCAAAGTAATATGTAAACATGGTATCAAAATGAAAGTGATCTTGTGTCTCCTGTTTGACATTCTGAAAAATAACAAGTGAACTTCATCAGGGATAGATACAAAATAATTCACTCAGGGGAAAAAAAACAATATAATCCATATTTATGGTGTAATGAGCTCAGAACCACCTGCTATAAACGAGTAAAGAAGGCACTATAAACTGCTAAAATGAGACACTAATCAATATGATATTGAAGGTGGAGAGAGAAGATATGACATTAACATAAGCAGATTACAAAGAGAATGTACAAAGAAAGGTGTCCCAAACAACACTGCATCCATGATGTATGAGGCCTATTTGGGTCACCTCAAGAAAAGTGGTTGAAGCTGAAAAAAAAATAAAATAAAAAGGATCTAAACCTACTAAAGACACTACATGTTAGTATTACTAATAAAATAGGAAGAGTTGTCAATCAGATAACTATGTATTGTTGTTTATAAACTTCACATTATTTTCTTTAACCTTCATAGGGGCCCCATTAGATATGCATCACAATCGTTCTTGTAGAAATAATGTATTAGTTTGCTTAGGATGCTGTAACAAAATACCATAGCTCAACATTTTATACAGAAATGTATGTTTGATTTTCTGTTGTTAGAAGTTCAAAATCATATGTAGCAGGGTAGGTGGGGCTCTGGGGCAGCTCTCTTTATAAGGAACATCTTATTGTTTCCTGACCAGGAGAAAGCTCTCAGATGTTTCCACTTAAAAGGACACCAGGACAGATCCCAAGGAAATTCTACTCCCCCAATTTCTGGCACTCTCCCCTCTACCAAAGGAGATATTTCCTTCACACTGTTTGAAGGGACCAATAGCTATCTGTTGTATATATTAGCACACCAAAGCACATGTGGCCTCCAGGTGTCCTCAACATCACAACTACCTGTGGCTCTTATTACCCAACCCTCAAACCTAAACTTTCCTAACTAATGGGATTCCCTCCCTAGCTTCTCATTCCCACATAACCCCACCATTTCCTTCATGTGCTCTCTTGTTCTCCTTGGCCTGCTGCACACACTCTCTTCCTCTCTTCCTCTCCCTTGCCCTTTCCTCTCATGGCCCAGTTATTTGCTAGCCATGTTCAGTGTACTACTTTCTTTCCCTGCTCTGGATATTTCCAGTAGCCTCTGCCTATACTCTCCCTCATAGCTAAATAACCACACCCCCCAAACTTGGAGCAGTCATTTCTCACTTTATCCAACCAGCTGTAACTCTAGTACCAGCAGACCCTATGCTGTTCTAGCCTTCATAAACACCATGTATGCACCAAGTGCACATACATACATGAAGGCAGAGCCCTCATATACATAAAAAAAATAAAATAAACAATGACAGCCATCCTGTGCTACAGATGTAAACTCCATTGATAGACTGCTTGCCTAGCCTGTAGGGAAGCTCCAGGTTTCATCCGCAGGAGCAAATAGACTGGGTGTGGTGATGGATACCTATAATCTCTGCACCGGAGAGCTAAAAGAAGATCAGGAGTTCAAAGTCATCCTCAGCCACATGAGGTCCTGTCTCAAGAGAGAGAGAGAGAGAGGGAGAGAGAAGGAAAGAAAGAAAGAAAGTCCATCCATCCTTGCCCTGGAGGGGCCAACCAACTCCATACAAAGCTAAAGCCAACAGTAATAGGATGTGACATTTATTTCTTCCTCAGTTGGCCTGAGAAGAAGAGAAGCACAACTTTCATAGCCAAGTCCATAATGAGCAGAATGCAGTTTCTATGCTCACCTCATCAAAAGCCACAATGGACAAGGACTCGAGCCACCAATTCTTTATTCTTTTCCCAGTGCACCCACCTTGCCCCTTCTTGTAAGGTATACGATCCTCCTCATTAAAGCTCATTTATCCTTACTTTGGGGTTTCTCTTGGATTACAACTTGGAACAGCTTTAGTGGAAAAGTCACCAACCTTAAGCCCAAGAACCTAGTGTTTTTCCAGTTCTCTAAAAACACAACTGATTAGCATTTCAAAGGGATAAGGATGCAGCTGAGTGTTCACAGCCTTCTGCTGTGTTTATCCAACCACTAAGGGGTCTAGGATCCCAGTCAGAATGGCTTCGAAGGCAACGTGCCACTATGTTTTCCACAGCACTATTCACAATAATTATGGAATCAGCTTACTTGTCTGTCCACAGATGAATGGTTAATGAATATGTGGTATACACAAAGGGGGTTTTATTCCACAGTAAAGAGCCAAGTAGTAGACTGTAATAAAAATTATGTTGTATTTGAGCATTGGAATTCACAATTCAAGTTTTTTCATTTGCCTTAGCACTAACATTTTAGAAGTAGAGAACTCATTTTGAACTTATGTACTTCCCTGTACCTTTCTCTGTATTCTTTCTCCAAATTAACAATATAATCATCCACACAAATTCACCACATTCAGAACAAAGTGATTACTCATAGTAACTCCCCCATGCCTATCCGATTACCTGGTATATCCAATCAGTGATTAGCAATGCATCTGTCATTAACCTCTCTGTCCCTCTATTACCTGAATTCTAGCCTGCATCATTTTTTTGTTTGCATCATTACAATTACTTTTCTGTCTTTTTCTTTTTTTTTTTTTTTTGGTTGTTGTTGTTGATGATGGTGGTGGTGGTGGTGGTATAACCCCTAAACCTCTCCCCACCCACAGAAGAGAGCATATCTTCCTCACAATGTGAGCAGTTCATTCCCTGTTTCAAAATATCTAATATGACAAGCCCCAAATATGAAAAGGAAAAATAGGGAGTTGAAAACTTTCTAGACAAAGAATAAGGTTTAATTAATAGGAATATTGAGTCATTGACTTTTAGATAGTGATTGTTTTGGAAACTGCCGTAAATCCCTTCTCTGCTGGTAACAAAGGTTTAGGGAAAAGATTGAAGGAGCTAAACAGATCCTGTTTCTGAGCTGAATGGCTTTGCTGCTGACATAATAAATCTGAGTCAAATTTCTAGTAAAAAGGTAGGTTTGTTGGTGTAGTTCTTGGGCAGGCTCACAGAACTCACAGGAGGAGATCAGTGAAGTCTCAAGGCTGGGCTGGGGTAGGGTCTTCTTAAAGGGGAGTGGGTAGGGAACAGCTGTGACGTGTCGGTGAGGTACTAGGGTTATTGCTTTCTTTGGTGAGTTCCAAAAGCACAGTCTCCTGGTCAGAAGAGTAAGGCCAGAGCATCTTGGTCGAGGCCATCTTGCCTTTGTCCCCAAACCTCCAGCCTATCATAAACTACTCAAATTTGTTGGTGCTGCTATGTACTCAATGCTAAATACTGAAGGCTAAAGATGATGCTTCAACAGTTGCTGAAAAACTTCGGTGACTGTCCAGGTAGCAAAATGCATCTGTCATTTTGCTGTTGTTTTGGAAGCTGCTTGATCTGTACTTCCTACAAACTCAGACAATATTTATTCCTTCTAAGGTCTCTGATGGAGTTGAAGACTAAACAGATTAGTCTCACAAGTAAGCTTAAATTGTTTAAAACTTAAAAAAGTGTTTTAAAAAAATTTTAGGTCTAGGTAGAACTTTTAGGTTATTAAGTACTAACTGTAACAAAAATGATTTGGCTACAATACTCAGAACTCA
Organism: Psammomys obesus; assembly: GCF_907164565.1. Taxonomy (NCBI): domain Eukaryota; kingdom Metazoa; phylum Chordata; class Mammalia; order Rodentia; family Muridae; genus Psammomys; species Psammomys obesus. The sequence goes on along the minus strand of NW_026596430.1, from coordinate 1,535,837 downwards.
CTAAGACAGGAGAGATAGTAAAAGTTCTTTCTCCTAAGTTGCCAAACACAAATGGACTGGACACTGTGAATGTAATTATTATGATAGTTTTAAAAACTGTCTTACATTTGTTCTTACTATACAAAGTTTATTAGTGTAAGAGAAAGAACATTTTCATTTGGACAAAAAGGGGGAGTTGTTGGGGTTGATCTGTTGCTACTATGTATTCAAATTTTAAATACTGGCCCCTAAGATCTTTTTGCACCACACACAAGCACATTATCACACACACCAAGTGATGTTGTATAAATTTTGGTGGCAAATATACTCTGACTAGTTAAAGTTGCTCACAGCCTATAACTGGGCAGAAGAGAAGTAGGCAGAGCTAAAGTTCCAGGTCTTGGGGTTGGAGGGGGACCACTCCAAGGGCAAAGGAGGAGGAGGAAGAGAGAGGAGGAAGAAACTCAGTATTAGACAGGATGGACTAGAAGCACATGGCCTGGAGAAGTTTGCCCCGAGGACAGACTGATGGGAGTAGAAGCTGCCAGGAGTCATCAGATTGGCAAGTGATGGGCTTTTATGTGGGATTTAAAGGTTGTAGGATTAGAATATTTTAAAACTGTTGCAGTATATTTGATCCCATTATAAACCCAGCAATTGTGAGCGATAAAAACCTGTTTCTAATTGTGATATGGCTGTGTTTGATCCTAGAACTTTCAATTTATTGTAAACAGGTGATTAGGGTATGGCTCACCTTCAATCCAAGAGTTTTCTGTAAATCGGATTAAATAAAGTTAACCCTAGGCCAAGAGGCAGAGCAAGAAACCAAAAAACAGGGAGCAAGTAGGAAGGGGTGACCTTGCGTTGAAGGGTATTTAAAACATCATGGAGAAAGAGGAAAGGCTTTTTCCTTCTGGGATGTGACCTAAGTAGAAGCAGCTTTTTCCTTCCAGGGAGTCAGCTCAGTAAGACAGGCAGCTGGGTGCTTTCTCTGCCTCTCTGAGCTAGCAGGTTTTCACCTCAGCATCTGGTTCCTAAGTGTTTATTGGTAAAATCAAATGACTGGTATTTTTTTTGTAACAACACAAAACCTGCCCAGCATAGCGCCTACAGCATAATAATAAAATATAGTATCTGTGTTCTTTACTCAGGAACTGGAGAAAAGGCGGGATAGACATTCCTCAATAGATGTAAGGAGTAAAATAGGGAAAACTAACCTTCCAGAAGTATAATTTCATGATATACAAATTAGGTGATGATCTGAAGATTAAATTGCCCATTTTCCATCTATGTTCTATATAGTCAATCTCTTCAGTGACAGTTTCTCTAAAATTTTACTGTCATTTGCAGTGTAAAGAGGTAAGAGCTCTGATGTTGTCAAACTGTTTCATTACCCATATAACACGCAAATCATTATGTCTGTGAAGATTTACCTGGTTGTATGATCATAAATCACAATAAACAATTGCTTAGAAGACAATAAAGGTTCATAAATTTTACATGTTGTTAATTATCCTATTTAAAGTAGCAGAGCTCTAGGGCTTTACCTTTCTTCTCAGTACTTGTTAGCATCTAACATTATGCTTGCATGTTTTCTTTCTCCACCAGAAAGTGAATGCCTAAAGGCAAGAGTATCACGTTTCTGTTACTAATCATCCCTATTACAGTGTTTGGTTCAAAATGAACATCCAGTAAATATTTAACAGGAAATACAGATAGTATAAGAACTATTAGTCAGTCTTTTCTGCCAAACAGTGTAAAAGTTGTTTGACAAAGAATTCAAAGAACTTTTTATCTGTTCTTCTTGTAAGACTTTTGTGCAAATCTTTTTATCATGTTCCCACCCACATTCCTTGTAAGACTTTTATGCAACTGTTTTAATACTATACCACAACACTATTGGATAAAACTTTTGTTTATGCAAAGACCACAGTATTCTAGAGTTTGTGTGAGTTAAAAGGCTACTACCTTCCTATATTCCTTCATTCCTTTGCACAAATTCATTTAAAACTAGCCAATTGTGAAAGATTGTGAGATGGGACCCCAGTCTGTGGGGAAAAGACACAGTCCTCCCTGATATTAGAATAAAAAACACATGAACTTCCTGTCCTGGTATGTTCCCTATCCTGGTGAAGGTTGTGGCACACTTTTACAAAAACAAATTGACTTGCTGAACTACTTTCACTTTGTTTAGATGGTCCTTCCTGCAACACTGAAAGTGTTCTTGGTTTGATTCCGTCAATAGTTGGTGGTGGTGGTGGTGGTGAGACTCCTTCATGTATATCAAGAAATAGCTCTTGGGCTGGAGGAATGGCTCACAAGTTAAAAGCCAGGCTCAAAATATAAATATAAAAAATATAAACAGGAAGAAAGAAAGAAAGGAAGGAAGAAGGAAGGAAGGAAGGGAGGGAGGGAAAGAGAGAGAGAGAGAAAGAAAGAAAGAAAGAAAGAAAGAAAGAAAGAAAGAAAGAAAGA